>NC_134165.1:10010000-10350000 GCF_033958435.1 Carettochelys insculpta
CACTGCCCATGGTTGGAGCCCCCTCCTGCACTCCAGACCTCTCGGCCCCCAGCCTAGATCCCCTCTTGCATCCTAGGTCCCTCATCCCCAGCCCCACTACAGAGCCTGCACTGCCTGCTGGAGCCTTCACCCTCCCACACCCCCTGCTGCAGCCCAGAGCCTGCTCCTGCACCCTGAACCCCTCATTTCTGGCCCCTACCCTTTTCCACACCTTAACCCCTGCCCCAGCCTGGTGCCCCCTCCTGTACTCCACATTGAACCCCTTCTTCCCAGCCTAGAGCCCCTAAGCCCCTCACCCTCAGCCAGAGCTCTCACCACCTCTCTTATCCCAACCCCACACCCCAAGCCGGTGAAAATGGAGGAAGTGGGTGGGACCTCAGAGTTCAGTTTTCTGCAACCTAAAAGTTGGCAAATCTAAGCTTGGTGATTGGGGGCAGTTCATGTCCCCTGTCGGTGCCTCAGTTTCTCCTGCTGAAATCTCGCTGACTGGGGACTGTCTAGCACGTTAGTCTTTGACAGGCCTATAGGTGCTGCTGCAGTACGCTCAATAAATAACGTACAGTGCCTAGCATGTAATGCACTTAAATATGTCACACAGTAGCTAACATAACTTGGTCCTGGCCCATAATTGAGGCTCCAAGATGCTACTGAAATACATCTAATAAATATCATACAGTGCCTAGAGCGGGCAGGTCCTGGCCCATGACTGAGGCTTCCAGGCACTGTGGTAATACACATAATTATTAATAATAATAATGGGGTCCTGATCTTAGTTGTTTGCTACCGTAATTGAGCGATAATGCTCGTTGCAAACACCTTACGGTTTCGCTCTTGGAAGGTTAATTTCTCCTCCCTCCCGCGTGAATCTGAGTTTTGTAGGTTGTGTATGTGTTTAATCACAGCACAAAGCGTTTATAGATTATTTACAGTAATGGTTTGTATCTGAGCAAATGCTTTACTAATTACAGTCATAAAAAAGGCTATAAAAAGCACATTCCCCGTGGAGGGATCTGTGTGGAGGTCTTTCTTGGTTCACTTGTAACCAGGGCTACAATGAAATCACTCATCTGAGCTACAGCATGGGAAGAATTCTGGCTGGGTGGAGGTGTGGGATTGGAACCTGAGACCTTTCTTCTCTAGGGGGTGCCAGCTCTGATCTGGCCTCAGGGTGCGGGGACTGGGTCGTTTGGAAACGAGAGGAGCTCTGTGTCCCATTACCCCATCTTCTTGGGGGTGGGGCATCAGTTCCAGCCTGGCCTGGGGTGGGTCGGCGCTTGGGATGACTAGATGATGCAGGGAAGGCTGGCGAATGGGTATGTTTTTCCTTTGTGTGGTGGGATGGGGGTAGCTGTGATCCAGATACAGGGTGGGGAGATTGACAGGCTCTAGGGGATGGGACCTTTCCTGTGGGGAACACTGGCTGCTATGTGCCAGAGGGTCAAGACACTGGTTGGTTTAGGGGAGATTGGGGTCCCAGTTCCAATCCAGCCCAGCGCAGGTCATTGGCCAAGGGTGCTGGGTGTGGCGTATGGAGCCGGCTCTGGGGAAGGAGGCTGCCTTTCACCTTGAAGCTGTGGGCTTGAATTGGATTCCCAGCCACCTTGGGTTGGAGTCTTGAGCACCAGGTCCCACCTGCCTGGGTTGGCAGCGATGACCCATCCACGGTGGCCTGACTCGTGCTGCCTAAGCTGTGTGTCTCCCCAGAGCCACCATGGCAACCCCAGCAATGGCACTGTGGAAACCCAGCTCCCCTCTCTGCCCTGGCAGCAGGTGCTCGGAGCTGTACACCCCCTGTGGATAAGCAGGGAGGGTGGAAGGGGATCTGTTCCCTCACAAGGGATCTTGAAGATGGCTGCCAAACGTCTCCTGTCTCCCCTACCTCTCCTGCAGGAGATGGCAGCATGACTGAGCTCGGCGTTGCCTCGGCGGGTGAAGCCTTCCCCCAGGGGGATGTCCTGGCCACCCGGTTCCTGGAGGCTGAGCTGGAGCAGAACGTGCGTCTCAAGGAGCTCTCCTTCCTCGACCCTGTCTGCTACGTCTACAACCCTCTGGAGTACGCCTGGGAGCCCCACGCAGACTATGTGAGGAGATACTGCTGCTCCCGCAAGGAGGTGCTGTTCCTCGGCATGAACCCTGGCCCCTTTGGGATGGCTCAGACTGGGGTAAGGCAGCCTGCCCCCCGGGGAGGGTGGGGGTGCACCTGGGCAGGAGGAGCAGGGGAATGGGAGTATTTGGGGCAGGTTATGGGTCCTAGAGCCCCATTCAAACTGGAAGCTGTGGCGCTGGGGCAGAATCGGGACTTGCGGTGCATGGTGGGTGCTCCCAAAACTACCAACCACGGCTGTCGTGTGGTGGTGGCTGGAGGGGGATGAGACCTTACACGTTTGCACTGACGAGCCAGATCCCCAGCGGGTGTCATTCGGCCACCATGGGAACGAAGGGGGTCAGATCCCAGCACACGTCAGTGAGTCAAATAACATTGGTCTGTGCATTAGAGCAGAGCCCCCAGCCCCACATGTGCATCTGGTGCTGCGCGTACACGTCATGGGAAGCCGTCCCTGCCCCTTGGAGCTCACAGTCTGTATGTATAAAGAGTGGAAGGGGAAACTGAGGCACACAGAGGCACTTGCTCAAGTTTACATGGCAGAGCTGGGATTAGAACCCAGGGCTCCTGGCCCACTGACCTACCCATTGGGTCACAACCGGCGTTGACGATAGCCTAGATCCGCAGCCCGGGAGCCTGTGGTGTTCAATGGCTGCAGCTGGGAGACGCGAGCTGCTTGATAGATACGAAGCAGCTGGTTAATATTAATGGCATTAACTCAGGGAGCAATTAGGGGCCTGTGCTACCGCAGGATCTCCTACTGTTCAGGCTCATCTGGCCAAGGAGCTGCAGCTCCCTCACAGGCTGCTCAAGTGGGAGGCCCGAACATCCGTGCTGTTCCCCGCCCCACTAACGTTTGTGACGGGGCTGTGTCAATTCACTCCTGCTCTGGTGCCGTGCCAGGAAGCGGAGGCCACGTTTCAGAGCAGAGCGGAAAGCTGCTGTCAGACTCAAGGGTCTGCAAGAGATTGCAAAGCATTAGGGCAGGAATCCGCTGAGGGGCAGGGGCTCTATAAAGCTAACGGAACGTCTCCTTTTGCTCAGAGCTGGGACCCTCTCCTAGTCCTTGGAAGGCTGCAGTTCAAGCACCTGCTTGGCTGTAGCCTTCATGGGAAACTTTCGGGGAGTCACCTAGATGCTCCGTGCCTCAGTTTCCCTCCTCGGCATCATGGGGAATGAGAGTCCTTCCTCACAAGGGGGCTTTGGGGTGCTCAGATACATGTGCTGTATAAGTGCTGTGGATAGCCTGAGTTTCCTGTCTGGCTGTGATTTGTTACACTGGTTTAGTCCCATAGTTTATGAATGCAGCCACCTCTAGGGAGGGGCACAGCCGTTGTGTACACTTTGCTCCGCTCTGAACTCACTATGGTTATCATTATTTTTTTGTTTATGTGTATTGCGGTAACGCCTAGGACAGCAATTTGCAAACCCTTTGAGTGGAGCCCTACTGTTGAATTACAATTTTTGGTTGCGACCCTTTCTCCCTCAGGCTTTTAGGGTAGGGGAAGGTGCCTGCAGAGGTCCCTGGGGGCAGACCCAGCAATGGGCATGGAGGTATTGGCAGTAAACCATAGGCTGGGTGTCCTGCTGGGGTGAGTCAGGGCTTGGAGGTGTTTCCCCCTCCCAGAGTCCCTTCCCGCATGGCCACTGTCCCCTTTCCACCCCGAATGTTCCTCTGCACCAGCCTGCAGAGGATCTAAGAGCTCTAGCTATGTATCAGCACCCCATGGTGCTAGGTGCTGTACCAGCAAGACAGTCTCTGGTCCAAAGGGCTCCCAAGCTAAATGCAGCCACCTCTGGGGTGGGATGCTACAGCTGTTCAACGGCAGCGCTTTAGGAAAGGATGTGAAGATGGACCCTCCGTCCAACAAAGCTCCGGGAAGGATTTTAAGGTAACGGGAATGATGGTGTTTGGCCAGGAAAAGCACCTCATGGGAGGATCTTGGGTAGCTCCTGAGCCCTGCTTTCACCCAGGTGTCTGTCCAGCCACCTCCTTCCTGTTCCTGGCTCTGGGGTCTGATCCTGCCTGTACCATACTCAGGATCTCAACGGGCATTTGAGTCGAGGTGCGGCCGGTTCATCCAAGTGACTGGCAGAGGGGAGAGGCAGCGCCCCCTGACTGCTCCCTCCTCCCACCCCCGAGCTGAACCCATTCGCAGAGAGCCAGAAGATATGAGCAGCCATGAGAGCAAGACTGAACCCCCGCCTCCTCCAAACACCCCCCCCTTGCCCTGGTGCCTGACAGCTGCTCCATCACTGATCCTCTATGACAGTCTCTGGTTGTGGGGTCAGAGGTCAAGGGATCAGCTAAACAAATCATTCAATAATGTGCTTTAATTTATATAGGGGGAGGCTGGTGTTGGGGGGGTGTCTCCTGCCAAGCAGCATTTGTCCTGCTGCTAATTGGCAGATCTGGCAAGCAGGGGTGAGGGGGGCATTAGCTTGACATTAGACCCAGGGGCGATCAATAGATCAGTGGGGGGAGGCGTGTGTTTTGTGGGGGCAGGGGGCTGCAGAGGACGAGGTTGGCGTCTCCTGAAATCTGATTACAGATCCGCGCGGTGCATGGCCAGGACCCAGCACTGGTGGGAGGATGGGATCCCATTGTGTTTTGTGTCAATTCAACTTTCATGGGGAAATGGAGCTAAGCTTCATGGAGACCCCAGCTTCATTCAACCACGGTGTCCTAGCCCATGGCTCCTTTCTGGGGGCCAGTGACATCGGGAGTCTGTGGGTGGGAGCAGCGGATCAATAGCCACTGGGGTGAGTGAGGTCTCTGGGGCTGTGGCCACAGAACAATTGTTATTTCAGGATACATTTGTACCCCAAAATAGCAAAACTGCGGCTGAACATCGCACTCGAGGTAGCGCTGGCTTTTCAAGCACAGTATTCCGGTTCCAGTACCCGCTGGTGTACGAGGTGTAACTGAATGTTCGAATAGCCCCTTATTCGAGCTTTGGAGGGCACCAAGTTTGGGATAAGGGACTTTGAAATCATTTGCGCAAATTGTGTAAATTATTTCAGAACCACTCGCTGTGCTGACGTAGCCTAGGTTAGAATCCCTCCACCCCCTTGTCATGTGTCTCTGTCAACCACTTGCATCCTCCATTCTTAGCTTTCCCAATCCACCTTCTGCATCAGAAACCACATCTGGGCCTCTTCCTTGGCCTGATTCATCTTCCTTGTTGTACTAACTCCTCCTCCCAGGTGTGCCTGGTCCTGTCCAGCTCTCAGGCGCAACCCACTTCTTACAAGGCATCTGTCTGCACTTCTGGAGGTGAGGAAGTGGCACAGTGGTTAGGGCACCCACCTAGGCTACGTCTACATGTGCATGCTACATCGAAATAGCTTATTCTGATGTAGCGACGATGAATAACGTCTACACGTCCTGCAGGGCTGGCAACTTCGACATTGGGCAGCACCACATCGAAATAGGCGCTGCGAGTGAACGTCTACATGCCAAAGTAGCACACATCGAAATAAGGGTGCCAGGAACAGCTGCAGACAGGGTCACAGGGCGGACTCAACAGCCAGCCGCTCCCTTAAAGGGCCCCTCCCGGACACACTTGCACTAAACAACACAAGATCCACAGAGCTGACAACTGGTTGCAGACCCTGTGCATGCAGCATGGATCCCCACCTGCAGCAGCAGCAGCCAGAAGCCCTGGGCTAAGGGCTGCTGCACACGGTGACCATAGATCCCCGCAGGGGCTTGAGAGAGAGCGTCTCTCAACCCCTCAGCTGATGGCCACCATGGCGGACCCCGCTATTTCGATGTTGCGGGACGCAGATCGTCTACATGTGCCCTACTTCGACGTTCAACTTCGAAGTAGGGCGCTATTCCCATCCCCTCATGGGGTTAGCGACTTTGACGTCTCGCCGCCTAACGTCGATTTCAACTTCGAAATAGCGCCCAACACGTGTAGCCGTGACGGGCGCTATTTCGAAGTTGGTGCCACTACTTCGAAGTAGCGTGCACGTGTAGACGCGGCCCTAGGGTGCAGGAGACCTGTGGGTCAAATTCTTCTTCTGCTCCAGACTTCCCTTTGTGAGTGTGGGCAGGTCCCTTAAGCTCACTGCCTCTGTTGCCCGGCTGCAGAAAATAGCCCTGTCAGGTGGCTGTGGGGGTAAATACATCTGAAATTGTGAGGTGTTCAGAGGCTGTGGTGATGGGGACTACAAAATTGCCTGAGAGGGAGAACAATCCTCATGCTCCAGGTAGCAAGTTGGTTGTAGGGGTCAGGAAGGATTTGTTTTTCCTACCATGCCAGGACCAGATTCATGTCCTCCAGTGTGATGCTCCTACACAGATCCTCCCAAGAGCTCAGCTCCTGACGTCCCGTGCGTGAAGATCTGGCACTTGTTAGCTCTGAGCCTCCCCTGTGGACTGACTCAGAGCTCAGGTCCTATACTTCCTGCTCTGGTGTCCTCCTCCTCCTCGTCCCTCCACCCAGTGATGCGCCCAGCCTTTGTGCTCCTTCTGTGCCCACTTTTCAAATAACCTCCCTCCCATGGGGAAGGGGTCAGGGAGCAGAGCCATCCTGCCCCACATGGGTGACCAGATGGCCAGGGGGTTGAGTGCAGCCTGTGACCTCCGGGGGCAGGTCCCAGTGCAGCCCTGGCCCTTTGCAGTGGCCTAGTGGTCCTTGTGAATAAACTGAGGTGGCTGCATCCGCTAATGCACCACACCAACTACCTCCTTGCCCAGCTCAGCATAGGCAAAGATTAGACTGGGTTTTAACTCCCCCTCCCGCCCTCAGCCATGGGTGGTTGGAAGCTGCAGCCCAGGCCTGGTGCGTCCCTGTGTGTAGGTTGCTCTGCTGCTCTCTGATCTATGCACTCCAGCCCCCTTGGTTCTGGCTGTCTGGCGGCCACTAACTTCTCATTAAGGAGAAAATAACCAGGACTCTACAGAGACCAGCTGCCCCAGCAGAGACCAGCGAGTGCCTTGTATGGGGAAATCACAGCCTCTTGTGTCCCCGCTTCCCGCTCTGCTGTCGTAACCCAGTCTCTCTGCAGCTGGGTCAGTGCTGGCCTCCATCCCTCGTAGCCCATCACCCCCCAGTTCAGGCAGTGTTGGGGGGCACTCCATGGCTCCAATATGGTTGCAGTGCCCCCCGTTTCCCATCTGATCAAGGTTCAGAAAAGGGCGACTAAGATGATTAGGGGTTTGGAACAGGTCCCATATGGGGAGAAGCTAGAGAGACTGGGACTTTTCAGTCTGGAAAAGAGGCGATTGAGGGGCGATATGATGGAGGTATATAAAATCATGAATGGTGTGGAGAAAGTGAATATAGAAAAATTATTTACCTTTTCCCATAATACAAGAACTAGGGGACACCAAATGAAATTGATGGGTAGTAGGTTCAAAACTAATAAAAGGAAATTTTTCTTCACACAGCGCACAGTCAACCTGTGGAACTCCTTGCCGGAGGAGGCTGTGAAGGCCAGGACTCCATTAGGGTTTAAAAAAGAGCTCGATAAATTTTTGCAGGTTAGGTCCATAAATGGCTATTAGCCAGGGGTAAAGTATGGTGCCCTAGCCTTCAGTACAGGGGCAGGAGATGGATGGCAGGAGATAAATCACTTGATCATTGTCTTCTGTTCTCCATCTCTGGGACACCTGGCATTGGCCACTGTCGGCAGACGGGATACTGGGCTGGATGGACCTTTGGTCTGACCCAGTATGGCCATTCTTATGTTCTTATGATCTCCTGCAAATCTCTCTCATGCAACCTGTTTGGGCTCTTTCCTGCCCTGTCAGCCTGGCACTGGTGGTCTCTCTTTGCCGGAACTGGGTGCTCAGTCCCAATATATCCTAAGACTGTTTCTCCCAGCCAGGTCCCATCTAGCAGAGCATAGAATCATGGAATCCTAGCTCTGGGAGGGACATCAGAAGGTCATCTAGGCCAGCCCCTGCTTCAAGCAGGATCAACCCCATCTGAATTATCCCAGCCAGGACCTTGTCAAGCCAGGACTTGAAAACCTCTAGGGATGGAGAATTCACCACCTCTCTAGGCAACGCCTTCCAGTGCTTCACCACCCTCCTGGTGGAGTAGTTTTTCCTAATATGCCACCTCCTCCTCCTCTTCTGTAACTTCAGACCATTGCTCCTTGTTCTGCCATCTGTCACCAATGAGAACAGTTTCTCACCATCCTCTTTAGAGCTCCCCTTCAGGAAGTTGAAGGCTGCTATCAAATACCCCCACAGTATTCTCTTCTGTGAACTAAACAAGCCCAAATCCCTCAGCCTCTCCTCATAGGTCTTGTGCTCCAGCCCCCTAGTCATTTTTGTTGCCCTCCGCTGAACCTGGTCCAGCAGATCCACATCCTTTTTGTACTGGGGGGCCCAAAACTGGACTCAGTATTCCAGGATTCCTCACCAGTGCCGCATAGAGGGGAACAGCCACTTCTCTAGATCTGCTCAAAGTGGTCCTCCTAATGCACCCCAATATGCTGTTAGCCTTCTGGGAGTTCCCTCTGGGCGAAGGGATGGGGTGAGCAGAAGTGTAAAGCAGAGCCGGGCCATGGCATCTCTGCTGGGGCTGCTGGGATGGAGACCCCCTGGCTGCAGATCCACTGCCCCTTTCCACAGTGCTCATGGGCCTGAACAGCTGCAAATGAACCCCCAGAATCTGCTGCATTGGGGTCTGTACCACTTGGGAGGCCGAGCTGCCTCCTCCTGGGTACCTGGACTGGAGGCGACCCCAGGTCCCGGCAGCGGAATTCCCTGCAGCCAGGGGCCGGCACGTCCCCTCCGCGCCCCAGCTGAGGAGCCTTTCAGCTGCAGAGAGCGCTGGGTGATGTGAGTTTGCCTGCAGCTGCCTCCATGCAGCTTAGGAACACTTGAAGACTGGCCTGGAGGGCTGCAGGGGGCTGCAGGTGAGGGCTGAGGGGCCCCAGCAGAGCTGACAAGGTGGGGAGCCCAGAGCTGGGGGTCAGGGGGCTGTGGCTCAGGGCCATTGCTGGATGTGATCATCACTCTCCGTTTCTGTCTCCCGCACCAGCGGTCCTGTCTGGCCCATCAGCAACCAGCTGTGGGATTATTATGGGGGGTAGGTGGCCTTGGAGGGCGGTGTCCCCAGTGGGGAAGGAGGGCTGCCAGGAGACAGGGATGCAGTCCAGACAGACACATCCTGCCCTGTGGGGTTGAGTCCTGTACCTCCTTATTGGGAGTGGGGTAATTATTCCTGTCTTCCCACCCCAGTCCTGCTGTGGGGGCCCACATGGGGGCTTTCTGGGAAGTGAGGTGCCTGCTCAGTCCCTGGGACTGGCTTGTGTCTGGGCAAGAATGGGGGAGGGTGAAACCACGTCTTCCGGCTGCTCACTCAGGTCTGGTCTCCAAGGATGTGGATGCCCCACAGGATGGTGGGTCCAACCTGGCAGATGGAGCTGGGGCCCGGCAGATTTTCTGTGGGGGGCTGTTTGCTGAGGGAGAGGCTTGTGGAAGGGGACTTGGCTGTCCCTGCAGGTGAAAGCGAGAGGGGGCAGGTAAAGCAGAGTCTGGGAGGGCAGTGGGGTCCAGTGGTTAGAGCAGGGGTGGGGGATAGGAGTCGGGACTCCCGGCCTCCATTCCTAGGACTAGAATAAAATGAGGATTCTCTACATACAGTGTTTGTATGGCACCAGAGGCCCTGATCGAGCGGGGGCCAGGCCAGCAAGCCGGCCTCAGCACAGACTGAGAGAGCCCTGCCCCAAGAACTTGGAATAGACAACGGGTGGGGGGGAAACTGAGGCACTGAGCAGGAGCAGGACAGTTTGCCCTGGGTCAGCAGTGGGTGACCCAGACGAGAGAGCGGGGCTCACGTCTGGCCCTAGTTCATCTCACTGCCAAGAGGTAGGAGTCAGGCATGTGCGCAAGCCGTGACCCCAAGAATAGGACTGAAGACACGGCAATTGGTTTTCCTTTTCAACCCAGAGCGATCCATTCCTAGGGGCACGTTAAACTGGCGGCTAAAGAAACATAGAGCGGCGGAGGGAGCGCTTGGCTCTCGCAGTGTTGTGTGCAGTCTGTTGCACCTCACACCTACCCTTGTGTCGCTTCTCATTTTGTCTGGGGCTGCTTGACCCTCCGGTCTGCTGCAGGCTCAGCCCCTTTCCTCGAACCTCCCCTGCCTCTTCTCTGCCTCCTCCCTGCAGTGTGACCTGTGCTAGCTTGGCCCTCTGCCTCCCAGAGCATGCGGGCACGAATCACAGGGCTCCCAAGTCCTGGGAGGAAGGAGAAGGAGTAGGTAAGCGCAGAGCCCCCAGTGCATGGGATGGGAGGCACAAAGAGAGGCTTTGTGCGGGCTGCATGTGCAACCCAGGGGGCGGCAGGCTGCCCCACCACTCTCCTCAGTCATCCAGCAGAGCTGGGAACAGCAGCTAGTTCTGCACTAGGCGTGTTTCTCAGCCATTTTTTATGAATTACCCCTTTAAAAAAATAATCATAAGTACCCCCAGCACCTACAATTTTCAGGTGTATAGATAGATAGATAATTCATTTATAAATTATCTATCTATCTATCTATCGAGAGAAATAGATATAGAGGCTGCTTCTACACATGCCCTCTCCAGTTGGAGATGCCATGGTAATGAGGCAATTTGAAGCAGGCTAATGAGGTGCTAATGTGCATATTCAGCACCTCATTAGCGTAATGGCAGCCACGCGAATTTTCAAGTGCAGATTTCAAATTGCACATTGACAGCGTAGATGGGGGCAGCTTCGAAATAAGCGCCCCACTTCGACATTCCCTTACTCCCACAGAACTAGATCGGAATACGGGAATGTGGACATGGGGGGCTTATTTCGAAGCTGCCCCATCTACACTGTCGATCTGCAATTTGAAGTCTGTTTGCGCGGCCGCCGTTGTGCTAAAGAGCTACTGAATATGCATGTTAGTGCCTCATTAGCCTGCTTCGAATTGCCTTGTCGCCATGGCACCTGTGATGGGAGGTGGTATGGGTAGAAGCAGCCAGAGCAAACCCTTGATTTAATGGACCCCAATATAATGGACTTCAGAAATAACAGACTCTGTCTGCCAGTTGCCCTCTCCCTTAAATAAATGCCGGAGACTCGCTGGGGCTGGAGGAGCGGCTGGGGCAGCCAGGGCCAGAGGAGCTGGGGTGGGGGCTGCCATGGGGCACAGGAGCTCTCTTCCCCCAGCCCTGTGTGCGTGGAGCATGTCGGCATCTGCCTGCAATGGCGCTGAGCAGCAGCCATGGTGTCGGATGCTGCTGGCGGCTGGGGGCGGCGATGCTCTACCTAGGTGCTGGGGGCTGGAGGAGCCGCACTTCTGAGAGCTGCAGGGGGTGGAAGGAGCCAGGCTGGCGTTCAGCTCCTCCCCTGGTAATGGGGAGAGGGAGATGGAGGTGGGAGGGGAAGAATGGGGCAGGAGAGGGGAAGGGAAGAGGAGGCAGAGGACAGGAGTGAGTGCTGGGCTGGGAAGGTCAGTGCATCGTCACACCGTGTAACTGTTCGGGTAGAACGGACTTTCGGCATTAACGGACACCCCTCCCCCCATTAGTCCGTTATGTCGAGGGTTTACTGTATAATATGTGGCTCAATGCCCTCTCCACCATGGGCTGAAAAACTCTGCATTAGGCCACACGGCATCCAGTGGTGTTTACCGCTGTTGGTTTCCCTTGGGTTCTTGGCGTCAGCCCACCAATGGCCTGGCTCCCCCCGGTGAAGGAGGTGGACTCCTGCAAATTAGGCTCCTTGCTGACCCTGTTCTTGTTCCCCTACAGGTGCCCTTTGGGGAGGTGCGTCACGTCCGGGAATGGCTGCAGGTCCGTGGACAGGTGTCTAAGCCGGTGCTGGAGCACCCCAAGAGACCTGTCCTGGGGCTGGAGTGCCCCCAGACGGAGGTGAGCGGCGCTCGTTTCTGGGGCCTCTTCCGTTCGCTCTGCCCCAGCCCTGAGGCCTTCTTCCGCTGCTGCTTCGTCCACAACCACTGCCCGCTGCTCTTCATGAACCAGAGAGGCAAGAACCTGACACCGGCCGAGCTGCCGGCCGCGCAGCGTGAGCGCCTGCTGCAGGTCTGTGACGACGGGCTGGCCCAGGCCGTGCGCCTGCTCGGCGTCACCATGGTGATCGGCGTGGGCCGCTTCACAGAGCAGCGGGCTCGCAGGGCCCTGGCCTCGGCCGGCCTCCAGGTCCGAGTGGAAGGCTTGATGCACCCCTCACCCCGCAACCCCCAGGCCAACAAGGGCTGGGAGGCCATTGCTAAGGCGAGGCTGGAGGAGCTGTCTCTCCTGCCGTTGCTGGTGGGCTGAGCCTGGGCCAGGGAAGGCACCGCCTGCTGGAGATGCTCATGGCTGATGCTCCAGACCACGTAGGACATATGTTTCTATTGCCTACTAGCAAATAACAGGAGCCCCGTCCTGAAAGATGGAGCTTCCTGCACCTACACTACCTCCCCGTACCGCCACCTGGAGTTTTGTTAGTCATCATCCACAGCCCCCATAAAGGGGCTGCAGAGGGGTGGCCTCAGTTCCCAGTCTCAACTGGTGCCTGATGGAGATAGGAGCTGAAGCCTTCAGAGCCCCACCAGCTGAAGGTTTGGTTCAGGCCCATCTTCAGTTTTGCCACCTGCTATGGCCAGGACCATTCCTGGTTGGAAGGACAGATCCATCCCCACCTAGCTAAACAGAAACCAGTTTGGTTCCCATGTTGCTCAGACCCTTTAATGCTGAGATGAGCTGGTCAGGAGGCAGGTTGGAGAGCTGATCGATTTACACCAGCCCAGATCCACTCCCTGGTGTCCTGTTAAGATGGGACCCTCAGGGACTGTCCCTTGGGGCTATAGAACCGTTGTGCTCCATTAACACTGTTTTGACAAACCCCTCCAGGGGCTGTTAGCATTCAGCACCAGCATGTGGGGGCACACCAAGCTTCATTGCATGAGTGATCGCCAAGCCACTCCTGAACTATGCACAGGGAAACACCAGCACACCTGTGCTGTGGAAAGGAGGTTGTGGAATCTCCATCCTTGGAGACTTTTAAGAACAGGTTAGACAAACATCTGTCAGGTGTGGCCTAGATCATGTTTGGCGCTACCCTGAGTGTAGGGGACTGGACTTGATGACCTCTTGAGGTTCCTTGCAGTTTTAATGATTCTATCTCCCAAGCATCCAGTGTTGCATCCTGGCAATACATTATCTTACACTGTTCAAAACCTATTTTTGAACTGTACAAGCTCATCAATTAGTTTGTCCCTTTGTCAAAGGATAGCGGACGTGCCCCAGCCTGTGTAACTTTAGCAGATTCCCCAAGTACTTTAGACAAGCTCCCTGCTAAGAACGAAACATTAAAATAAGTTTAACTACAGGAAGATAGGTTTCTAGTGATGATCATTGTTAGGCACACAGGTCAAAGTTGGTTACACAAGAAATAAAAATAGACTTGCAGTCTAAATTCTGATTGGAACAGAAAAAGTGAAAGTTGCCTCAAATAGCTGTTCTTTCTCCACTGGATGCTCTAGGGAGGTTACAGCTCTTCATACATAGTCACTTGCTTAGCCCGGGACCAGTCTCCTCAGTTCAAAGCCTTTGTCTTCCCAATGTTCTCGTTGCCTTTGGCGTGAGTCGGGGAGGAGAGAGGACTAGTGGTGGTGTCACTAGTAGGCATCCTTCAGTCTATGTAGACTATGGATCACGCCCTTTATAGTTTCAATTGAGGGCTTCATTTACAGCGTCTACTGTGACTATGAAGATCCACACGAGAGTGACAGTCCTTGCTGCATCTCTTGCGGATGTGGCGGGTGTCTGGCAAGTCCTTAGTGTGCTTTCTGTGCGCTCGCTTCTCCTCTGCTAGCTGTCTGATCCTCATCTCGCCCTTCTGAAGGCCCTGGTGTAACCTCTGCCTCCATCTGCTGCGGTCGTCTGCTAGTTCTTCCCAGTTGTCCAGCTCGATGTCTACCTCTCTGAGGTCTCTCTTGCAGACATCTTTGTAGCGTCACTATGCCACTTTTATTCTTTCTCCCAGGGGCTAGGAAGATCTTAGCTGTGATCTTAGCTTAGCTCTCTAAGAGGCCTCCAGAAAGGGAATTCTTCTGGGCCACACATCTGGCTGATCCTGATGTGTGTCTTGTCAGCTGTTCCTTGGTTGCTCCTGAATGGTTGCCGAGGGCATTCCCCACTTACCCCATATCTCAGTAGCAAACATAGTGCAAGACTTTATAACTTCACATATCGTGACGGCATGTACAGTCCAACAGGGAGTAAAGTTCAATGGCTCCAGACTTTTGAAGTGATACCTCGCAAGGTTGACTTTGTGCCAGACAGAGACTCGGATCACTGAGGTGAAGATGGGAGTCTCACGCTTGTCCCACACCCTCTGTGGATATCTCTGGCCCAGCCCAGAATGTGGTCATGGCCTGATGTCAAGCACCAGACAGGTGCTGATCATTGCCTGGAGGCTGAGTCCAGTTTGATACTTCTCTGCTGACCCTAGATCAAAGGTCAGCAATCCCCATCACGGGAGCCAAGAGTGGCAAGCGAGCCGATGTTCATTGGCAGCCAGGAGCTTGCTCAAAGCCATGCCGGCAGTGGATTAACAAAGACCAGTTAGTGCCACCAACCACCACCCAAAGGGTAAAGCTCTGCATCTTAGTTTATTTATTAATAAAGCTGTTGTAAGTAGGACTGTTAGGGTAGGTCTATATAGCAAAGTTATTTTGAAATAACAGCCCTTATTCTGAAATAACTTTGCTGACGTCTACACAACGCAAAATGGTGGGTGGCTTATTTCGAAACAGGTGAACGTCATTCCATGAGGAATAGCGCCTATTTCAACATTTCCAAATAGCTATTTCAAAAGACTGGGAATAGATCCTATTTCAAAATAAGCCACAGTGCGTCCAATGGCTGTATTTCAAATAGGCTCTATTGGGTGGAGACGCTGTGTTTCAAGTCAGCCGAGGGCCACTTTGAAAAGCATTTTGTGTGTAGCTGTGTTACTGCGAAATAAGCTATTCCAGAATAGCTCTTCTGGAATATCTTATTTTAAAACATTTGTATCCCGAACTAGAAACCCCGCAGCTAAACATGATGCTATTTCGTTCCTGCTACCTCTTGTCATGCGAGGGGGTATCGGGAATTTAGAAATAGGCACTTATTTCCCACCCTGGCACCAGGTTCCAAGTAAGACTCAAAATAACATGCAATTTGCAAATATGTTATTTGCAAATTGTGCAAATTGCATAAGTTATTTTGATCTGAGGCTATAGTGTAGATGTAGCCTTAGTGATTTTAAAAATATCACCAGCACTAGGCCGGTACGTAGAGGTGAAAAGGTCAAATTTCAGCACTGTATGCGGTGGGAGGGAGAGCTCAGTGATTTGAGCACCAGCTTGCTAAACCCAGGGTTGCAAATTCAGCCCTAGTGGGGAATCTGGGCAAAATGGAAGAGGGGGAAAAAAGAAAGGATGGTGCTTGGTCCTGCCAGGAGGGCAGAGGACTGGACTCCATGACCTCCTGGGGTCCCTTCCAGTTCTATGAGATGTGTAAAGGTGTCTGACCCCTCTCCTTGATCCTTGGGTGTCATCCTCAGCCACTGAGGAGTGTGTATTAGCAGGTCAGTTTTGCGCTGATACACAATGGATGTGAGTTGTTACAGCCCCTTCCCCTGTAGAGGTTTGGTTCCAGGTATAATCGTGTATGCTGTTAGCTCCCTGATTTGGTCCCTAATGCACTGGCCAAGAGGGTGGCCATCCTCTTAACATTCCCAGAGCCAGAGCTGGGTTTCAAGGCTGGCTGAGAATAAGCCTCAATGTGCATTAATCTTCTGGATTCTGTGTATCAAAGATTTTTGAGACAAGAGTTTGTGTTTTGGGTGGCTCTTGTTTTTGTTGCTGGATTTTTGTGGAAGAAATAAAAGTAATAAAATAAATCAGGGTAAAAGCAAAATGCACAACGTATGAAACTGGCAAAAACAACAACAAAAAAGGTCAACTTTCTTCGAGGCTAATTCCTGTGGCTGAAATGGGCAAAACTGAACAGTTGTCAAGCAGTTCATTCATGGATGGATGGCTCAAGGGTTAGGGTGCTAATCTGGGTATATGGGAGTTCTAGGTTGACTTCCCTGCTCTGTCCAGTTCCCTGTGTTACCTCGAGTGCGTCATTTAGCCTCTTTGTTCCTCAGTTTCCTTATCCAGGTAAAGGGGTAACCTCACTGCTGTGCCTCAGGCACGAGGCGAAATGTATTAGAGATTGTCAGGTACTCCAATGTTATGGTAACGGGGGGGGCGGCACACAAGGAATGCAGATGGATTCCCCAAATGTAGTGGGAACTGGGGAGTCCAAACCCAGCATAAAATGTTCTCTTTCAGCAAAATTCACTTTGATTGCACTGCATTGCTAAGCAGCAAGGGTGACTTTGATGCTCTTCAAAGTGACTTGCAGACGGCAAAAGGAAGAGAGTGGTGCCCTTCTCTCACAGTGTAGCAGATGATACAAGCTTTTATTTTAAAATAAGACTTATTCTTTGCCCTTTTTTTTTTTTAAATTAGCCATTCAGTTCTTGCCTCTATTCCTGTTCCACCCGGAAGTCACTGTGGCAAGCTGGAGAGCTGTGTGACTCCAGACACGCCCCACAAGTGAAACCTTGATTGAATGAGGGGGAAGCAATTTTGCTTTTTAAGTTCACCTCTAATTTTTTGTTTGGTTGGTTGGTTTTGTCCAGATTAATTTAGTTTAAATGCCCAAGACGCGTTAGGGAGAAAAGATATCTCAGTAAAGATACTCAGAAAGCTCCCAATCCACCACTCTAGCAGTGATCACAATGGATATGTGGAGATAGCCAGCAGAGGTGTGTGGTTCCCAACCTTTTCAGTAACTCGGCAAACTTCCATGAGACAAACAATTCCACGGCCTGTCCACTGACTTCGGTTGAATCGATTGCTCATAGACATCACATTTACTTACATTTACAATGGTGACAGTCATACTAGAGAGGTTTGCAATATAGTGCATACAACAAGCTAAACAAGGATCAAATGCGTTAATTTTTGAAATCTACCACAGAATATACAGTCTTAGGCAGCGAGCACAGGCACATTTTCAAAATCTGCTCAACATCGTGCTAGGGATGTTGAATAAACCAGTGACCACCAAACGCAATTCCCCTCCCCACCAGCTCGTTGGAGCCAGCCTGGCTCCAATGACTCACACCCTCCCTCACTTCCCCTTGCCAAATCAGAGAAGGGGTCTGGCTTCGGGCTGGGAAGCAGCATTTCAGGTATGGGGTCCTGCGGGGTGAACATTTCCCCTCATGGTGCGGGAGAGGAATTGACGAACCCTGTGCCAGATAGGACTCATCAATCCCCGGCATCACCCTGCCCTCAGAGTGGCTCTGCAAAGGAGCCACAGTGAAGGGAAATTGACGAAATGTCACAGTTCTCATGGAACACCACTGTGCCATGGCACACTGTTGAAAACCTCTGCTGTAGAGGGGCAAGGGTCAGTTTTATTTCTCATTGCTGGTCTCCCTTTACAAAAAGCAGAGGCAGTTCCTTGCAGTCAGGTTCCTGTCCCTCATTTCTTCCAAGTCAGCGTACAATGCATGAAAGATCTCTGCTGGAGAAATCTGTACCCTCTTTTTCCTTGATCTGTGTCTGCTGGGGGGAGAGGTAAAGTATACTTTTCAGGAGAAAGGTGCCCTCCAGACCTAGCCTACCCTTTGAAGGATTAGCTCTGAGCTGCACATGAGCCGGCTGCAGCGAAGATTGGAGGTTTCTTCCAATCCGGGAGAATAAACGTCTCTCCACTTAACAACATTTTCCAAGCTGTAATGTTGCAAATAACTCAGTGCTAAGTGCCACTGCGCCTCTGTCTCTGGATCCGTAAGTGCTGTCAAGGCCCGGTGATGGATGGCCTGAAGCGGAGTGGACAAAAGCAATCTGCACTATCCTGCTAACTTAATTCACAGCCCAGAATCTGTCCGTGCAGCCGCTTAAAGATTCACATAACTTGTGGGGTGCTGGATGCATTTTTGCAGTGCTCGTGCCTTCCAATCAAGCAGGGGCCATTTGTTCAAGGCAGAGCGGGGGGTTGGGAGAGACATGCCTTACTGAACAGAGACAAGTCCCATCCCAGGAGTCTGACACCCCATTGCTAGCCATCCACCACGTCAGGGCAAACTTTTCACCCAGCTACCTCTGTCTGTCTGATATAGTGGGTAGGCAGCAAATTGGATCTCAGGGCCCCAGAATTCTGCTCCTTAGGTAAGTAGCTTTCCCACTCAATGCCTCAGTTCCCCTTCCAGCCATTTGTCTGTGAGCTCTGCAGGACAGGAATTGCTTTTCACTCTGCCTCTTTGCAGCGCATGGTGCAGTGGGACCTGTAGATGGTACATTTGTGCTAATAAAGAGGAGCTCAATCTCCATGCAGCGTGTGGCCTCTTGGCGATAAATTCCTGGGAATGGACCCTAAACCAGCCAGCTGCTTTCAAGGCGACTTGCCTCGAAGTAACTTTATATAGTAAACCCTTGAAATGAGCAATTTCAAGGTGCGCCTAACTTGCCTTAAGGGCAACTCAAAATCCCGCTCCCTGCCCCCGGCCCTGTCTCAATTCTCCCACCCCGTGTGGCCCTGGCTCAGCACTCCTCCAGCCCTGCTTACCACCCATGCATAGCTCCAGCTCACCCCCCACGGGGGGGCGGCTCCTGCACCAAACCCTGGGGAAGCAGCAGCCGTGAGTGCTCCCAGCTCTGGTTCAAACCCCCGCCGACCCCGTGTGTAGTTCTGGTTCAATCCCCTGCCCCCCACTCCCCTGCAGCCCTAATCCACTGCTAGGCTTAACCCTCCCCAGCTGCCCTCCCAACACCAGGCCTTATCTTTCAAAAAGCAGCTCCAGGTGCTCCTGCAGCTTCCCCAGCTGCAGAATGTGAGTTCCACCGGGGAAAAAAAGCCTGGTTACATGACAGTGCGTGGGAACGCAGCCCTCACGTAAATTGAGGGTCTCCTGTATCCTTCCAGCTCATGCAAGTGACGAAGCAGCGTTGCAGGGGTGACTAGGAGGTGAGCAGCATGTGGAATTATGGTGAGTCTCTTGAACCTGCCACTCCTACTAAAATGGGGTGATTCTGACTCACCCCCTCTCTATCCTGGCCCCTTGCCATCAGGCTGTGATGTTGTAAACAGGCTGGATATATATGTGGGATCGGACAGAAGTTGGACTGTAGGCCCCTGGGGTGATATAAGCTGTGCATGGAGTGAGGCTGGGTGGGGAGCGGGGGTCCTGTGGAAAAAATAGTTATGTGACCATGTAATGAGAGACAGTATCATAAAGGAAATGGAGAAGGGGGTCTGGACTAAGGCTGCGGGCTGGGAAGCTGGTGATGACTGAGCAGCTCTTTGGATAGTGCCATCGTTAGAAGGTTAAACACAAGCATGCAGTCACCTACACGGTGCGCCTAGGATGCAGAGTTGGGATAGAAGAGCAGCAAGTCTGTTAGTGACCTCACAACCAATTAAGACTTAAAACTCAAGACAAATTGTACTGGAGCATTTGCTAAGTAGGTTGAGAGCCTTGCGGACGTGGGCTTCTCTGCAGGCAGAGATAAGGTGGGGTGTTAAACTTGCCCAAAAGTTGATGCAGACAGCCTAATTTTAGATTAATCGGTGTTATGGCAGGAGTCACCAGGTGGTGCTGTTGCATAGTCTTGGCAGTTCTTCTCAGAGGAGCGATGTTCAGTCTTGGAAGAGCTGACACCTTGTTGTTGTGCAATGCACAATTCTGGTAGGGGCTGCTGTTGCAAGTTGCAGGCTGCTGCTGCTGGGGCATCTGGTGAACCTCCCTGGCCAGATGTAATTGCTGGCTGGAGTTGCTCCCTGGGAAGTGGGCATTGACATTTGGGTGGAGCTGCTGAACAAAGGGGATTGGCTGCATGCTGCTCGGGGGGTCACCTCTGTTACCAAACTGGTGCATATATGTAACTAAGCAAATTACGCTGAGAAAAAATACCCAGTTTGTGTGTCACTGATTTCTTCACCAATGGAAAACAGATCACCAGTCTCTGCCTGTCTGCTGTACCACCTGCCTCAGGGAGGATGCCAGTCTTAATTTGATTTATCTTAAACAATGAGCTAAATCCCAGTACTCCAGCCTTAATCCAAAAGATGATCACCCACCTTTTGCCATGGTTTAATTGCATTGGTACAAGTTTGGGTTTAGTGTTCCCCTAATTTTTTTCCCCATATCTGTGTGGAATAAATGTTATGTGCACCAAGTCATGTGCAGATGTGCACCACTCATAGAAACATGCTGTGGATTCTCTGCTAATCAGCAGGGCCACCGCCCAAATGCTCAGCTTACAGGCAACACTGACACCTGCCCAGTTTTGCACCTGGAAGCCTGGAATTTACTCTACTGAGAGCTTAGGTATTTGTCCAGGACGACCCAGTCCCCCTTTCTTTGTGCTGCCTCTCCTCTATCTCCACTCCTGGAACTGTACAGCTAGTCCCTGGGCATTCCAGGTGCTGGGATCAAAGGCACAAGCACACATTTGTTATTTGCACATAATCTGCCATTGAGGGCTGCCTTGTCTGAAATGGGATCCAGGCAGGAACGCAGCTGCCGAGAGCAAATGTTCTCAATATTTTATTACAATGCCACCCACTTAACTGCGGAGCTGGGAGTCTGTTTAACGCTAACAACCCTATTCATCAGCTAAACAAATACAGCCGGAATTGAGACGGCTGAAAACAAATGAACCTTCCTGACAGCCAGAGCATGAGTCACCTTTGGTGCAAATCTTCCCTGCCCACCCGAGGCCAGCTACCAGTGTGAAGAGCTGGACAGGTGCTGGCAGTCTGGAAACCTGCCCTGAAGAGGGGGAGGTGGAGGGTAGTTTGTGGGCGGTCCCAGGTCAGCCAGTGAGTCAGCAGCTTATCACTCAAGGATCCTGGTATGTTGGGTATGATCCAGCAGGCTGGGGAGCTGGGTTATGGGGAAAGGTTTAGTACAGTGGGAGTAAAGAGCCAAATCTATTCATGAAGGCCTAAGGTGTGACTGTCCTGGAAGCCAGTGCCAGCGCCAGAAGTAGCATTGAGAGCCAAGGTAGCTCTACTGCTCTGCGCTGGGCCGTCAGTTCATCCCTCCACCAGATGCTTGCTCCCAGTGCAACCTGCAGTAGGAACGACTGCCCTTGGCAGTGCCTGAGCAACCTTCACAGTGATACCCAGGGGCCTGCCTGACAAAAGCTGCTGCTGTCATTGTCTTGCCTTTGGGGGCATAACGTGGATAGTTTAAAGCAGAGGAAACCCCAAAGAAGCCCTGCGACAGGGTCGTGTGTCCATGTGAGGACTGAGACCCAGCAAACTCATTGCATGGCAACCACCAGTTGAAGCCAGGCACGTACCACTGCCCCATTTTTGAAAGGCCCTGCATCCCAATTGCTTGTGTTCCTATTCCCAGGATTCTGACAAAAAGAAGGAAGGTGAGCAGTAAAATACAGACCCTGACTTCAGAAGAGCAGACTTTGACTCCCTGAGAGAACTGATGGGCAGGATTCCCTGGGAAGCTAATATGAAGGGGAAAGGGGTTCAGGAGAACTGGCAGTATTTTAAAGAGGTCTTATTGAAAACACAGGAACAAACCATCCCAATGCACAGTAAGCAAAGCAAATATGATTGGCAGCCAGCTTGGCTTACCAGGGAAATCCTTGGTCAGCTTAAACTCAAAAAGGAGGCGTGTAAGAAGATGGCTAAGGACGGGTATAAATATATGTCTGGAGAATGCGGGGGAGTAATCAGGAAGGTGAGAACACAGTTGGAACTGCAGCTAGCAAGAAATGTGAAGGGAAACAAGAAGGGTTTCTACAGGCATGTTAACAATAAGAGGGTTATCAGGGAAGGTGTGGGGCCATTACTGGATGAGGGAGATAACCTGGTGACAGATGATGTGGGAACTGCTGAAGTACTCAAATGCTATTTTTCCCTCAGTCTTACAGGCAAGGTCAGCTCCCCGGCTACGGTACTAAGCAATGCAGTATGAGAAGGAGGTGGACAGCCCTTGGGGAGGAAAGAACAGGTTGAGAGCTATTTGGCAAAGCTAGATGCACACAAATCCATGAGTCTGGATTTAGTGCATCCAAGGGTACGGAGGGAATTGGTAGATGCCATTGCAGAGCCTTTGGCTATTATCTTGGAAAACTCATGCTGATCGGGAGGGGTCCTGGATGACTGGAAAAAGGCAAATGTTGTGCCCGTGTTTAAAAAAGGAAAGAACAATCCAGGGAACTACAGACCTGTCAGCCTTACCTCAGTCCCCAGAAAAATCATGGCTGGGATCATAAAAAAATCCATTTTGAAGCACCTGGAAGAGGGGAAAGTGATCAAAAGTAATCAGCATGGATTCATCAAGGACAAGTCCTGCCTGACCAATCTGATTAGCTTCTGTGATGAGATAACTGGCTCTGTGGACATGGGAAAGTTAATGGATGTGACATACCTTGAGTTTAGCAAAGCTTTTGATACAGTCTCCCACACCATTCTTGCCCCTAAGTTAAGGAAGTCTGGATTGGATACATGCGCTGTAAGATGGATAGAAAGCTGCTAGAAGGCCCAACAGGTAGTGATCAAAGGCTCAATGTCTGGCTGGCAGTTGGTTTCAAGTAGTGCCCCAGGGATCAGTTCTGGGGCTGGTATTGTTCAACATCTTTATTAATGACCTGGATGAGGGGTTGGATTGTACCCTCAGCAAATTTGCAGATGACACTAAGCTAGCAGGAGAGGTAGATATGTTGGAGGGTAGGGATAGGGCCCAGAGTGACCTAGATAAATTGGAGGATTGGGCCAAAAGAAATCGGATGAGGTTTAACAAGGACAAGTGCAGAGTCTTGCACTTGGGACAGCAGAATCCCAAACACTATTAGAGGCTGGGGATCGACTGACTAAGTAGCAGTGTAGCAGAAGATAACCTGGGGTTTATGGTTGGTGAGAGGGTAGATATGAGTCAACAGTGCACCCTTGTAGCCAAGAAGGCTAACGGCATATTGGGGTGCATTAAGAGAAGCATTTCCACCAGATCTAGAGAAGATATTATTCACCTCTGTTCAGCACTGGTGAAGCCTCATCTGGAGTATTGCTTCCAGTTCTGGGCCTCCCAGTATGGAATGGATGTGGATGCATTGGATCAGATCCCTCGGAGGGCAATGAAAATGATTAGGGGCCTGAAACACATGACCTCTGAGGAGAGGCTGAAGGATCTGTGCTTAGTTTGCAGAAGAGAAGACTGAGGGGCAATTTGACAACAACTTTCTGCTTCCTGAAGGGGGCTCTGAAGAGGATAGAGAGAAGCTGCTCTCAGTAGTGATGGATGACAGAACAAGGAGCAATGGTCTGAAATTATAGAGGGGGAGGTGTAAGTTGGATATTAGGGAAAACTGTTTCCTCTGGAGGGTGGTGAAGCACTGGAATGCGTTACCTAGAGAGGTGGTGGAATCTCTATTCCTAGAGGCTTTTAGGTCCCTGCTTGACTGACGGTATGTCTGTACTTATCAGAGGGTCACCACACTGTGATTGATCTTCCAGGGATCAGTTTTTCCATGTATGTGAAGATGCGGCAAAATTGATCTCTCTGGGCTTGGCTGTCAACCCAGGTGCTCCACACGGATGCATAGAGTACGGGACGTAGGTGCAAGCTCGAAGATCCCTGATCCACACCAGGGAAGAAAGTCAATTCTGATATGTTGATTCTAACTATGTAAATATTGTGGCTAGAATTGAGTACCTGGGATTGACTTTGCTCCCTAGTGTATACCAGGCCAAAGTCCTGGGTGGGATGATAGGGTTGGTCCAGGGTTCGGCAGGGGATTGGCCTGGATGACGTCCCGAGGTCTCTTAAGCCCTAGGATTCTACGCTTCTGCCAGTCAACTTCTTTCCTATGGCAGTAAGGAAACAGTAAAACAACTCTGTTATTATAGCTGGATCTTTAGGTCTCTTGTCCAGTCTGGGTGAATGGCTTAGTACTTCCAGGATGAGCAGAGTTGCCTGTGATGCAATTTGCACCATGCCATACTTGCGGGTTGGTGGCTCCATCTCTTGAGCATGGTGTCCCCTATACATGCATTAGCACATTGGATGTTGTCCAGTGGGCCCTTAAATGTGCTGAAAATGCCTCTCTGTCAGCAAAGCAACAGCAGAATGGGCTTCTTCCACTAGTTAGCCAGAATGAAGGTGTTGAACACACCCCTGGGCATTAACCAGGTCTGGGCCTGTCTAGAACCCAGCCCCACTTGATGGCAGCTGCCAACACCCTACAGCAGAAAGACAAATTCTCTACAGGCATCACTTATTCTGGAGGTGCTATGCAGCTCCAGGAGTTGCTCCGACCTTCAGCCCATTGTAAATGCCAGACAAACTTTTAAAAAATTCAGAATTTTAACACAGCTGCTCAAAGGCTGGGCGTGAGCTGACGTTTTGGCTTGGGTTTTGGAAATGAAAATCCTTCCGAAAAACCCGCTTGAGACCGACAGAGGCAGATTCCAAGTTCCAGGTTAGGGAATACAGATCAAAGGGCAATTTTGTTTTTTATTGCAGGTAAGACAGATGCATTGCTTTAAGGCCCGGATCATCAAAGGCATTTAGGGGACTAATTCCCACTGAAATCAACAGCAGTTAGGTGCCCAAAGACATTTGAGGCTCTAGACCTAATCTGCTAAAGGATCAATGTGTTTCCTCCCAATCCCACAGCCTCCAGCCTGCGGCAAGAATGCAACCCAGATAATCAGAGTATCTTCTTTTGCTAACCTGTGGGAGGTGATCTTAGACCAGTTGCTTTCTGCTTCTGCCTTGTCTATGGAAACTCAACTCTTCAGAGCAAGCCTTGTCGGATGACCCTCTGTCCTGTTTTTCCCAGGGCAGCCCCTTATTTAAGCTGCCTCACAGGCTTCCTGACTTTTTAAAGAAAATAGGCAAATTCTGCCGTATTTTGTGGGGCTCCTGTTCCCTGGCACCCCGTGTCTTTGGGTGGCAACCTCTCCTGCCAGGGAGCTTCTCTGCTGGGTGGCTGCCTCTGTGCCCCAGAGCTCTGCACCTTGTGGCAGCAGCTCCTGCTGCAGGGGAACTGCTCTATGGGGCAGCTGCCCCATTCCCAAACATCCCATGGTGGCAGCACCTGCTGCTGGCAAACTCCACCATGGGGCGGCTGCCTTGTTCTCTGGCCTTCCCCACCTGCCACTAGGTTTTGGAACAACCTCCCCCCCAAGAGGTTCTGGAGCCCCCATTCTCCACTCCCCTTCGTGCCTGGTGGCTCCCAGTTGGAGGCTGCAGAGCCCCCATCCCTGGTGCCTCACCCTGGATGAGCAGCCCCCATTGCCAAGGAGCCCTGACATGGGACAGCAGCCCTGCACCCATTTCCATAGGCTGGTGTCCCATATTTGCCATAGGGCAACATGATCACCCTAGCACAGTGGGAGGAATTGGCTGCTGTCAAGTGAATTATGACAACATAAGCCCAGCACCTTAAAATCTGATGCACAGCACCCATTCTGTGCCAGTTTGGCAGCTTCCACTCTCTGGATCGTATCAGCTCAGCTTGCTCCTGGCTGGATGGGATCTCTAGATGCAGAGACTGTGGCTGGGAAACCAGCTTCTTTGGGGCTGGGCTGCAATTTCTCTAGCTCATGCCACTGTGATCTGCCTGCCCCCTTTATCCCTTCCATGTCCTTCTGTTCATCCCACGGTGACAGATTTCCTCTTAAAGGTTATGCCACCGCGGCACAACGCGTTCCTCAGAGCCAGAGAAACAAAACCTCTCTCTCCACAGCATGAAATTTGCATACTCATTAGTGGGAGCTGTTTGGATTGGATAATTAGCGCCAGTGTGTCTGTCGGCTGATTGGAGCTGGCATGGCACTTACCGAGCAGTGGCCTCGCATCAGGTCCTGGAGGGAAATTCACCCACTGCCCTGTTTTGCTGCCACGGAAGCACTTCCTAGCTGCCTCTCTCAAAGCTGGGCACTGCTGAGCAGCTCTAGCTTCCTGGCCTGTGTTAGCCAGCAGCGGTTCTTCTGTGAGTGGGATGCAGTGAAAGAGACCCAGGGAACAGCCCTGGAGACACCCTCCCCTTAGCCACACAGTAAATCCAGGCCCAGGCAGCGAGGGTGTGTGCTTGCTTCTCCCAGGGGTGAAAGTAACTCAAGATTTCTGTTGCAGCCCGGGTCCCTGCGGTTTCTTACAGGTACTGTCCTATTGCAACCCGGGTCCCTGCCATTTTTTACAGGTACTGTCCTATTGCTACCTGGGTCCCTGTCAGCTCATTAAATAGCACCCCGCTGGCTTTTGCCACAGCTCAGCCACTGCGCACACTCTTCCTTTCACCTCTGGCTTCTCCCTACATACATACAGAGCATCCTCTGCCTGCTGCGACCCCAATCTGCAGGGTCTCTCTTTGAGGAGGGAGGGGAGTTAAAGTGCCTGAGCCCATCTCTTTCACCTTCTTCCTCACCATCGCCCTTAGCAATGTGAGCCAATGACTGGCGTTCACGAAACTTGGGTGACATTCCTAGCCCAGGCTGTTGAGGGACTTGGGCAATTTCCTTCCCCTCTCTGGGTCTCTTTCCCCTCCCACCTCTCACTGAGGACTGGGACTATGCCTCATTAAGTCTCAGAGGAGGAGCTGTGGTAGTCGGTAACTTCGAAAACAATAACAGTCCTGTGGCACCTTACAGACTAGCACATTTATTAGCTTTCGTGGGTAAAACCCGCCACCTCAGATGGGTTGGAGTTTTTTTTTCCTCACTAAATTTGTACAGCCCCTAGCACAATGGGTCCTGAGCTTGTTGCTTTGGTAGAATGACAAATATCTGCTGCATGTACAAATCACCTACAACATATTGGCCTCAAAGGGCACCGCTCCTGGCATCCCTGCTGGGAGATTAGGGGTGGGAAGGGTAAAATGGCTGCTGGCCACTGATGCTCTTAGGAACTGGTCTGAGACCCACCCAATTTATTTCACACAGGCTGCTCGAGATTGGTATATAACCTCAGCTGGATGCGGTCTGATGCTTCCTAGCCCATCCTTCCTCCTCCTTCAGTGAACCAGCCAGTCCTCTTTGCCACTGTTCCACCCTCCTACAATTAGTTTACACATCTGCCAGGTTGTGATTGGAGTGGCGAAGTGGGTGCTTGTTCCCTATCTCTGAGGCCTGGTCTACACTTGGATGTTAGGTCAAACTTAGGGTACCTCTGCATTTGCTGGGAGGTTGACCTGGGCAGGGTTGATCTTCCATGGTTCGATTTTGCGTGCATAGTGGGGATGCGTGAAATCGAACTATCAGGGCTTGGCAGTCAACCCCTCTACTCCTCATTATAGCAAGGTGTAAGGGAGATTGATGGGACAGTTTCTCCCGCTGACCTCCCTTAGTGAGGACAGCCGGATAAGTTGATCCTAGATAAGTCCATTCCAGCTACATAATTGTCCTAGCTAGAACTGAACATCTAGGATCAGCTTTCAGGTATAGTGTAGACTTGCCCTTACCTGACTTATGTCAATTTTCTAAGCAATCAGGCCACACTACAAGGTCCACTACAGTGACTTTAAGGGTGGCTAAGACTGACTTTGGTACTCCTGCTTTTCACGAGGAGTAACAGCAAATTTGACCTTGCATGGCTGACTTTAGGGTGATGCAGATGGAGTGTTGTGAAATTCTTGGCCTCCTGAACGTGTTCCACAGTGCCCCAATCTGACCACTCTATCCCCTACATTCAGCTCTGCTGCTCTCCAGGTGTGCGAGAAATGGCTTGGGAAAGTTTGACTTTCATTTCCTGTTTGGCCCGTGTGGTGAATGGTGCAAACAGCACACGTCAGCAGCACATCTGGCCAGGAATCCCCAGGGTCGCAGGTAAGCTGCATCATGGAGCGTGCAGAAGATCCAGGACCTCATTGCAGTGTGAGGGGAAGGGGTGCAGGGTGGGGAATGAAGCTCTGCTGGCAGAACTGTGAAGCAGTGAAAGAAGCCCAGATGTATTGCCAAGATCTCACAGGGTATGGTGGAAAAAGGACACGGCAGGGATGCCCAGTGGTGCCATGTGGAGATGAAGGAGCTCAGGCCGGTGCACCAGAAGACAAAGGAAGCAAATGGACATTTTGAGTCATTGCTGCAAACATGTCACTTCTATGATCAGCTACATGGGACTCTAGTGGGGACCCAACCACTGTCCCCAAAGTGTCCATGGATACCACTGAAGAGATCCCTCAGGCTGCCTTGGGAAACAGCCACAAAGACATGGTGAACAAGGAGGAAGAGGCAGGTAGGAGGACAATTGTCAGTAGGTGAGTGGAGCAGCTGATCTTACTGACAGTCAGGAAATTTTTTTAACTTTGGATCTCATCCCGACCTCCCAGGACGTTTCACAACGAGACTGATGGTGGGGAGGGCACCTCTGGTAAGTCCTCATTTTTAATCCTGCTACAAGAGGGTTTAGGCAATTGGATGTGATCTGTGGTGAGTGCTGTACTTACACAGCCCAGACCCCACAAAACATTTTGTTACTGTGTCTGAGGATGGAGCATCAATCCTCCCAGTGCATCTCCATAAAGCTCTCAGACAGGTGCTCTCTAATCCTTCTTATGAGCTTTTTGGGGAGGCCTATCTTATCCAGCTTCCATGACAGGACACCTTTACAGACCAAGCCACCAGTAAGTAGTTTGGGGTCACTGCACCCCAGAGCAGTACAGCATACCTAAGAGCCTTCTGCCCACATTCAGCCAGCATCCGTTCCTTATCGATGTGTGCTGTTCTCAGCAGGCGGATATCTCACACTGCAACCTAGAAGAAGCGGGGAAGGAGCATTAAGCTACTATATGATAGCACAAGTTGCTCTGCCATGCTGGCCCACCCTCCTCCCATCCCTTCCCCAGGGGAAGGGAAACATTTACTGTCCAATCAAAGGGGTGGGAAGCACCTGGGAACTGTGAGAGCCACACACACAGTCTTAGGGAAGAAAGCACAATCTGTGCCTTGCTATGACTGGAAGAGAACTGAGTCAAACAGGTGCCTGACAATCTCTATGCAGTACCTGCTGCACAGCAGATGCTTACAAGCAAAAATTTGCTCTTGTGCATAACACGTCCCCATTGTTTGCCACAAAGGCTCCTTATGTAATTACTTTGTGTGTTCTAAAATTTATCTCATCTACAGTAAATGTATCTCCCTACTCTCTGGCCTTATTCCTTGTTGCAGTGTGCTCAACAGTGGGACACAACACAACACAACACAATTGGGAAGTACCACTTGCAGCTTATATACTCTTTGGCAAGATGGTCTGGTGCCAAGATAGGGATGTGTGTTCCGTCTATTACCCCATCACTACAGAACCATCAAGAATGTCCTGCAGATTTTCCAGAACCACTGTCCTTCATCGCAGAAGGGTATTGATTGCCTTGGCTACCTGGAGGACAGCAGCCCTCGCTCTAGATTTGCCCACTCTAAATTGATTGCCCACTGACTGGTAGCTGTCTGATATTTCAAGCTTCCACTTGCTTCTGAACTGTCAGAGCGGATTTTGTTCCAGACCAGCTGCACGTCAGGGCAGGGGAAAGCAATTTGCAAAATTCCGTGAAAGTGGCCATATGCATGCAGAAGTTTTTAGCCGCGGCTGATTGTCCCATAGCTGCAGAACAATATGGCCCCACCAGTGTGAGCGTGTTTCACAGGGTCAGAACTGGAGCTGCACTGTGTGCAAGCATCAAGTGCAGCCAGCACGCCCCCATTCCTCCTCGCCTCCTTCTCAAAGTCTTTGTCACTCTGAAGGTTGCTTAAGCTCTGCACATACCACAGCACAATGCATGAGGTGCTCACCATACTTGCCACAGCAGTTTGAAGCTGGACTGGTTCCATGCTAGCCTTGCAATGGTGTCTGCTTGGATACCCAGTGAAGAAAGGGTACAAAACACAAAGGGAAGGGGAGGAGAGAGGTGCACTGTGGCAGGCTGATGACACACACCCAGAACCACCCGGGGCGCTTTTTTGTCCCACCAGACACAGGGAGCTTAACCCACAATGCAAGGGGGCAACAGGAGCTATGGGACAGGTACCCACAGTGCATTGATGACAAAGTCGAATCTTCAACCCTAATGGGGATGCACTCCATTGATTTCGTGCGCCACTGTGGACGTGCACCCTCAACTTAACAAAATCAGGTGCTACAAAATCGACCTTCATAAATTCGACCTAATCTCCTAGCGTAGACGTACCTTGAGTTTTAAGCATCACCTCCCAGTTTTGGAGGATAATTAGATCCCCACATCAGGTCGCTGAAATAGAATAACAGAGCCTGCTTATTACAAGCAACAGCTGATCAAGGGAAATTGCTTTCTTGCAGAAGATAATTTTGTTCCATGCACTGTGAATGGTAATATGGTTAATGTTCACAACTGGGGTTGGCTGTGAGAATCTATGCGCCCATCTCTGCACAGGTAGGGAGGCCACACCAGGGGAAGTTGAGCTGACCCCATTAACATAGACTGGGGCCTTTGGATGGGAATTCTCAGCACTAGCTTATTGGGATGGATCAGCATCAGTGTGCACTGAAACTGACTAGGATAGGTGAATTTTCTTTTAAAATGCACCCAGCACCTCTTGCTATCATTGTTTGTTTGTTTTTTTCCTTGTAGAAAAGGGGAAACTTGAAGGTTTTGTTACTTGTAGCAGTATGGCTCAGGGAGAGAGGGGTATTCTCCGAGACTGAAGTCCAAATAATTCATGGCCTTTATAGGTCAAGTCAAACATTTTGATGTGTGGGTCAAATGACCGGTGTCATCAATGTTGTCATTTGAATGCACGTAATTATATCACAAGCTGCAGATCTGATGTCCTAGACCAGAGGTCAGAAAGCTTTCCAAGGCGGAGTGCTGAAATTCGACCTTCTGACTTCTGTGGACGGTCTGAGAGCCGGTGATACTTTTTAAAGTCACTAATAGTCCTACTTACAGCAGCTTCATTATTAAATAATATAAAATGTAGAGCTTTACTATTTAGGTGGTGATTGGCAGCATTCGCTGGTCTTTTGTTAATCCACAGGCAGAATGGCTTTGAGCAGGCTGCCAGCTGCATGAGGGAGAAGGGTTGGGGATGAGCTCCTGCCTCACATGCTGATGAATATTGGCTTTCCTGCTGTTCTTGGCACCCGTGCTGGGGTTGCTGACCCCTGTCCGAGATGCTAGAGCAGTTGCAAAAAACATTAATTTTCATAGGTGGGGGTTCAAAACATTTTTGCTAGAGATGAAAATTAGTTTTTTCAGTAAAAGAAAAGGTCAATTTTTTTCAATTTCTGTTTTTGAGAAATAATCATCAAATATTAATCTTTTCCATAATGTCCCCCTTTTTTAACAAAAAAGCTGTATTTCACTGAAATTTTGTTTCAGTGAAAAAATGTCAAGCCAGTGGACTAAATGCCTATTAGTTCCTGAGTCAACGGCTCCTGTGACCCCTTCATGCTCTTAATGAGGGCACCCCACTTAGGCGTCAGGTCTCTACTGGTCCCCTTTTTCAGAGCTTTCAATGGCTATTAGCCAGGATGGGCAGGAATGGTGTCCCTGTCTCTGTCACAGCTGGAAATGGGTGACGGGATGGATCACCTGATGGTGACAGGGCACCTGGCATTGGCCACTTTCAGAGGACAGGATCCTGGGTTAGGTAGACCTTTGGTCTGACCCAGTGTGGCTGTTCGTATGTTCTCTCTAGATTAGTTGATGGATCTCCACTCCAAACAGCTAAATGTAGTGCCTTGCGTGTTAATTAGCTTGGCTTTCTCTTTGTCTCTAGATTAGGAATTTAGCCTAGTCATCTCAGTGGCTCTGACATTATTTCTGCACCTGATGCCTTGTTCTCTGCGGGCACCAGTGACCAGCCAGCCATCCTAAAACAACATACAGTTTAATTGAAACAAAAGCATTATGGAGAATAGAGCTCTTGAAAAGAGTAAATGACTCACACACAGGTCTCAGCTGACCAGGGTCCATCCATCTTCCACCTAGGGGTCCGAGCAGATTACAAAGCACTTCAGATCCTCTCGCAGGGTGTTTCCCTCTGAGTCACGCGCCGACATGAAGACCAGTTCCATTTGCAGCTAGCCCCACACCTACTAAACCTGCTCCTCCCATGGCAGACCTCTCACCCCAGGCCGGTCTGATCCTTTCATTGCCCTCTTTGCAGCAGGCGGAGTAATGGGATGCTCTGTGCAGCAGACTTGGAAGTTGGGCAAACCTGGGATGCTGTGGACCAGAACAGGGCCATGAAGCCAAGAACACTCACACCATCCTACCTAATGCAAGAGGAGGGAGTCCCTCGAGGGGCAACCCAAGGTGGTGGGTGTGAGTTGATCGGCAGATGGGGATGTAAGTCAACTTCTACCCTGGTTGGCGTGAGGACAGAATAGCTAGATGGCCCCATCTGGCAGGCCTTGTGAATGAAGTCCCTGTAATAGGCAGGGCATCTTTGGAGACCAGCTATATTCCCCCATTGCAGTGACAATTCCAGCCCCCCAAAGGGTCATGCTTCCCTCAACTCTGGCATAGGAAACTGGCTCTGGGTTTGAAAAGGCCTCCTCCCATTATTGTCTGTCTGGTGTCTGTGAGCCCATCGAGCAGCCAGGGGACAGGGCAGGAGGCAGTTGTCTGAGGTCTTGAAAGGGTCACTGGGGATTGGATCCCAGCACCTTGTAGGCTGTGGCTTCATCTGTGTGTTCAGAGGCAGCTACTGTGCAATGGTGTGGAGGGGATGTGTGTGTGTGTGTGTGCATGCACATGCGCGCAGGGGGGATTAGCTGAGTGTGAGTAATCACCTCTGTGGGTTACCCTGCAGGTGGAGTGCCTCTGTGTGTGCATGTGTCTCTCAGAGAGTTGTGCATTTCCTTCTGCAGTTGTCCCTGTTGTGTGTCTCCGAGTGTGTGTTGTGGGTCTCTGAGCATGTGTTGTGCAGTCTGTGTATGCAAGCAGTATGTTTTTCTGTGTGAATGTCAGTTGTGTATCTGAGTGTATTGTATTGTCTACCTGAGAGTTGTATATTTTTCCCATGTGAATGGGTGTTGTATGTCTGAGCATGTGGTGTGCATTTAAGACCAAGGGAAGCAGCATTAAAAAAAAAAAAAAACCTAAGAACTTGTGACTTAAAGAAAAGAAAAATTCACTTGCTGAGAAGAAAAATGTCCCCAGTCAGACAGGATGCGCTGCTATTTGGGAATTTCGATTATCAGTTAGTGGCTATCAACTTTACGGCTTGCGCTCTGGCCTGCAGCTACTTTGCAATCCAATTAAATAACATTTAAATGCATAACAATTCAGTGAACATCCAACGATGATGAAAATTGTGAGCAAGCAAGTGTAATCCTCTGCCATTGCTGGGTTTTGTGCACCTCAGCTATTCCTGCAGCAATTTCTCAGCGAGGGAACGTGACGGCTTTTATAGTCCAGCGTTGCTGGGTTTTTTGCAGGGGAGGTAGAGGAGATGGAACTTTGAAGATCATCTGGAGCTTTGCTAATTACGTTGGAAAAGCTGGCGCATGGGATTCTTGTATTAAAATTGTGCACTTGTTCTTTCTGCTGTCTATTTCTGTACTCACCCATCTAGCTATCTAGCTGCCTATGTGCGTGCATCACACACAAAACTTGCCAGGTGATCAGAAATGACCCCGTCCAGCCTTGTGAGATATGGGTAAATTGGACTCAGATCTGATGTGCTGAATCTTGTATTGCAAATGTTAAGCACACCATTGTGGCTTCATAACACACCCACAATTCCATTCACCACTTGCCCCCTTCCACGCTCACTTCACTGCTGGACAAGAGCATGCCCTTGCTATGGTTATAGGGGATAGTTCATTGTGGTTCAGAGCGACAACTCCTAGACACGCGAGACAGCAATGGTTCGTCGTTGGGGCAGTGCGTGCGGATGACTCTACAACCTGGTGGTACAAAAATTTGCTAAGGTCATGGACGGCCCAAATGCAAGTGGTTTGATCTCTCTCTATCTCTCTCTCTAATTTTGTAGGGGTTAATTGTGGGTGAACTTTGTATGTGACAGTTTAGGGGTGTTTTGGCAACACACCCCTCCATATCAGATGAGCCAAGGACAGGCCTTAGGAAAAACCAGCATTCCAGATGAGCGGTGGTGCTACTGTAGCAGAACTTACGTAGATAAGGATAAAGGGAAGGGAACAAACACATTGTGGCTTAGGGCAATCAGATGTAGCAAGCACACATAAGCAAAATAAGGAACAGACCAAGTGCTGATAGATCAATAACTAACAAATACAGAAATACCTTAAATGGTAATGAGTGACCTAACGGAACTGCACAGCAAAGTGGGAAAAAACTGTATATAAGGCAGCGTAGAAAATATGGGAATTTGGACTTCACTGGTGGGCCACGGCACTGGTGCCTCAGAAGCCTAGATGAACTCCTGCTTGTCTGCAGCTGCCTGCTGCTGAAGGGCCCTAAGAACGCTGCTTTCCTATCATGCTTTTGCTTTTTTTAGTTAAGGGTTTTTTGCTAAAACATGTCAGGGAATAAACTTCTTGTGTTTGACTGTACCAGAGAGGGAGCCTTGCTAGTCTATGTACTATCAAAACAAAGAACAGTCCAGTAGCATTTTAAAGACTAACAAAATAATTGATTAGGGGATGAGCTTTCGTGGGACAGACCCACTTCTTCCGACCACAGCCATATTCTGTTCATATTCATAGTCTGCTCTGGTATGGCTGCTATCGGAAGAAGTGGGTCTGTCCCATGAAAGCTCATCACCTAATCAAGTATTTTCTTAGTCTTTAAAGTGCCACTGGACTGCTTTTTTCTTGTGGTTGACAGAGGCCTGTGTAGCATGTTTTGTATTCAGAGAACCCAGTGTCAGACCTAAATTACTTTAGCCTGCAACACTGTTAGAGTCTGTTGGTGCTACGTGCGTTCAAGAATTCCTCTTAAACCATCAGGACAACTACGAAATGTGGTGCGCAGCTTCCTCTTACCCTAACTAATCCCAGGTCAGGGGTTGGTTGCGTCTGGAAAGTGGGTAATGCCTGAAATCCCAGGATTTCCCAGAACATGGAAAGAGAGGGGGCTGAAGGAGGAAGGAGGTGAAAGAGAGGGGCACAGATGGGAGGGATACGAAAAGAGTGGTCATAGGGGCAGCTGCCCCTCCAAGAGAGAGCCCAGCAGGTCTGGGGTCTGCCAACATACCTGCCTCAAAGAGTGTGTAAGTAGTTCCTCTGCCCCACCCCAACAGCCATGGGGCTGCAGAGGCGGCTGCTGGAGGGGGGCAATTCCCAGGCAGCCTGCAGGCCATGGGGGGAGGTGCTGGAGGCCAAGGGCAGCCCCATCAACTTTACCCTACTCAGAAAGCCTGTAGGCCATGGGAGGGGGGACAACTGGGGGCCGGAGCCAGCCCACAGAGCCCCACCCCTCACCCCACAAGCAAGCGGCCCCAACTCCCTCCCTCCTAGGAGGATTTGCTGGCCAGGAAGTGCAGCTCAGATCTCTCAGGAGGAGCCGCTGACTGGGGATCGCTGTCTTGGCCCTGTGGAAGAAGCTGCAGCCAAAGCAGCATCACTCTAACCTTTATGGTGGCCCTGGTACCCCCACTTCCCAACCCTCTTTTCTGAGACCCCTGCCCTAATTTCTGCTCCTCCCACCTGCCTTGACTTCTGCACCTCCACTCCCTGCCTTATGCCGACACCAACCCTGTGCCGTAAGCCAATGGGGGGCTCACACTGCAAGGCGTTGGGGAAAAGGATGTCTCAGCCTCCCGCAGCACCAGTGGTCACCTCTCGTCTTGCGGAGTGCATTATTTTACACCCCAGGTGGCAGATCTACACCACATGATATTAAGGCTCTGCTAGCACAACATCCATGTGGCCAACAAGGATGAGGCAGTGAGCATGGTTCTGCTCTGAAAGCACCTGCAGGAGCAGAGGCCCAAGGCAAGATCTCAGTTTTCCCCTAGGCGGGTTTACTCCCCCATCCCCAACACCCTTTGGGGCAGAGACATCCAAAGGAGGCAGGACTGGCTTTTCTTTGCAAAGGGTCGGTCTCTCTTTCTGTCCAGCCAAATCAATTTCACTCTGGTCACAGCTCAGAGCACTGGCGTCCCTGGGCTTTGGGCTGCTCAGCACAGGACTTTCTCCTTTCACCAAGTCCTGCAGGGCCTGGTTCCAGCATCTCCAGGGGAGATGGTTTTTCTAACCTCAAGAGCTGCAAGACCACATTCAGGGGATATTTTTATCCCAGTGAAAGCAGCTTTGCAAGGCAGCATGCCTGGCTCGCTGGTTAGGACATCTGAGTTCCTTTCCCAGCTCTGCCACTGCATGCCCTTAGTCATATCACTGCGCCATGCAGTGCCTCAGTTTCCCCTCCCACCCTGTGTCACTTCAGACACTGAACTCTGCAGAGTGGAGGTGGCCTCTTGCTCTGTAAGCAACGCCTGGCACAATGGGAACCTTGAGCTCCATTGCACCCTCAAATTCCTACAGTAGTATAAGAACAAAATGCATTTTGGGGGATATGGGTGTGAGATTAGATTCTTTCAGGCATGTTTGGTGGTATTACTGTAGAACTTTGTACCCTTATTGTGTTTTATTCCCCATCATCTCTATTATTTATGACTCCCCAGCAGGATGGTGAGGCCATTACTTGCTTGATTATTCCTTGCTTAGGATACATTAATAATCAATAACAGCCCTCCCCGCACAGCCCAGTCCTCAGAAGATGTGGAGGGGACTGGCCAATGTTTAGACCCCAGCCAGGCCTGATGCTGCAGGTTGATCTCAGCAGAGCAGGACTGGCTGCAGGATCTGGCGAAAGAGATCCCCGCTGGAGCTGGTTGGGAATTTTTTTTTGGGGGCGGGTCGGGATGATTTTCCACCAGCAAAGGCTGTTTGTATGATATCCATTGCAAAATTGTCTTGGTTTTACCCATGTTCCCACCGGGGAACAAAACTTCAAAGTGTGGGGGGGTGGAATTGTGGTGGCAGGATTTTGAAATGTCCCTGCCTCACGCCCCTTTCCCAGGAGGTTTGCAGGGATCACCCAATGGCCTGGTAAACTGAGGCTGATGTGTTCAATCCTTGAGGGGAGCTTTCAGTGGGTCTGGAGCAGGTTAGATTCTTCTTTAAAAAGTCTGTCAGGGATGGTGCTTGTTCCTACTTTGAGGACAGGAGGCTGCACGTGACGACCTCTCAAGGTCCCTTCCCGCTGTGTGTGAGATGGTGTGTATGTCTCCATGAGGAGTGTATGGGGTGTCCAGGGAGGGGGAGCACCTCTAGTGTGGGGACTTGTGTCTCTTCGGGGCAGTTCATGCACCTTTAATCCCCACCTGGCACCCAGCTCTCACCTGTGGCTCCAAGAAGCTGTAGCATGCAGCAGCCACACCCCGATAAACCGCTTCGACAGGTGGGCTAAAGCAGGTGAGGGGACCTGGCAGGTCTGAAACCTGCAGTGAGATAGGGAATTGCCTATCCCAGCATGCAAAGTTGGCCCCGGAGGACTGGGCGGATGAGATCAACAGCAAGATCCAATGACCAGGAAGGCGGTTCTGCAACTCTCTGGGGAGAGCGAAGGGCATGACAAGGCATCAAAGGTGGCCTGGCCATCCACTGCAGCCTAGGAAGTGCCAGCCGTGGCGACTTGTTGTACGGCTGGAGCCAGGCTTCTGAGGTCGAGAGAGTGGAACTGCCCCTGTGCAACGGCTTTTCCACTGTAAACATTCTCCCGCACAGGTTCTTTGTACGTCATGGTCGGACACGGCGGACTACTTACTGTTGCCATGAGCTCTTCAAAGCATGGTCCGAGTCTGAAATCACAGGGTGGAACATTGAATTTGCCTGTGTAAAGGACATGCCCACTATGGACCAGTTCAGAGCCTGCCCACCCCCCACCCCCCGGTGCCTCACAGATCCTCAACAACCGGAGAGAGAGGCCCCTTTGTGCACCTCTAATTTCCCTCCCCTCATCGCCCAGTGCTTCCCCTCCCCTGCCCTCCCCTCCCTGGATTTGTGCCACCCCGCCCACACACACACCGTGGACTGATGGATGGGCAAGTAAAGCATTTTGGTGGCCTGGTCCGAACACGCCAGCCCCTCCCGTCCCCTGAAAGCTGCCTCATTCTGGTGCGTCATCAGCAATGATTTACTTCGACGGGTCGGGGATTTACTCCCTGCTCCCTTTGCTGCCATAAATCCCCTCTCAAGTGGCCGGCCCTGCATCATAGCCACAGACAGGCAACGGAATGAGCTGCCAGGGTACAGTAATCGCCGTGGCAGCGGGCTGGGGTATTGATGGGTCTGCTCTAAGCCCCCCTCCCTTCCAGGCATATTGAGTAGGGCCATGCAGCTGCTGCAGAGCCAGGGGCTGCAGAGGGTCCCAAGCATTAAATAAACACTGGCTCAGAAATGGAGGGCAGAGAGCTGGGCCCCATAGCTGGCAAGACCTTGGCTAGCACACAGTCTCATCTCTGCCACTGACTTAATTTAGGGCCTTGGGAAAGTCACTTTCCTGCTCTGTGCCTCATTCGCCCCCTCTCCCCTTTGTCAGTTCAGGCTGGGAGGCCCTGGGGCAGGGATGGTGTTCACTGTCTCCGCAGCACCTGGCACAGCAGGGGCAGAGATCGGGGTTGAGGCTATATACAGTAACAGGAGAAGCAGGCGCTCATTGAGCAACCTTGCATAGAGAGGAGCAATATCCAGGATTTCCGGGAGGTCAGGGCTGACCCGGTCTCCTCACTGTATAGTGAAGTAAACCAGGGCAGGGGCAGTCGAACCAGGGGCCCTTTGTGGTTTGGTACCCCTAGCAGGTCTCTGCCTTGGTGTGACCGCCTGCATGATGGAGGTGGAGAGTGAAGCCTTGTGAGGCTGGAATGGGTCTATGAAGGAGGAACCCCCCGAGTCAGCTTATCCATCTCCTGCAGCCAGCTGTCCCAGCCAATTTTCTGTACTTCCCTTCACTCCCGCTTCTACACCACTGCTCCCCACATTCACAGGGGGTTTCTGACCTCCCTGAATCTGGGGCCTTCATGATGGGCTCCACCCCCATGTTCTCCCATACAAAATCTGAGGTCCTTGAGCCAAAGAAGAATCCCTCTTCGGTCCTTGCAGTGTAGAGTCTATGCCATCAGCAGCTCCACACAACAGAGGATGGGACGAAGGCAGGCCCCATCCTCCAGCTGCTTCTAGACAAGAAGGTGGGATGCTGCTGCCTAGATCTTTGGGGCTCTGCTGTCTGGGTCTTGGTGGGGCCACCCTGGCATCCAGGATGTTCCAAAACTAGCTTATGGGCAATATTCCCTCTAATTTTTCCACCCACATTTGGAGTCAATTTTGTTATGTGCACCAAAGCTCTGGGGGAGCTCTGCCAACCAGCTGGGCAGACCCTGAATCTCTCCTGGGGGGGCTGCCCAAGTGCTCAGCTTACAGGGAACGCTGCTTGTGGGTTGGATGCCAATGCCTGAGCAATGGCCCTGATGAACATGGAGGTGAGAAACGCAGGCCCTGTTACTGGCACTGGGGCTTCTAGCTCTAGAACTGACCACATGCTTCCTGCCTGATGAGAGCCTGCAAGCGGAGCAGCTCAAAGGTGAGAAGGGAAACTGAGGCACAGAGCCAGTAACTTGTCCAAGGTCACCAGCAGATGCGGAAATAGTACCAAGTCTCTTCAGGCCAATGCCACTGGGTTATGTGTGTGGAGCCCTCTGCTCTACATTGTTGCTTCAAAGAAAACCAAGAGATTTCTCCCTCCTCATGGCTGTCCTGGACCCTCTGGCTGGCAGCTCCCGTGCCCAGAGGTGGCCACGTGCAGCTACTCTCAGCCAGGGAGGATGGCAGGGTGTAGCATTAGCACAAGGATGATATTGATAGGTCACAGGGGACAGCAAGTCCACCACCTTCTCTAGCGGGGCTGCTGCAGGTGATGTCTCCAGTGTGCTGTGTAGCTTGAAAGATGCCCTCCCCAGTGCTGCTAAGTTGCATTGTCATATGTCGGCATCTATTTGCTGGTGTATCTGAGGAGACTGTCCTCTCTGGACTCTTCACTTCCTGGCTCCTGTTCAACCACCATTATTCCTAGTCAGGTCCCCCATTATCCAGGCATTGCCCATTAACTCTCCAGCTGCTGGTCCCACCCGGGATTTTCTCTGGGCCTCCAGCCGAAATGATAGCCTCAGGTTTACCACAGAGACACAGGAAGCTCCAGGATGGATCACACTCAAGCTCCACCCGTAATGACTAAATCATGGGTCTTACAGCAGGTACCCAAAGGATCCCCATTGTAGAAGGTGCCGCACAGACATAGCACTGCTTGGTCCATGGAAATAAACCAGACACAGCTGGGAGATGGGTGCAGAGAAGGGTTGGGAATGTGAAGGGGACATTCATGTTGCTGGGTTAGGAATCTGAGGGGGAAAGGACATGGCCCAACCTACTTGAAACAGGACTTTCACTCATGGTTTCATTTATGAAGAGTTTGTGGCGTTTTCCCAAATTAACGCCAAGTCACTTTCCTCTTTATTAAAAGTTTCTTCGCTACCCTCAAAACTCTGTGCTTGTGAGCAGGGCAGCATTGCCTCTCAGATGCACCCAGAGCTGGAGTGTCAATTTCCCTGGTTACTGCATGGGGACCAGAACCCAGTTCTGTGTTGGCTGGATGGAAAGGCAACCCTAGATATTGAACCTGGCTCTGGCTGCTACAGGCTCAGCCTATGGCCATACAGCAGTGGTATTTCAGAATAAGCTATTCTGGAAGAGATTTTCCGGAATAGCTTATTTCAAAATAGTGCATCTGCACACAAAGGCTGAAAGTGGGATGCTAATAAATGGCCCAACATATGCTAAGGAGGCATGGATGCAAATTTCCTGTGCCTCATTAGCATAAGGTCACATTATTTGGAGCCCGGAAGATGCTCTTCCAGACTCCAAAGCAACGTGTAGAATAGTAACAGAGAGAAAGCCATGCTAGTCTATATACTATCCAAAAAAAAAAAAAGCAGTCAAGTAGCACTTTAACAAAATAATCTATTAGGTGATGAGCTTTCATGGGACAGACCCACTTCTTCAGCCCACAGCCAGACCATAACAAACTCAATATTTAAGGCACAGAGAACCAAAAATAGTAATCAAGGTTGACAAATCAGAAATAAATGATCAAGGTGAGCAAATCAGAGAGTAGAGGGGCAGAAGGGGGAGGAAAGTAAGAATTAGGTTAAGCCAATTATGCAAAAGAGCCCCTATAATGACCCAGAAAATCTCAGGAAGAAGGGGCTTCTGGAAGGAGAAGACCAGAAGACCCCCTGAAGGCCGTGCTTCTACATGTTGTTTTGGTGTCCGGAAGAGAGTCTGTATGTACATACATATGCCCAGGGGTTCTCTCCCATTCCAGCAAGCTGTAGTGGCAACATTCCTTCACACCCTGCTTACACCCAGATAAAGGGACAGAGAAGGGATGGGGAGGTGGAGGGGGCAGAGCGACAGAGAGGAAGGGGGGCAGGTGTGGGCTGAGGTTGAAGCAAAGACCTTTGGAGGGAGTGGATTGCAAGCCCTCAGCCCATAGACAGACAGAATCCAATCAAACTCACAGAGAGTTCTCTGAGTGTCCAGAGCTCTGGACACCTCGTATGCTGTATTTGACAGCGACTGGTACCAGCTGCTGCATCAAAGGAAAGTGACAGGACCCCACAGCAGCAAAGGGGAACAATCTGTGTCAGGAGGACTGCCCCGGATCTCCAGAAGTTAGAGTTTGTCTTATGCCCCCCCCCGACCCCCGCCTTCCTAGAGTTTTTGGAAAATTAAAATTTCAACTCCAGATATTTTTGTTAGCCATAAGAGGAGCCAACCCATCTTTGACGCCTAGCTCCGTTCTTGGCCTCACAAACAACATCAAGTAGCTGGGAGTTCCACTCGTGAACACCATCTGGTGGGAAACATACATTTCCTTTGATCGTTTTTGATTTCAGTGTCAGGGTTGGTCTCCTTTAAACCGGAGGCAGGAAGAACTCAGGCTCATGCTCCCTCATCCCACAAACAATCCATGGATTGACAGATGGTTGTCCTGGCCCCTTTTACTCATGTCTTTGCAGAGTAATAAGGTGACTCTTCAATCTCCTGTCACATGAGAGCTTCATGAGCTCCTTGATCATTCTGCTCATTCTCCTCTGGCCATCCTGCTGCATCTGCAAGTTCCATTTGGCGAGTGGGTGACCTGGGCTGCACACCGCACCCGGAAGAGGCCACATCACCTTCCATCGCTATATTTTAGAAACATGCATCGGTCTGTCCATCTGTCTGTGAGTCCATTGGTTCAAGAACTTCTCCTAAAAGGTCAGAGCTAGGACCACCAAATTTGGTCTAGAGCTTCCTATCATCAAACTTAAAGCAAGGTTGGGGTTTGGTTGTGCCAGGACAATAGGATGTGCCTGGAATTCAATTGTTTCAATTCAAACAAAAAGGGAGGAGTGTGAGAGCAGGGACAATTATACTCAACTATGACCACAGAGGGACAACAAAGAGGGTCAGTTACATTCACAAATGACCACACAGGGGAAGCAAACAGCCCAGTGATCATTCACTGGCCAGCCGCAAATCCCTCACCACTCTGGCCTGGCTGAAGGAGCAGCTGCTGACTTCACTGTGGCCCCACTGCCCTGGGCTGGCCATGGGGAGTGCCACTGGTGACCTGCAGGGGCTCTACCTGCCCCAGGCCAACCCCAGGGAGAAGCCAGAGGGTGAGCTGCACTCCCCCACCTCAGCCCTGGCCCCAGCCTTGGGTAACCTCATATCATTCTAGTAGTCAATTCACACAAAGGGCTTTATCCTCCTTTTTCCAATATTACCCATCCCGTTCCTGTTGCCTCCTACCTAAAGAAGAGGTGTCCATCGAGCTGCCCATAGCGATGCCCAAGCCCCTGCCACAGATTCTACACTTAATTTAGAACCTGTTCTGGGCTCTCTGCATTCCTGCCCGATGTGCATGGCATTGCAGGGCCCAGCTCTGAATTCCACCAGCCAATGTCTCGCCCATTCCCCCAGCTCCTGTGCAGGGTGTTTAGCCTGGCCAAACACAGGCTGAAAAGGGCCTGATTAGTCTCTCTAAACCAGCAGTTCCCAACCTTTTCCAGACAAGGGCCCATTTTGACAATTCAGGAAGACTTCGGTGGGCCAAGGCAATTCAAAAACAGGGCAGCGGGTGGGAGTAGCTGTGCCAGAACTAGCTAATTTTGCGCCCGAGGCAAGACTATAAAATTGTGCCCCCTCATGTTTGTATAGTCAGAGTTGTTATTTCATAGGAAAAGAGAAAATACATTAATAATAATATTACATTTATTATAGAGAACAACAAGAAATCCTGTGGCACCTTATAGACTAACAGATATTTTGGAGCATAAGCCTTCATGGGCAAAGACCCGCTTCGTTGGACGAAGCGGGTCTTTGCCCATGAAGGCTTATGCTCCAAAATATCTGTTAGTCTATAAGGTGCCACAGGACTTCTTGTTGTTCTTGAACATACAGACTAACACGGCGACCTCTCTGATATATTTATTATAGCTAATTTTTATTCTAGTTGATCTGAGTTGGGGTGGGGGAAAGATCCTCATTCCCAAACCACTCCCCGCCCTGCTCCCCCAGCTTCAACCCCACACTCAGAGGCTGAAGAGGTTGAGGGACGTTGCACGCAGGGGCTGGGGTGAGATACAAACAAAAAAAAAGAAAACCGACAAAGCAGCTACGAAGAACACAATGGAAAGGGTGGAGGGGGTAAAAATTACTTTCTGCAGGAGTCTATTAAGTGGCTTGCCTGGGATGACTGTGAATATCAAAGGTAGAGAGCTTGTGTTTGTAAAGTGTAAATGCTTCTCTATTGATAGGGGGAGCCGCTGGATGTGGCAGCCTTAAGGAGCCGCAAATGGCTTTTTTAAGAGCCACATGTAGCTCCAAGCTGCTGGCGACCCTTTACAAATCTAATCCCGACCTATGCTTGGGTCCTGACCCATAGGTTGGGAAGCCCTGCTTTAAATACATCAGGGATAAGTGCCGGGAAGGGAGATGTGTTATTGCAACCCAAGGAGGATGCTGTTCCCAGAGTACATAGGGATAAACTGACTAGAACCATGCTGTTCAACACACTAGCCACATATGGCTACTTGGCCAATTGAGTGTGGCTAGCTGGCTTGAACAATCAATATGTTTTCAGAATAAAGGGGCTATTTTGCTATAGCAGTAACCACTATGGTAGCTACAACTTCAGATGGGGTTGGACACCATGGGATTAGGAGTAAACTGAGGCTGGAAATGAAAAGGTTTCTAACCATCACAGGAGAGGGAGGCAAGGTGGTTCTGGGATGGAGTATGCCACATTTCTGAGTGGGGCTCCCTACAGAGAGCCAGGGGCTGGATTTGATGACCCAGAAGGTCCTATCTGTTTACCTCATAGAACTAGAAGGGACCTTCAGAGGTCATCAAGTCCAATCCCTTGCACTCACAGCAGGACCGATCACCATCCCTAGCAGATTTTTTGAAGCCTATTTGCCCCTGGCTCCTAAATGGCCTCTTCAAGGATTGACTTCACAAGCCCCGGGGTTTAGCAGGGCAGCGCTCAAACCACTGAGCCATCCCTCCCCTCTTCCAGTCTTATGTCCCTCCGAGGTTCTTCACAGCTTTCTTTGACTCATAGAATCATAGAACACTAGGGCTACGTCTACACGTGCAGCCAACATCAAAATAGCTTATTTCGATGTTGCGACATCGAAATAGTCTATTTCGATGAATAACGTCTACACGTCCTCCAGGGCCGGCAACGTCGATGTTCAACTTCGACGTTGCTCAGCCCAACATCGAAATAGGCACAGCGAGGGAACGTCTACACGTCAAAGTAGCACACATCGAAATAGGGATGCCAGGCACAGCTGCAGACAGGGTCACAGGGCGGACTCAACAGCAAGCCGCTCCCTTAAAGGGCCCCTCCCAGACACAGTTGCACTAAACAACACAAGATACACAGAGCTGACAACTGGTTGCAGACCCTGTGCCTGCAGCATAGATCCCCAGCTGCCGCAGAAGCAGCCAGAAGCCCTGGGCTAAGGGCTGCTGCCCACGGTGACCATAGAGCCCCGCAGGGGCTGGAGAGAGAGCATCTCTCAACCCCCCAGCTGATGGCCACCATGGAGGACCCAGCAATTTCGACGTTGCGGGACGCGGATCGTCTACACGGTCCCTACTTCGATGTTGAATGTCGAAGTAGGGCGCTATTCCTATCTCCTCATGAGGTTAGCGACTTCGACGTCTCGCCGCCTAACGTCGAAGTTAACTTCGAAATAGCGCCCGACGCGTGTAGACGCGACGGGCGCTATTTCGAAGTTGGTGCCGCTACTTCGAAGTAGCGTGCACGTGTAGACGCAGCCTAGGACTGTAAGGGATCTCGAGAGGCTATTGAGTCCAGCCCCCTGCCCCAATCGCAGGACCAAGTACTATCTAAACCACCCCAATAGACATCTATCTAACCTGTTCTCAAATATCTCCAGTGATGGAGATTCCACAACCTCCCTTAGCAATTTATTCCACTGTTTGACCACCCTGACAGTGAGGAACTTTTTCCTAATGTCCAACCTAAACCTCCCTTGCTGCAGTTTAAGTCTATTGCCTCTTGTTCTATCCTCAGAGGCCAAAAAGAACAAGTTTTCTCCCTCCTCCTTATGACACCCTTTTAGATACCTGAAAACCGCTATCTAAAAGGGTGTCATAAGGAGGAGGGAGAAAACTTGTTCTTTTTGGCCTCTGAGGATAGAACAAGAAGCAATGGACTTGGCTCACCTGATTCCTGGCATGTCATCCGGGTGGTTTCTACCTCACTGCTCACCCCTCTTACATGTATCCTAAGAGAGAAGCAGGGCTGCCTGCTGTTTGCCAATGGCCTGGATGGAAACAGCCTGAGTCAGGACTCTGGGGTTCTATTCCCAGCTCAGGGAAGGAATGGGCTGTAGTGGTTAGAGCAGGAAACAGGGTCTGAGGATTCCTGGTTTCCATGCCCAGCTCGGGAAGAGGAGAGGCATGTCTAGTGGTTAGAACAGAGCGAACCTGGAGTTCTCATCTCCAGGCTCTGCTGCCTCCGACATGGCCCCAGCTGCAGCTGATGCACTGAGCAGTGATGATCTGGGTGGCTCTCGCTGGCTCATTTCCCTGCTCCTGCAGGAATGCAGTGCACGTCTGACCGTCCTCTGCTGGGCCTGTGGCACTCCCTGCGGGGCCCATGATGCTTTGGGCTGAGTTACTGGGGTGTGTGGATGGCCTGAGATACAGAGGAGGTCAGGCCAGGTGATCTGGGAATCCCCTTCCGGCCTTAAACTCCGTGATTTGGGGTTGAGGGGTGCTGAGTGGTTGGAGTAGACAGTCTGGACTCCTGCGTTTGATCCCTTTGTCTTCTCTCCAGCCTTTCTTCCATACAGCCCTCCTGCTGGGACTCCCCTCTCTGCCCCAGGCCTCCCTCCTGCCCCACACTTGTGCTCAAGCCTGGAACCTGTGGAGCCTGCCTCTCCTTGGGGTCTTCTCAGGGACCTCTGGATGGCCATTCTAGCACTGGAGACAGCACATGTATTACTGTGTCCCTCGAGGCAGTCCAGGCCATGCGCCCCCCCCCCCCGGGGGAGCTGTACCACGTAGGGCGAATTCCCTGCTGCACACAAGGTAAGGGGCCCTTTCACTTGGAAAGCCCCTCCCCCAGCCAGTGCTCCCCTGGGGCCCAATCCTGCATGAGATTTCCAAAGCTACCATTTGAGCCCTCTTCGGATGCTGCGCTGTTCCAAGGCCCCAGCTGGCATCAGACTCCAGCTCTGCCACAAGGCTCTCACAGTCTGAACAGCCGGAGTGCGGAAGGCACGGAGTGGGGAAGCATTTGCCCAAGATCAGTCAGCTGGCCTCTGGGCATAGAACTCAGGCCTTTGACTTCCACACTGCAGCGTTTTGCCCTGGACCATATTAGGCCAGCCTGAGACCTGACAAACTCATTCCATCGGGGGCCACCTCTTAGCAACAACTGGAGACAACTCACCCAGACTAGAGTGCTACTTGCCTGTTTCCAGAGGCATCCAGCATGTGCTAGGTGCTGTACCAGGATGACTAAGACCTCCCTGTCCCAGAGGCGTTGCCCACCTGTTTCCCTTACCCATGGGACTCTGCAAGCACAGCAGCCCCAATGCCCATGGTGGGAGGGTGCCAGAGGCTGAAAGATCAGAGTGAGCTGTGCGCTGGAATTGAGGGACATCTGCAGAGCTATGTGCAGGGGAAGTAACAAAGGAGCTCTGGATCAGGACTGAGAGGCATCATCTGTCTCCACAGGAAACTCAGGCTTAAACCACAGAGAGGGGTGGAGAACAGTGAGTCAGGCTCAGGGCATACACCAAGCTTGGACTAGCTGCTGCGCTCCTGATCGTACCAAACTAAGGGATTGAAAGAGTAATCAGCAAACACAGACAGTGAGAGACGGGGTCTAGAGAACCCCCATGCCAAGGAGGGAAAATGGCACCGGGGCTGGACAGGCCATGCTGGGGACCCACAGACTGCACTAGAGATGTAGACAGTGCTGCAGACAGACAGATGGCGCTGGGGATGCACAGACAGAGCTGCAGGTGGATAGGCAGTGCTGGAGAGGCAGCAGCCCTGGAACACATGGACAGGGTCAGGGAGAGAAGGTGCTTTGGACAGGCAGACAGAGCTGGGGCACATGGATGATGTTGAGGGATGCACAGAAGTTGCTTATCTTTTTCTCCAGCCAAGTAGGACTCATACAATCTCCGGCAGTTCTGGAGCCCAGTGGTGCTGAAGGGACCAAGGCAAAACACACAAGAATGTAAGAATGGCCATGCTGGGTTAGACCAAAGGTCCATTTAGGTCACTTTCCTGTTTTCCTGTAGTGGCCGATGCCAGGAGCTTCAAAGGGAATGAACAGGACAGGGCAATTATTACATGATCCATCGTCTGATGGTCTGTCCCAGATTCTGGCAGCCAGAGGATGAGGCCACCTGGAGCATGGCCAATAGCCATGGACAGCCCTATCCTCCAGGAACTAATCTCATTCCTTTCTGAACCCTGTCATACTTTTGGCCTTCACAACATCCCCTGGCAATGAGTTCCACCGATTAACTGCGCATCATGTGCAGAAATACTTCCTTTTGTGTTAAACCCATTGCTTGACAATGTCACGAAGTGACTCTGGGTTCTTGTGTCACACGAAAGGGTAAATAACATTTCCCTAGTCATTTTCCCCACATCATTTATTATCTTATAGATTTCTCTCAGATCCCACCGTGGCTGTTCCTTTTCTAAAATGAACAGCTCCAGGCTTTTTAATCTCTCCTCATATGGAAGCTGTTCCACACCCCTAATCATTTTTGTTGTGCTTCTCTGTACTTTTTTCCAATTCTAATCTATCTTTTTGGAGATGGGGTGACCCGAACCATAGGCAGCATTCAAGGTGAGGGCGTACCAGAGATTTATATAGTGACATGATGATATTTTCTGTCTGATTACCGATCCCTTTCCTAATGGTTCCTAACATTCGATTAGCTTTTGTGACTGTTGCTGCACATCGAGCAGATGTTTTTCGAGAATTATCTGCAAAGACTCCACAATCTCATTTTTGAGTGGTAACAACTGATATAGATGCAATCATTCTGTATATATAGTTGGGATAATGGTTTCCCCATGTGCATTACTTTGTGTTTATCTGCATTGAATTTCATCAGCCATTTTGTCACCCGGTTCTCTGAGACCCTTTTGTAAATCTTTGCTGTCTGCTTTGGGCTTAACGATCTGGAGTAAATGGCCTCTCCTTCCGGCTTGGCCTGGTGAATAGCACTGGTCCCAGTACAGACCCTCGGGTGATGCAGCTATTTAACTCTCTCCGCTGTGAGAACTGTCCATGTGTTCTGACTTTTTGCTGATCCACGAAAGGGCCTTCCCCCGTATCCCATACCTGCCTATTTTGCTTCAGAGCCTTTGGTGAAGGACCTGATCAAAAACTTTCTGAAGGCTCCTGTCCACTATATACACTGGATCTCTCTTGTCACATTTCTGTAGACCCTCATCCCAGGTGCCCCCACTGCTGCGTGTGCATTTCCCCAGGTGTTTAGCAGTTGGCATCTTAGGGGGCTGGCTAAACCGGTAGGAGTGAGGTTATGGATGAGCCAGAGCCTAGTTTCCTCGCTGCTCATCAGGTCTGTGCAGGGGGGCTGCCCGGGCGGGAGGGGTGGTGAGATAGCTCAGTCTGTTCTTCATGTGGCTGCCGTACTTCATCTTGCTTTGGAAATGGCTCAGTGTGATCGCTGGGTTTAATGGTGTGTGCGGTTATTTATGGCCTCACGCTCGGAGAATCACAGTGGATTTATCACCCGCTTCTGTAAATAACACAGCAAAATGCTCCACCAGGGAGGGGATCTGGGGAGAGGGGGAAGGGGGGCAGGGCGGAAGTGGGGAGGCCCAGCTCTTTCTCATCAGGGTTTTCTGCCAACGAGTCTCTCCCTCGACCTTTTCTCATTCCAGCAAGTAACCCCCCCGAAACAGGAAACTAGTGCTGATGCTCGAACCAGCTCTAGAGTACTCTGTTGGCCATGTTCTCCACCAGCGTCCTGGACAGGTGGCAGATTAGTCCTGTGTAAGTCTGAGCTCTGGATAGGTCTTACATATGAGTTCCAGGTCCAGTCCTGTGCAGATACCAGGCCATTCCATACCATTGTCTTATAAGGGTTCTAGATTAGCTTTTCTGCCCAAGTTCTACATTAGAGGTGTAGGCACATTGGACTAAGCCGAAGCCCAGTGCAGGGGCATTCTGGAACACACACACCCTAGAAGCCTACATTATTCTAGATCTTGGTTGGAAAAAGTCTAGAATCAGAGCCATCCCATCCGTAGGGCAGTTTGAGCAGCCACCCTGGGTCCCCCATTGTGTGTGTGTGGGGGGGGGTGGCAGTCATCTCAACTTTCCCGTGGATGGGATGGTCCCTCATATTGATCTTAGCCCTCAGGGCCCTGGATGACCTGGAGGATGACCTATGGGGGTCAGACATATGGTGGCAACAGGGGATGAAACCCACCCCCCATTCACTGTGGTGGTGGAAGCTGCAGGAAATGGAGCAATGCAGCAGCCTGAGCCACTCTGATGCCACCTCCCAGCGGGGTCACTCTGCTTCACTAGGACAGCTAATGATGTGGCCTGGATGAGAATGTGCATGCTGACTCTCAGCTCATTCAGGTGCAATCAGGCTTGAGGCCAAAGGGGTCGACCTCACTCCAGCTAGCAAGAGCACTCTAGCTGCTGGGGCAGGGATAGGGGGTATGTCACACAAGCCCAGTAGCAGGCAGGAGACTGGGAGGGCGTGTTTAGCTCAGTGAATCCCTAGCCCCTGTTTGGGTTTCCTGGCTGCTACTCATGGCCTATGGCAGGTGTACTGGTCTGGAGAAGGCCCCTCAAGAGCTCTGCTGCTGGGCCTGCTGGGCATGGTCCCTTCTCACTTGTGGGATCCTCCAGTAGCAGAAGGGGAATGACAGCTGGGAGCTTGGATGTGAGTTCTGGATCACTTCCTGGTTCCTCCCAGGAGCAGGGCCCCAGGGCTAGCATTGGGGACTGGAGTGGGGTGGGAGACAGCAGGTGAGCCCTGGTGGAGGTGAGGAGCAGCCAGGACCCTAAGTGCAGGATTCGGGTATGGGGCCAGCTGTGCAGGCCTAGCTAAAACCTGGGGTTGCTGCAGCACCCTCAACCCCTTTCGTTCCTGCACCTATGGCCCAGTGGCATGTAGCAGCCTGTTGGGTTCCTGCAGTTTGCTGAGGTGAGCGCACTCAGCCTGGAGGGTCATGGGGCAGCCCAGCCCTCTGTCACAGCTGCCAGGTCTGGAAGCTGCAGGACTAGGCTAAAGACATTGACCCTGGCATTGGCTAAAATCAAATACCTGGCTTTTTTCACCCTCTTTCCTGTACAGTGAGCTAGCCTCTGGCAAAAGACCTCCCGGACACCCCCAGTTGCACTATATAGACATCTGTAAGAGGGACTTCAAGGAGGTAGACATTGACCCAGATAGTTGGGAAGAGCTGGCAGACGACCGCGGCAGCTGGAAGCAGGAACTACACAAGGGCCTTCAGAAAGGCAAGATGAAGATCAGGCAGCTGGAAGAGGAGAAGCGAGCCCATAAAAAGGACAGCAAGGACCTGCCAGACACCCACTACATATGCAGCAGATGTAGCAAGGACTGTCACTCTCGTGTGGGCCTCCACAGTCACAGTCAATGCTGCAAATGATGATCTTAAATGGAGTTACGAACGGCGCGATCCATAGTCTACACAGACTGAAGGATGCCTGCCTCCTTCTGGACAGACTGCCCCTCCAGAGCTGGCATAGGGGCCTTTCACTCCTTTGCATCAGCAGTGGCCCCTTCACTGCACCTGAAAGAGGAGATGCAGAGTCCCACCACCTCAGCAAGATACTCGCTGATGTCCTTCCACAGTAGCCTGGGCACCAGCCCGGGGGCTGAGACTGGGAGGCCAGGAATTCTCTTGGACTTGGTCTTTTGTCCTCTTTAATGCTCCACAATAGTTCACCTGGAGTTGATGGGCCTTCCTTGTTGACCAGGGCCTAACACCTTCTGTTGGAGTGCAGCATTTCACACTAATTAATGTCTCTCTCCTGCCTGGTGATTTACGCAAAGAGGCTTATAATACAAATGCTTAAATATTACCTTACAATATGGGCTACAGATGCTCTAAGTGAGATTAATGCAGGCAGCAACTCACAAGCATTCAATAAAATCAAAACATTAACGTATTTTTCTCATTCTAATACCTGTTTTAACAACACTGATACAGGTGAGCCAGCCTGATGCCAGCTGTGTACTTGTCAGTGTTCCACAGAGCCCTGGGGACCTGGGCATGAGCTGGCACCTGGTTTCCCAGCATCACAGAAGTGCTGTAGTGTTCTGTACCAGCAGGAGCTAGAATATTGTGGCAAAAGCAGAAGTTAGAACCCAGGACATCCAGAGTTAAGTGCATGGGCCCCTCCAGCTTGAGATAAATAGATGGGCTTTCTAGCCAAAAGCAGTAACCGACCTGTGTCTCAGGTTGTGCGGGTGAGCAGTGGGCTGCATCTCATAGGCACTCACCAGTGGGTGACACTGGTCTAGAGCTGCAGAAGATCTAGACCCTCCCCTCCCCCTTCCGCCCCGCCTTCCCAAATAGGGATTAATTCCGGGAAGTTCTGTGGAAGTCAAACGATGTGCCCACATTGCTCTCTTCTGGCCTTGGAACCTCTGAACCTAGCATTACGGGGTTGTTAGAACACGGTGTACTATGAGGCACCCAGGCATCAAACACCACATGTCCAGATGTCAATGGGACTGCACTGTTACTGACAGGACACTCATCCTGCTCCTCCGCAGAGCTCCATCACTGTGGTGGGTGAAGTTCCCTAGGCCCCTGAAATTGTTCTGGGACTATGGGTCGTCCTGTGAGTACCCTTGTCAAAGCCAAGACCCATTGAAGCCAGATCCCACAGTGGTGCAGCTGGGACGCAGATTCAGGGGTCAGGGCAGCCAATAAACTCATCGGGACTCTGGGCAAGGTATCTATGTGGTCCTGGAAAGGAGAGGGGCTTGGGTGGAAGAGGTAGGACTTCAGGTGGAAGGGGCATGGCCAGGCAGCCAGCCCTTAGCTTCACCTGAAGAGTGCCATGCTGCAATCCTCCTTCCCATCCAAGCAGCCCCGAAAGCCACCTGGAGCGCACCCCTTGGTGCTCTGGTGGAGATTCAAAAGGCTTAGGGCAATTTCCCCCTTTGCCTCCCCTGCCCTATTAACAGGCCTATGAGGGGGAAGCAATTGTATTGTCAGCAGGGGCAACCTGTGCCTGCAGAGTGAGGGTAGCTGACTTCAGCAGTGTTACTGAGCATGCTCAGTCCATGTCAGCATGCGCGAACAAACCAAGCAGCAGAATGCGGTATGCAGGGGATATGGCTTGCGCCCCTTTCCCCCATGGAGTGTCTTTGATTATTTGTGTGGCTGAGAAGTTTGTTTATTTCACTGTCATTTTTGCTTGATTCAGTGCGTAGATTTGTTGCTGATCAAGCTAAAGCAGATACCCTGTTCTCACGGAATGGAGCTTTGCAAGTTAGGGAAGAGGGTCAGTGCTGGTGTTAATGCATTGGGCTGGAACCCAGGTGATCTGGGTTAGGTTTCAGAAGTCTTTAAAAACATGTTACTTCCAACTTCACCTAAAGAGCTGGTGATTTTAGAAGACCTGCCATGGGCAAATGGGCTGTCAGTACACAGAGTAATCAACCTCTAGTGATGGTTTTACATCTCTTCATTCCCAGATGGCGGTCTTATTCACAAGACACTCCCGTGGTCACCTACCCTGACTTCTGTATAGCGCAGGCTGTAGAACTTCCCTGAAAGAATTATGTCCTGTCAGAATTTCTCTCATTTCCATTTCTCTGTACATTTCAAGAGCCTGTTATTAAATAATTGTTCCCCATGTAGGTACTCGTAGACTGTAGTCAAATCATCATTTCACCTTCTCTTTATTAAGCTCATAAATTGAGTTCTGGGTCTGTCACTATAAAATGTTTTTTCTAATTCATCATTTTTGCAGCTATTCACTGAACCCTCTCCAGTTTATCCACATCCTACTTCAATTGTGGACTCCAGAACTGGACATGGTATTCCACCAGGGGTTGCATCAGTGCCAAATAGCAAGATGTATGTGGTCTATTCTTACTCGAGAGTCTACTCTTTATGCATCCCAGGACTGCAGTAGTTGTTTTGGGCCCACCACATCACACTGGGAGCTCAGGTTCAACTGGTTATCCACCATGACCCCCAAATCTTTTTTCAGCATCTTTGTTTCCCAGGACAGGGTTCCCCCATCCCATAAGTGTGGCTGACGTTCTTTGTTCCCAGAGGCATGCATTTGCACTCAGACCAGGTCTACACTAGACCTTAAAGTCAATTGACGATATGCGATTCTAGCTACGGCAATTGCCTATCTCGGCAAGCTGTGGCTTCGGAGTCGCATGTGGCTATTTGAGAAGCTACTTGTGGCTCTGAGAACAGCTGCTGCTGACTCCTTTCGCAGCTCCGGAGGCAGCTGCCACTTAAATGGAACTTATTTGTTTAAAAATAAATTCGGTTTAATCCACGTCAGCTCCGGAGCTGCTGGTCAGTCAGGGGTGGCAGGGAAGGGAGCCCGGAAGTGAAAGCTGGACAGGCAGGAAGCCACCCATATGGGCAGAAGTCAGCCAGCAGGAGAGCTGGGGGAAGGGTCGGCTGAGCATGCCCCTGCCAGAGCCATGCAGTCTCACAGCCTGCCTAGAAGGAGGAGGTGGCGGCAGTGGTGGGGAGCAGCAGGGGCCAGAATTATATGCTAAAGTGAGTTAATCCTGGGAGTGAGGGGGAGGTTGGGGCTCAGAAGGGTTAAGCCTTGGGGTGGGGTGGGGTTTGTGGGATTGGGGGTTAAAGCATGGGTATTGGGGGCAGATTTGGGGACAGAGGTGGGTAAAGCCTGGAGATGCGGTAACTTAACTTTCTAACTGGTACAAATAATTGTGTGTGCTTCTGCGTCGTTATTAAACTTGGGGTGATAAAAAGGACGGTTTGACGTTATTTATTAAGGACTGTCTCCTATTCATGCGCCTTGCAGCTCTTGAAGGATTGATTTTTGTAACTGAATTTGAAAAAATGGCTCCCCTCATGATTTTGGTTGCTGACCCCTGGCCTATCTGGAATCGACTTATCTACGATCGACTTATCTGGCCATCCTCACAAAGGAAGGTTGACGGGAGAAACTCTCCCATCGACACGAGATTGAGGACTACATGGGTCAACTATTGACGCCTAATAGTTTGATTTTGTGCATTCCCACTAGGTCACACTAAAACACATATTCTTTGCTTGTGACCAGTTTGCCCAGTGATCTAGATCACTCTATATCATGGACCTGTCTGCTTCATTATTTTGCTCTTCTCTAAATTTAGTATCATCCTTAAACTTTGTCAGGAAACACCTGGTGTAGAGACCTGAAAGCAGACACTAAAAAGATGGGATATACCTGGTCAGAACTGGAAAAGTTTGCCCAGGTTAGGGATGCTGGCAAATGGTTGTCAATGGCCTATACTCCAAGATGTAGGAGTGGAAGAGGCTTACTAACTGCTACTTAAACTATGTCACTGACGAGCTGATGTTTTCTTCTAGATCACTGATGTTAAACAGTGTATGGGCAAGAACTGACCCTTCCAGAACCCCACTGGAATTAGCCCTGTTCTCTGATGATTCCTCATTTACATGTACATTTGGAGACCTATCAGTTAGCCAGTTTTTAATCCATTTAATGTGTGCCGTGCTAATTTTATATCACTCTAGTTTTTTTAATCAGCACCAGGTCAAACACTTTAATGAGGTGTAAGTAAATGATATCAACGCAATTAGTGGTTTGAGCATTGGCCTGCTAAGCAGTGGGTTGTGAGTTCAATCCTTGCAGAGGCCATTTAGGGATTGGGCAAATAGACGTCAGGGATGGTGCTTGGTGCTGCCAAGGGGGCAGGGGACTGGACTGGATGACCTCAAGAGGTCCCTTCCAGTTCTAGGAGATGTGTGTGTACCTTTATCAATCAAATTTGGAATCTCCCAAACACAACCAACTTAGAACAACAGAAACTATTTTCCACAAATACAGTGAATGTCCATGCCGGACTGTTTATATTACCCTCCTTGAGTTCTTTGTTAATTGAATCCTGAATGGACCTTGTTTTGGGGTCACACAGCCAGATGGGGCAGAGGTGGCTGAAAAGCCACAGATATTTTGTAAGCCGGTGTCCTACAGTAATTATGTTGCCACCGTGGTGGCTGATGCACTGCAAGGTGGCATTCAGGGGATGCTGCAATTATTGACATGCTAACCTCATCAACAACCCTAGCCAGCACTGCTAAAAGGGCAGTGGGCGAAGGTATCTGTGCGTTTGTTAAACATGCCAGAACGGATGATGTATGGGTCCAGGGGGAAAGTTTGGGAGGAGGATAGAAGAGGAGAACGAGGAGATCTGAGGCTGGCTCCTTGCTCTCCATCTTCCTGACACAAGCTGGGCAGAGGCTGACTTGACCTGCAGAGTCCCCAGCCGCAGCTGGATTTTAATGATGCCAAAGCTTCCAACCCAAGGAGGAAGGACGCTCTTGGGGAGAAATCCCCCTTTCTGACCCAGGTCCCAATTTTTCACCAGGCTGAGCTGGGAAGGATGCAGTCCAAGGTAGCCTCTGCCTTTGAGAGGTGGGGCTTCAATTTTGGCATATGTGGCTTTAGCACCCCAGGCCTGGTATTTTAGGGGTGCAGTGAATCCATCCAAGTCAAGGGAGCACAAAGCTGGGTTTTCAAATAACTCAGCACCCTAAAATGGGGTATCATATCACAATGGGAGCTGCTGGGTGCTGAGCAGAGCTGGTCAGAATGAAGCAATCACATTTTTTTGGTCAGAAAGTGTAAATCCATTGGAAAACAGGACATCTGACTGGAAGAAGCTTCAGAGTGATGGAATGCAGTCCAATGTTCCCTGGAAGCTGAGCACTTGTGCGGCTGCCCAGGAGGGATTCAGGTGCCTCTCAGCTGATTAGTAGAGTGTGTGTTTCTGCTGCTGATGCACATCTGAACACGCTTCGGTGCACAAAACAAAATTTATTCTGCCCATGGATGGAAAAAATTAAAGGGACACGAGGCCAGTCCGTTCCTCCGTCATATAATCCCCTTAGTGAACTTATCCAGCTACATCTTCAGCAGTGGCTTTGTGTGCCCCTGAAAGCCCTGCCCGTGACTTCCTGAGCTGCTCTGTCCATGGGATGATTTCCTCTTGCCCCCACACACACATTTTGTAGCATGGCATCCTCTGCCCAGCACGGCTTTGTACCCCTGTGCTGTAGCCATGAGGTCATGGTGCATGGAAGGTGCCATTTTGTTATACAAAATGGAGGTCCCCACACATGACATGTAAGTAGAGAATCACATTCTTTATGAAGAATATCATGGCCACGCCACTGATCTTCACAGTGCTCAGGGTATTGCAAGGAGGAATGACTGACCTGCCCCTGATTTACAGAAGATCTATTTTGATGAGTTTCCCGCTGTGGAAAAGTTTTGAAATGGCCTATTTTGCCATATTTAAAATGAAAAGGCTCATTCTGTGGTTCAAGGTGAGGGTTTCTTTAGAAATTTTAGCTAATTTAAGAGCAGGAAGGATAACTGATATTTTTGGTTCAGTGGCTCAGCTAAAAAATGTAACACCACGCCCACATTTTGGGTTGTGCGGAATTTGACTTTTTTTCATTTTAGGAGCCAAAATACAAAAAAAGTTAATTTTTTTGGTTTGTGTCTTGGAGCAGGCCACTCCCTGCTGGTCTGGCACCTGCTGCTAGTCAGCCTTGGGATTAGCTCTCAAGGAAGACATCCCTTTGCACAGTTTCCACATGGTTACTCTGACTGTTCCGCAGCCCCTCTCTCACTCCAGGTGCTGCAGCTTATACAACTGCAAGGATGCAAATTTAAGAGCAATAAAAAAGAAATACCTTTTTCACACTATTCTAAGCTCTCATTTCTTTTTATTGCTTTTAAATTTGCGTCTTTCCAGATTTGTAATTGTGGGGTGTGCTGAACTTGTGAAAAATTAGCCCCAACTTGCCCCTGTCAATTAATGCCCAACCTTGTCAAGTCAACAATCTACTCTTGAACGTTTTGCCATAAATAGATTTTTGCAGACATCTGGATAAAAGTGGAGTTGATGGGGCAGAAAGAATCACAAATTTGGTGAATGTTTCTCTGAAAATTTAAAACTGCTTTTTTCTTTTGAAAAGTTGCAGAAATCTCTGTACCAATTTTTAGAACTCATGAAATTGAGGCTGGGTTTGTAATGCGTCAAAACATGGAGAAAAAAGTGGATTTTTTTTTTCCCAGCAAGGTATGAATTTGAAATGAAAGACGTTCATCATCGTTTGAAAATGAATTCAAACACCTCTTTGAGAAGGTGACAAACACCCTCACAGAAAACCCTCAGCCCCATCACAAAAATAAAATGCTGTTATTCATCCATATTCATCCAAGAACGTGAACAATGTTTTTTTTCAGACGTCTGTGTAGAACTGCAGCTGCATAAAAGGGGAAGGCAGTTAGTAGCCAAAATGTCCTTCAGAGATAATAAACTCAATGGGAGACAACTTATTACATCTGATACCGCACCATTCCTATCTGAGGGTCTGCCTACACTACCGGGAAGATCAGCCCAGTCATGGCTGATTTTCTGGAGTTTGATTTCATGCGCCTAGTAGGATTGCATGAAATTGAAATCTCTCGAGTCGACAGTCAACCCCTGTACTCCTCAGATATTGCAAGGAGTCAGGGAGGTCAAAGGGAGAGTTTGTCCCATCGACCGACCTCTGTGTGGACGGCCAGGTTAGTCGATGGAAGATAAATCCATTCTAGCTATGCAATTGCTTTAACTCCCTAGTGTAGACCAACCCAGAGTTTCTGAACTAAATCCTCTTCACTTATTGCTGCAGCTACTTCTGGGTTGAGGCATAACCACTTTCAGCAGCTCAGTGTGCTGTTTGGGGAGAAAGAATGATGAAGAATTCTTGATTTGTCTTCATACACCCCTTTCCCTTTATCCAGACTCAAAACAGCCTGCTGCTAGGGAATAGGTATACAGACAGAGCCACAGTGAATTGGGTCTACAGTCTCCACACTGTCTCAGTCAGCGATCCCCTCTCTTCTTGATACAGAGCCGGGGGAGCAGGTGAGTGGTTTATAAACCACAGTATCTGCCTTAATCTTCTCTCCCCTGAAATCTGGCTCTTGAGATCATGGAATAAGAAGGCTGGTGACCTCAGCCCCATTGAGTTGTGATCCAGACAAACAGTCTCAGAAGCCCATGAACAAGGGGGGGGGGCGGGGGATGTCCCAGCCTCTTCAGCGCGCAGAGCCAATCTGGAAACCTTTTGAAACCCTGTTTGGGTTTTTTCTTTACTTTCCAGTGGCCCTGATCTGAGCTGGGAGCAGAGGGCTCAGTCCTTCTGTTTTGCAGCCAATGGGAGTTCTGCAAGCCACAGAATTGAGCTCTGGAGATTTAAAGTTAAAAAAACATCCTCAGAAAGGATTCTGGCCAGGTTTAGTCTGTTTTCAGGGGGTGTTGTCGTATGGATACACAATGTGAATACACACACACACACACACACACACACACACACACACACACACACACACAAGGGCTAACTTGCACATCAACACACTTGCCCATGTTCAAGCTCTCCCTTCGCATCATTCTTTCTACAGAAGTGAACTGACGTATAAAGAGCAAGCCAAGAAATCAAGCTGGTTCTTTGGAAGGAATCAAACGGCTGCACCTGGGTAAAGTTGCTGATGTACTTTGCATATGTCTCAGCTCTTCAGACCTCACCTTTGGAAAAGGGGGCAGGCATCAGGCAAACAAAGCCAGTATTACCAGAGAACCATCCTGCATGCAAAGGGGACATTGGTCCTGACTTGCCTGACCATGGAGCTCCGGTACCCAAGCGTTGCTAATGCTGGGGTCAGTTTCATCTCTGAGGGTATGTCTACACTTTGGAATAAAGTCGAGTACATTAAAGTCGACTTTTTCACATTAGATTTTATAAAGTCGAAGTTGAGTGTTCGTACCTGCTCACAAAGTCGACTTAGCGCGTCCCCATTAAATTGCCTGAGTTCGACTGTGGCAGCAGTGCATTGTGGGCACTTCTCTCACCATTCCTGCAGCCCTGTTGCATTGTGGGATTCTGTGCCAGTGGCTCGTGGGAAAAAAAGTGGTTCTGGGTGTCTGGCATCATCCCAGAGTGCATTTCCCCCACTTCCCGCTGAGAAAAAACTGGCTAAGGGAATTTTTGTGCCGATTTTGCATTCCTTGCTACTCTCCATTGCAAGGATAACCTGGATCCAGAGTCGCTTCTGTCTTTTGCAGCATGTTTTAGGATGACCTCCTGCACTGCGCTGCGGTATCTTCTGAACGGGGGATGGAGGGGTGCATCTCCACACTTCAAGAGGAACCCTTTGACCTCGGCGGAGTTACACACAGACCCTCTGACTGGCTGGGGATACAAACAGGATAACAACTTTGCTAGCTAGATGTGCCTGTGGACAGATGGACAGACTGGCAGGGGGGAGTGTATGGCGCGAGAAAGAGGATGGACAGACGGATAGACATTAGCCGGGGGAACCACTCAGGAGCGAGATTCCTGCCCACCTCTGCATATCACCTGGCAGGAACTAGTTGCAGCAAGTCTGCCTGTTACACTAGGCTGCTGGCGGTAGCCACTTCCGATGCCACTGCACATGGAGCCACACTGCAGGGAGCGGGCCCACCAGATAGAATCAGCCCCCTGACCGTACCCTGCACCCCTCTTGGCATGCAGGGAGGCCTCCATGGGGTGTGAAGAAAGGCTCTAGCTAGGCTGTTCCGGAGATGAGCTCAGTAGAGTCACGGCTGCAGCAGAAGAGACAAGAGCAGGCTGATGGAGTGAGTGGTGGAAGGGAAAAGACAGGCAGCTGAGAAGAATGCCCTGCAGCTGTGCATGTACTTGGGCGGGCGGGGGGAAATACAGAACAAGGTCACCTCCAGGTCATACCAGCATCCTCCCAGTACCACTCAGCTAGCAGCCTATCAGCTCTCCCCCATACTGACCCCCTCCTGTTGGTCCAGAAGGATCATGTGATCTGAACACCCTGCTTTCCCCCCCACTTTATTTTTTAAGCATCTGCCACCCGCCCCATGATGGATGGCCTGGCTGATACCTGCATTCCAGATGCTCCTCCTTTTCCGGAGCTCCATCTCCACAGAATAACTGTTGTGCAGAGTCTGACCCTGGACATATAAGAACCCTCCCCCTGCTCGCCGTCATTCCCCGGCCAAGAATGCTGCTGATCATGCAGCTAGCATCATTGTCCCAGAGACAATGGTGTACGGACTGGATGCTCCCCTCAAGATGCTGAACTGGGGTGGGGTCCCAAGCAGACATGGGGACCCAGGCTGGGAAAGGAATCCGGACCCTTGAAAGTGTATGGGGGAGGGCTTCCTCCAGGGGGAATTATGCCCTGTGTATCAGAGATAAGTGATATTTGAAAGTGGGCTGGGAGCAGCAATGCCTCTGGGGAAAAATGGGTGTGTGGGATTTGCAAAAGGAAAAGAATAGAAATCTTGAGAGCATTTGGGGAGAGATGTGAGGAGGTGGCCAGGGGTCTCTGAAGGGCAATAACACCAGTGCCCCCCCGTGGAAATATTGTAAGGCCTTGGCTGTTCTGGAGCCAAGCAAATTATTTCTGTTTAACTCATACTGGGTGTGTCTACACAGCAAAGTTATTTAGAAATAACGGCCGCTATTCCGAAAGCATTTTGCAAGTGTCTAAACAATACAGCCGATGGCTTATTTCGAAATTGATAAACCTCATTCCGGCTGTGGCCACACTAGCTCCCTACTTTCGGAAGGGGCATGTTAATGAGGGATTTCAGAAGATGCTAATGAGGTCCTCACATGAATATGCAGCACCTCATTTGCATAACAGCAGCCACGCACAATTCGAAAATGCTGCTTTTGGAACGCCATCTCCTTTGTAGACGGGGGGGGCCTTTCAAAAGGACCCCGAACTTCAAAAGCCCCTTTTACTATTTGGTTTCAAATGGCCCCCATCTGCATGGGTAGCAGCATTCCAAAAGCAGCACTTTCGAATTGTGCATGGTCACAATTATGCTAATGAGGTGCTGCATATTCATGTAAGCACCGTATTAGCATCTTTTGAACTGCCTCATTAACATGCCCCCTCAGAAAGGAGGGGGCTAGTGTAGACACTGCCCAAGAGGAATAACACCTATTCCGAAATAGATATTTCAAAATAGGGAGTTGTGTAGATAGGTAATAGGGGCTATTTAAAAATAAGGTAGTCCAGAATAGCTTGTTTTAAAATAAAACTGCTGTGGAGACATAGCATTTTAGATAGGAGCCCCTGGAAACAGTGCTTCCATGGGGGGGTCTAATCCGAAATAGGCTCTGTTGTGTGTGGACACACTGTTTCAGAATAAAACAAAGCAGCAGAAATGTAGCATTTTCAGAATAAGTTTTGCTTATTTTGGAGCTTTCCTGTAGTTAGACGCATTTTCCAAAATACCTTATTTTGGAATAGTGACTCTGGAATAACTCTGCAGTGTAGACAGACCCACTGAGTAATAACAGCCTCTGATTATGAAGTGGATGGGAAAGGACAAAGTGTCTGATTAGCTGCTTCTGGGTGCCCAGATGAGAACCAGGGTTCAGGGCAGGTAAGAGAATGCAGAGAGATGAAGTGCAGGTGAGCACTGATGGTGGCTGCACAGGTGAAGCACAGGTGAGTGCTGGTTTCTGCCCAGGTGAGTGCTGCTTTCCACATGGTGGGAGTCTTCTCCTCAGAGCTGGGTGCCTGCACAGGGGAAAGCAGAACTTAGTAGTCTGTGCTTTATTTCAGAAGCCCCATGTGGTAGTGGTACTTGGACAGGGGATAAAGTTGTTTTTTAGAGGGGGATCAGGTAGACCCTTCAGGTTCCTCCTCCACTGACTGGTGTTTTCCCCTTGGGCCTTCACCTCCCTTCTTCATTTCTTAACTTGTTGGGGAAAGCCGAGAACCCTCCACTCCCAACCTTCCCTTTCTGGCAGGTCTCCACTAGGCTGAAAAGTCGATTTAAGATATGCAACTCCAGCTACCAGAGGGGAGCCATGTTAGTCTGTATCTGCAAAAACAATGAGAAGTCCTGTGGCACCTTATAGACTAACAGATTTATTGGAGCATAAGCTTTTGTGGGCAAAGACCTGCTCCGTCAGATGCGTGCATAGCTAGAGTCAATGTACCGTAGATGGATTTTTTCTGGCCATCCACACAGTGGGAGGTTAATGGGAGAGTTTCATCGATCTTCCTCTAACCAAATAGGAATAAGGGGATTTTGAAGTGTGCGGAGTCCTTTCGAAAAGTCCCTCGCAGACCAGCTGCGTGCGATAGAAAGTGGCACTTTCGCAGTGCCCTGGCCGTCATTATGCTAACAAGGTGCTGCATATTCATTGCAGTTCCTTATTAGCATATCCTGAAGTGTCTCATTAGCATCTCCCTTTCGAAAGCAGGGAACTAGTGTAGACATAGCCAATGAGGAACACCAGGGTTGATGGTAGAGCCCTGATGGTTTGATTTGCCATGTCCTCACTAGGTGCCTTAAATTAAACCCTGCAAGATGGACCCTGGACGAGTTGACCTACCAGTAAGTAAAGACATACCCTATATCCTCAGACAATGCCCCACCCTCCCCAACAGGAAGCCCCTGGAAAAAGCAGCTTCAGACCCTTGGCTTTCAGAAAGCATAACTGTCTTAGGAGCATGGGCCCACTGCCTTCCAGGGGAGAGCTTCAGGACTCCAGCCTTACATCTTTGCTCTGGAGCTGCAGCTTTCTGCTGAACCCCTGCTGAGGCTGTTGACGCATCAGGCCAGGTCCACCCGGGACCTGAAAGGCGATCTCAGGTACGCCAGTCCAGCGATGACCATTGCGTAGCTGGAATCGATGTTTTGAAGATCGATTTTTCTGTCCATCTGCACAGAGGAAGGTCTTACTCCTCGCGAGAGTAAGAACTTCCAAGGCTGACTGGTTCGATTAAGTGCATGCCCATTAAGCATACTAAATCGACCCCCGGAAGATCGATCCTGAAGGAGTCGATCTTCTGGTAAGTGTAGATGTTCCCTCAGAGTTCTAATACCCGCTTGCTATGCCAGCTGTTGGAAAAGTTCTCCCTTCTTTAATGCTAGGTCAAAGAGGAGAGTGATGGGCCCCTTCTGGCTCTTGTTTATGAATCAGAGTTGCAAAAACAGTTGTGTAAAGCGAGGTGACTTGGTTCCTATTAGGCACCTGAATAAGCGGCTGGACTTTCAGTCCCCAGCAGCTCCCACTGAAGTCGATGCTCAGCATTTCTGACAATTAGCCTGCTGAATCAGTGGCCCAGTTTAGAGACTCTTGGCCAAGTTTCAGCGCATGGCAAAGCTAAGCTGCAGGCTGTTGTTAACACACCCCTTGGCTGGCAACCTAGGGACTGACCCACGGACATCCATGGCTGAAGGCATGACCTGCTGCAGCTTTGTGCTGAAGCTCTGTAGGTTCTGGTGGCTACACCTGCATATCCTTTGTGGATGAGAGGGGTCCAATGGAACTCCTGGGCATCTATAGACCCCAATCAAAACTGGGCCCCATAGCATCAGGCATCAAACATGAGAGTGGCCCAGTCCACAAGAGCAGGAATAGAAACTGAGGCACGGAGAGGGGAAATGACTTTTCAGTGATAGAGCAGGGACAACAATTTACCCCTCCTGAGCCCTAGACCTGGCCACTAACCCAGGCTGCACACTGGAAGGACCCAAAATTTTAGCTCGAGAGCCAAACTCAGCCGTGCCTGCCCATTGCCGTCAGGTGGATCAGAGCCTGATCCAAACCCACTGGTGCTCTGGGTTCTGCTCTAACTCCCAGTCCCATTGCTAATGGGTTTGGCTCACTTCTCCAGGCAGCATGCATTCTGTCATGCTCGGAGACTCTGTGGAGCCCTATCCATATTTCCTGAAGAGACAGTAGCCGCTCCGGCGGAGGCGCCCTGGTTCACATCAGTATATAAGAGCGAGACACATGAGGCAAGCATCCATCATGCCCCTGTCCCCAGAGTGAAGTCTGGATTCTGTAAAGCAACCGTTTCCGCATGCACACACACAAGCATGGATTGTGCAGAGCTGTGAGGCTGGGCTCTACGTGGAATGATACAAGACAGTTCAGAACGGGGCTCTCTCTAGAAATGCCTGGAAATGAAAACCTCTTTCTGCAGACTTGCTTTCATTCTGAAGTGTTCAAAGTAGCCACTTTTTCTTTTTTTTTCCACCATTCCCCCATCAATGTTTTTTTTTTAAATCTAAAACTTTACTGAAATGTTGCAAAAATTGTAATTTTTTCATCTAAGGAATAAATTGAACATTTTCAATAGTTAAAAAAAAAAATCCCAAAGGCCTTTTTCCATGAAAAAAACACAAAAAAATCAACATCCACATTTTTTGTGAAAAATACCCACTTTTTCAAAAGTAGGCAGTGACGGTCCCAGGATGTTAGAGGGAGGAGGTGGGTGAGGTAATTTTTTATTAGAACAGCTTCTGTGGGTGAGATATGTGTTATGTAACTCCAAAGCCTCTTTCTTTCTCACCCACAGAAGCTGGTCCAGTGAAAGATATTATTTCATCCACTTTCTTGCACTTTAAAACAAAGGCCATTCATCAGTGCAAAAACCCATTGTTCTGAAAATTTCGAGCAGCTGGAGCCACTGCAGTTGCTCAGGCCCCTCAAAAGAAAAAAAAAGAGTTTAAAACAATACAAGACAGAAGATGAAATCTGTTGGCCTGAAGGGATCGTTGTGACCATCTCACCTGACCTGCTGTATAACATTGGCCCTAGAACTTGGTCAGAAGAATTGTGGGAGCCAATCTTCTCGAAAAACATCCAGTCTGTAGAAATGGTCCAGGATGGAGAAGCCACCGTGAGCCTTGATAAACTATTCCAATGGCCAATTCCCATCTGTCACATTCCTTCCTTCCTGCCATATTTTTTTAACCCTTCCTCTGCTAGGCTGACAAGCTCATTTTTAAATATTTGGCCCCTGGATAGTTGCCCATACATGGGCAGACCATGACAAGCATCTGGGAAGGCCGGGAAGGAAGCAATCTGGGAAGGCTAGCTCCTGGCCACTTCTCTTGCACCGAGGCCCCCACCCCTCACGTTCTGTCTCCTCTCTCTCCCTACCCTCCTACTGCTTGCTCCCAGGCCACAGCACCCCCTTCAGCAGCCCCTGGCCTGAGCACTGGATGGTGGAGGGCAGGGATGAAGCCTCAGCCCTGGGGCACTGCAGCCTCAGCACCCACAGTCCTGAGTTGCACCGACATAGTACCCACAGCCCCAGTGCTGCAGGCAGTCAGGCAGCATGGCTGCTGAGCCCCCAGTCCCAACCACTCTTCTCCCAGCCCAGGGCTCCAAGCAGCTCCCAGTCCCAGTGCCAGGGCAGATGCCACAGTCAAAATGCCCCCACTCCTGGCACTTAGGCGGTCAGCCCTGTAGTGCCAGGCAGGCAGAGCAGCCCAGCACCGGCCACCCTGTGGTCTGAGTCCCTGTGGGGGGAAAGTCATGCTGGCCTGGAGTCAGGGCCATATTAGGCTGTTTGGGGAGGCATAGGCCACAGTACCCCCCATCCATGTGCTATAGACTGTAATCCAGTCTTCATTTAAGCTTCTCTATGTTAAGCTAAATAGATGGAGCTCCTTGAGTCTCTCGCTATATGCCACCTGTTTTCTAACCGTTTAATCATTCTCACTGCTCTTCCCTGAACAACCTGCATCTTTTATCAACATTCTTCTGGCACAGTGGACACCAAAACCGAACGCTGTATTCCACCAGTGCCAAATACCGCGGTAAGACCACCTCTGTGCTCCCACCTAAGCTTCTTGGGCCACAGCCTCATATTAGCAACGAAGGGTCCTGTGGCACCTTATAGACTAACAAAAGTTTAGAGCATGAGCTTTCGTGAGTTAACTCACTTCTTCAGATGCTGGTCCTCATATTAGGAGCTCATGTTCAGGTTGATCATGATCCCCAAAGCTGTTTTAATCTTGCTTCTAGGACAGTGTTCCCCATCTTTTAAGTGTGACCTATGTTCTTTGTTCCCTGATGTATGCTGCACTTAGCTGTGTTCAAATGCATACTGTCTGCTGGCATCCCATTTGCCAAGCAATGCAGAGTGCTCTGAATCACTGACCTCTCCTCTACATTATTTATCACTCTGTGCAACCTGTGTAAATTTCATCAGTGGCAATTTTGCTTTCTTCAAGCTCCCGGATAAAAATACTTAATGCGTAGGACCAAGAACTGACTCCTGAGGGACCTCATTGGAAACACACCCACTGAATGATGATTCCCTGCTAACAATTACTTTTTAAGACCTATCAATTAGTCAGTTTTTAAATCCATTCATTTCCATCGTGAAGGACGGATAGGCACTGCATTGCTCACGTGAGCTAAACACGAGGGATTCTTTTCAGCCGGTGTAACTGGTATAGAATGACAAAGGATGATCCAGTAAAAGAGGGCAAATTACCCTGCCAGGGATGGTTTTTAGACAAACTGGCTAATTAGTTCAGAGGCCACAAGCCACAAGATAAAACAAACAAACAAACAAAAAACCCACTTGTATTTCTGCAGCTGCTAATAACTGAAGATCCCAAAGCAACATACACCCTCCCACCACTACCTTGTCAGGAATCTTAGTGCGATCATCCTTGTTTGAAAGATGAGGAAGCTGAGGCATAGCCGGATGAAACTGAAGCTTGCAAATCAGAGGAAAAGAACCTAGAAGTTCTGACTGCCTCACTCCCCTAATCATTACATATTATACTTATACTATATTTCTAACTGCATTTGGATTCTGGTAGTTGCACTTTGTGAATCATCTCTAATTCTGAGATCCAGGCTGAAGCTGTTTCCTTCCTTTGATCCATTCTTGCTTCAGTAGAGATGTGCCCTGGATCTGAATCCAAATTCTAAGCTAATCCTGCATTTTTGTTCAGTCAAGATCCAGATGGGGCCAGTTACAAAGAGCAGACACAGATCTGAAAAGTGGGATTATTTAGCTCTGGGGGTTCGGTCTGAGCTTCTGTCTGGTTTTTTGTTTGGCTGCTGCACTCGCTCACTCTTCCCAATGGTTTTGGTGATTTTTTTTAGTGGTTATGTCTACACTACAGCATTCCTTCGAAAGAAGTTCTTTCAGCAGATCTCTTCTGAAAAATCTTCTTTTGAAAGATTGTGGCTACACACAAAAAACAGATTGAAAAATCGATCCTCTCTTTCTATAGAGAGAGGGCACACCCTGGCCGCTTTTTTTGAAAGAACAGGCCTGGAAATGCCATGGATTGGAAAATCTGGCACTGTGGAGGACTGCTCTTTTGAAAAACTGGCCCCCGGGGCATCAGCACATGATTTTTGCAGAAAGAATTGTTCGGAAAAATGTACTCTTCCTTACCTGGGAGTGGAAGAGGGCCGCTGGAAAAAGAATGCATTTTGTATGTAGACACTCAGTGGGATTTTTCAAAAGAGCCCCGTCTTTTTTGACAAAAACTTGCAACTATAGACACAGCCAGTGTGTTTGATTATTGTTGTTGAAGGTCTCCAGTACTGCTCACTCCAGCCAAGACATGAACCTAGGCTGTGCTTGTTAGAACACCCGTATGTTCTGTGTTTTCAGCCAAAGCTACAAGGAAAGTTGTTTGCAGGGTTACAACTCAATGTTCCTGAAATCTCATCAAAATCAGTTTATCTCAAGAGATTCCCAGTTCTGACAGAACTGGGGAAGCACCAGAATTTTCTAAATCCTACAAGAGCCTGCCACATTTTTGTGAGATAAGTCCCTGACTTTGTGGCAAGGGATCTGGAGAAATTCTTGTGGTTCCAAGCACTTTTCTGAGGCCTTTCCAATTTGAAGACCTCTGTTTGGAAGTGAGGACCCCAGAACTGGACAAGGAACTGCCAAAGTCACACCGGGTGTATCTACAGAAAAGAATCCAGCGTGGCCTGAGGAGCTCTGTGGGTCTATCTCCCCTGCAACTGTGTTACAGAGTCAAAGAGCCAAGCTAGATTCTTTGCATGAGAATCTTACTTAACCACTTCCTTTAACCCAAAGTAAGGCACTTTAACTACACTCCCTCTATAATCTATGGTGTTTAGAATTTCACTGCAGTGAGTTCAACTCATGAAGCAGAAAAGCTTTGATTAGTTGTTCTTTTAAATCTGCTGCTCTTCAGTGAAATCTGCTTTCTTGAAATCCAAGGTAAAACATGGATAAAACCCAGTCTGCTAAAGAATAAGAAGGCTCTGAGCCCTGATGTTGTGTCCACACTCAGATTATTCCTCTTATTCTGTGTGTGTGACTTTGGCACTGGTAAAATGAGCCAGTGATTTAACCCCTCCATGTCATCTAATTCACATCTGAGCAGCTCTAGATGACATGGTGATAAAGATAATTGTACCCTACAGGGCTAGGTTAAGGCATCAGTAACATCTTAGGGTCTATGTTTCTGAAGTCACTTAATTCACTCAGAGTGAACATTTTCATTTTTTCATGGTATATTTCTCATCGTCCTGGTTGCAAAGAAAAGATGGAAAATACAAAGCTAATGTAACTGACTCACCAACATCTGCTGGAGTCTGCAGAGAGCCTGCAGCTACTGCTGTGAAAGGAAGGAGCTGCACTTTTCTGAATATATTATATTGTATATATATTACAAGCCCCTCTGCCCTCAGGGTAAGTCTATACAGCAAAGTTATTCTGGAATAGTTTACTCCATGGTTATTATTCCAAAATAAGCCATTCCAGAATAAAGCATCTACACTACAGGGAAATCCCGGAATAAGCAAACCTTATTCCCAAATAGAGTGCCTACACACGACAGAATCTATTTTGAAATAGAGCCATTGGACACACTGTCTTGTTTTGAAATAGTGTCTATTCCCTGTCTACACAGCTCCTATTTTGAAATACCTGTTTCAAAATAGATGCTATTTGTTGTACTGTGAGGTTTACCTATTTCAAAATAAGCCATCTGCTATTTCAATATTATTTCAAAATAGCGGTTGTTGTTGTGGGCTGTGTGTACACTACATTCACCCTTTTGAAAGGGGAATGCAAATGAGTGAGATCAGAAATGCAAATGAGGTGTGGATTTACATATCTTGTGCCTCATTTGCATATGCTCACCTGATCTTGCTTCTGAAAAAGAGTGCTTTTGAAACAAAAGCAGCCGTGTAGACAGGGTTCCGTCGAAAACAACCCACATTTTTGAAAGAACCCTTCTTCCTGAAACAAAAGCAGTCTCTTTAGGAAGTGAGATAGCGTGAGAATACACAAAGGTGCTAGATATATAAATGTGCTTCTCATTTGCATGTCCAATCTCACTCATTTGCATTCCCCCTTCAAAAGGGGAATGTATTTTAGACACAGCTGTGTACACACTCGCAAAATTATTTCAAAATAACTTTGCTGGAGGGCTACGTCTAAACTTGCATTCCTCTTTTGAAGGAGGAACGTGAATGAAGGAATCGAAAATGCAAATGAGGCAATGAATTACATATCATGTGCTTCATTTGCATAATCTCTTTTTTGAAGATATGCAAATCAGTGCCTCATTTTCATTTTCAGTTTCCCTCATTTGTATTCCTCTTTCAAAAGAGGAATGCAAGTGTAGACATAGCTCGTATGTCTACACAGCAGCCTTATTCCTAAATAAACCATTCTGGACTAACTATTCTGGAATAGTTTATTTTGAAACAATGCTGCTACACACAAAAATGCATTTTGAAATAGCTCTCAGCTATTTCTAAATAGTGCATCTACACACATAAAGCCTGTTTCGAAATAGAGCCATTGGCTGCACTATTGCTTATTTCAAAATAGGCTCTATTACTCACAGAATGAGGTTGACCAGTCTCAAAATATTTCAAAATAGTGGTTGCATTGTGTAGACGCTAGGATAGTTATTTTGAAATAACTCTACTGTGTAGATCTACCCTCAAAGTGCTCTACCACCCATCAGCCCACCCCAGCAGAGCATTCTGTGTGCAAGAAGAAGGTGGTAGTCTTTACCATGGGGTAGGTACATTTTATGTACTTTACCCTATGGGGTAAGTACATAAAGGCCCCCTGGCTGATCCTGATGAAAGAAAGGGGGACCCCTCCTGCTACCCCTGCCTCTATGGAAAGGACCTGATTGAGCCTTGCCATTGCTACTTTAAGTGTGGGGCCATTCTTTGTTTGGATCGTAAGCTCTGCCGAGCATGTTCTCTATCTCAGGGTGTAGGGACAACACCTAACAAGAATCTTGATCTCAGCGGATGTGGGAGGGGTGTACTAGTGGCTGCCAAAATGCTCACAATAATCATCCTCCTCTTCTGCTCTTGTAAAATTCAACTCTCTGTGCAAGCACTTGGGTACTGAAGATATAGGGGCCTGGAGCAGGATTTAGTTTCCTTTGTTTCCTAACTAGTCCAGGACTGAATTTTGTGCCTCTGCCTTTAACTTTGTCCTCCCCCATGTGTTCTTCTGTCCAGCATGTGGGAATATGGCCTGTGACCTTTGACCCCTGCCAATCCGCTCCCAGATACCATTTTGCAAGCGCGGGAGTGTACACGATAATAAAGAGCTGCCGACAGCTTGCAAACAGCCTGCGCTCAATTGTCCCTTCCGGAGCGAATTACAGCAAATGTCTCTTTTATGGTGTTGTTTGCTTGAACCTCAACAATGCACATCTCTTCAGAGTGGAGAGAGTGGGGGGATTTTGCCTGAGGAGGGCACAGGAAGTGTGTGTCCCAAACCTGGCACCACAGTGCACCCATGGTTTGAGTCGCAGCTGGCCTGGATGCTTTCAGAGCCGCTAGGAAGACTGAGGCTCAGTGCTGTTGGAAAAGGAAGGAGGGGCTGGTGGTTTAACATGCTTTCACTGTGCTGTAAGAGATTTAACTTCAGTGTTCTACTCTGCTACCATCAGCCTCCAGGCTAATTCCATTTGTCTCTCTGTGTCTTAATTCCTGCTCTATAAAATAGGGAATCCAGGCGTTCCCTGTGTGATAGCAATGGAAACACCTTAGGTAGAATCACACTGAGTTTCCCCTTTGTATCCTCTGGTTTGAGCATTGGCCTGCTAAATGCAGGGTAGTAAGCTTGAGAGGGATAGAGAGAAAACCATGCTAGTCTATATACTATCAAAACAAAAAAGCAGTAACGGAGCACTTTAAAGACAGTTTGGAGGCTGCTGCAAATTGATTGGAAAAAAAAAATCTGTGAGGCATGGTGGTAGGTCATGCAGGGGTCTGGACTTGATGACCTCTGATGGTCTCTTCCAGCTCTCTGAGATAATTATATCTCCATGATTATTGACCTGGGGTGAACGCCTCATTTTTTCCTCCCACTCATGTCTATTTCAAATCCTCTGATTTAATTTGAGTTGACTGATTTAGTTGGGGTTGATCCTCTGCTTTACACAGAGGGCTGGACTCGACGACCTGCTGAGGTCCCTTCCAGCCCTAGGATTCTATGATTCTATTTAGGCTATATATACACTACATTTGAAGATTGACCCTGAGCATGTCTAGTACGAATGCTCAAAATCATCTTCTCAGGGAGTCGCAGTGGACCCCTGTACTGCTCATGAGATGCCAGGAGTAAGGGAGCTTGATGGGAGAAACTCTCCTGCCAACCTTCCCCAGTATGGACAGCCAAGTTAGCTGAGTGTAGATAGGTCGACACTAGCTATGTAATTGCTGTAGCTAGAATTGCATATTTGTGGTTGACTTACTATGCCTAGTGTAGATGCAGCCTTAGGATATATGTGCTTTGGGACAACGGCTGTCTATCACTCTTGTGCAGCATCCAGCATGATGGAGCCTGACTGTCGTTGCGCCTCTAGGAGCTACTTCTACTATTAATAAAAGTAATGATTAATATGGGGTTGGGAGTGTCTGAAAACTCCCATGATCATGGAGTTGCTAACACTGCAGGATTCTGTGTAGGCAGGTTCAGGAGGCCAGGGCATACCAGTGGTCTAGCTAACTCAGTCTCTGACAGGGGCCAGTACTAGCTGTTATAGAGAACACCTAACTTGTCCATAACTACTTCTTAACCCCTGGCACTAATGGTTGGCTCACGCTCTCAAGTAGCAGGTTTTCTATTGTCTTGTAAAACTGTATCTTTCCTAGTGTAACGTGGCTATTCTTGCTCCCAGTATGCTTGTATCTAGTGTAATAATACCTGACTTTAACACAGAGCCTTCATAGGCAGATTTCAAAGCACTTTACAAAGGTAGTGTGCCCCGTAGATAGAGGGCTGGACTGGGACTATTCCTAGCTCTGCCTCTGATCCACTTGGACAAATGACTGCTTCACACCATGCCTCAATTTCCCCAGCTGTAAAATTGGGGTAATACTATTGCCCTTCTTTCAGACCTACTGTTGAGCTAGGTTTTGTTGCTGTGAAGAATGCCAGCCAGAATTGTACACAGCGTATAGCCAGATGGGACCATCACATCCTCTAATTTAACTTGTGTTTGACTAAAGCCCATCTTCCAGAGAGGCATCCAATCTTGATTTGAAGATGTCAAAAGATCACCAGAATTTTACAGGTGGGGAAGCTGAGGCACACAAAGGAGAAAAGTGACTTACCAAGGTCACAGAGCAGCAAAACTAGTAAAAGAACCCACATCAATCCGGCAGGGTGCTTGGATGTTACCCACTAGGGTATACTACCTATGACTTTTTGTGCCTAGCAAATACTTTTATGAATCATACAAGCATTTGAACTTGATAGAGTTGTCTGAATAATGGACTTTTCAGCTTCTTGGCAATTTCAAAAAGTAAAAATGGAAAAAAAAAGGTTTTATTTTGGTTTGATTGGACCAAAACTGAATAGTTTTAAAATTTTTGGGCACATTGAAAAAATAAAAACATAATTTTGGATTAAATGAAAAAATTGATTTTGACAAAACAAATACTTTATTTTGATTTTGACCATTTTAAAATGGCTTTGGTTTTATTTTTAATAAAATTAAACAAAATGCTGAAATTAAAAAAAAAATCATTTAAAACCCCAAAATACAAAGCTTCAGATTTTTTCATATTTTTGTGTGTGGGTGTTCCCCCCCACCAAAAAAACAGAACATTTTGGCAAAACAAGCATGAATTACCAAAATGTTCACTGTCACCAAATCTGCATTTTTGTGGCCTCAAAGAGTTTTGCCTAAAGTCAGTCAACATCCTGTGGCAGTGAGTTTCAAAGGTCAATTATGGATTATATGCCAAAATAATTCCTGCGGACAGTTGGAAGTGTTTGACATCAGTGTCACTGAATTCCTTCCCTGATCTCATTGTATGAGAAAAGAGCAACCTGCTGACTTCATCTGCACCATTCATTATTTTATATACCTCTAGCTTGATGCATTCGTCTCCATGCTAAAGTGTGTAGTCTTTTATACAGCTTAATTGCCTGTGCCTAAGGCCGGACTCCTCATTTCCACCTTCCTCTGGTGTGGAAAGTACAAATGAATCGTTTCTTGGGCATGGGGGATCAGCAGAGGTCTATTTCATTGGGAGGAGTGAGAACCTCATAAATCATACCAGCAGCAATGCTTATGCCCCGACATACATCACTACAGCCTGCCATGGCAGCGAAGGAAATGGAATAACAGCGGAAAAATTGGCCTGGGAAAAAGGAAACACTTGGAAAAGGCCTAATCCTGCACAGTCCCTGTCTGCTCTCCAAAGCAAGGGATACTCAGCAGCATTGAAAACCTGACTTTGGCACCTACACTGGGATTGTGTTGCTCCAGGCTCCCAAGCTAGATCGAGTTAACGTCAGTTGCTTTGCGCTGTGTCATAAACTGAGCCAGTGGCATGGCCACCTCACCCACCTACCCTCTTACAACACACTAGTGAAACTGACAAGCAGCTCTACAGGGATATTAGGTATCCCTGATATGTAGCAGGAGCACCATGAACGGTCCCTATTCGGACATTCAGCGCTTGCTGCTCTTACTGAAGCCAAGGGAAGCAGCAGGCCTCTTGTATTGTTCGGAGCTGCAACCATCTAGCCATATAACCAGGAGCCAGTCACAGTTAACGCTGGTGGCAGCCAAAGGGTCTGGAACAGACAAAGGCAGGTTCCCAGCTGCTGAGCAAAACAGCCGGTTGGGGTCTTCTGAGATAGCTGGTCTTGATTCTCTGGGTTCTATTCCCTGAGTGCAGGAGGCAGCTCCTCAACTGGCATAAATGAGCGCTGACTTCAGTGAAGTCACATGTCTTTCCAGTGCACCTTGTGCCATCAGGCACATCGGCACAGAGTGCTCATATCAGTACTAGTACCACTGCTATGACAGCAGCCGCAGGAAGCCACAAGATCACAGGCCCTTTGGGATAGAGGACAGACAGCCCCAGCCCTGTAGTATTTACAATAGCAAGTCCACTAGCACATAGGAGGTGGATGGACTCGCCCAAAGTCAGCGGTAGAACCCAGTCCTAATCTTTAGACTAAGGGTCAGCAACCTTTCCAAGATGGAGTGCCGAAATTTGACCTCTATGCACAGTCCGAGTACTGGTCATACTTTTTACAGTCATTAATAGTCCTACTTACAACAGCTTCATTAATAAATAAATTTAGACGCGGAGCTTTGCTGTGTAGGTGGTTAGCAGCATTAGCTGGTGTTTTGTCAATCCACAGGCAGCTTGGCTTTCAGCAAGCTGCCAGCTGCATGGGGAAGGAGGAGCAAGACTGAACTCCCGTCTGGTGTGTCAGTGAAAATTGTCTCATGTGCCACTTTTGGCACCTGTGCCAGGGGTTGCTGACCCCTGCTCTAGACCAGAGCTGTGCAAAATGGGGGTGGGCCTCTATCTAGGGAGGGTTAAATTTCCTAATGGGGGCACAGCACGATCAGCTGCGGGGTCTCAGTCTCATTCATCTCATTTAAAATGTTGAAATATGTTATGGTTTTTACATATGTATATTCGCATTTATACACCGATTAATAAAGTTTTTGCATTCTACAGACTTGTTGTCTTACACGTGACCCAAATTTTTTCTCATATTAACATAACTGAAATTTCCATTGGTTTGGATTACAGTAGACAGATGGCGGTGGGGGGTTGCTAATCACAAGGATGAAAAGTGGGGGGACCCATGTAAAAACTTTGCTCATGCCTGCTCTAGGGCAGTGTTCCTCAACCTTTTTTTTTTGTAAAATACTCCTTTAAAAAATTAGAAGTACCCCCAAACTTCTCTTGCACCAGTTGAGAAACATGGTCCTAAGGTAATGTGAGATCATAAAACAAGTGTCATTCAGCCTTTCCAGATGACTGTGCCCTTTTCAGGAGCCAGATTTGTTGTGCACACCACCAAGTTGCACTTCAGGTAAAAACGACTTGCAAAAACATGCAAAAATATCACAGAAGACTAGTACTGAAAGCTTGCCGCCTTTCGACCCTCTAATTATCAAATAACTGAATTGGAATAGAAATAGTGTACTTACATTGCAGCATAAGGCATATGAAGCAGTAGACACAAGTCATCACCTAATGAACTTTAAGATTGTACTGGGTTTACGAGTGGTTTTTTTATGTAGGTTGTAGGCAAATATCCTACAACCCTGGCAGACCTCAGTGTACCCCCAAGGGGACACATACCCCTAGTTGAGAAGCACTGTTCTGCACCATGCAATGAAGAGCCAAGTTTCCTCTCTGATAGAACTATTTTTCCCCACCTCCCCCATCTTTCTCTCACTGTTGCTCTGTTCCTTCCAGCCCCTCCTCCTCCTTTTCTCCCTCCCCGAACCTGCCCCATCTTATTCTCCCTGCCAGGCCAGACCTGCAGCGAGACGGACGCCTTGTGCACTGCCATTGTAATTGTCTCTCTAATTTGTATTATAACCAGCTGGGATGGCTGAGGGTTGATGGGAGCGATCTGTCTGCTTAATGCACAGGGCATTAATTCCCCAGCCGGGCCCTGGATGTACCTCATGAAACTGCAGTGCCCATAAAAACACGCTTAGATTTATTTTATTCCCAGCCGGTGATAGCAATGACGACCTCAGTGCAACACAGTGTATTTCCTGGGGACTAATGACCGGCTGGAGTTAATGGTCCATGTGAGCTTCTTGGGCCATCAGTTCCTCCCAGCTGGCCATTAATTCCCAGGAAATACCTGGGAGCTTGGGTCATTATTGTTTAATTCCATTCTATTTTTCACTCATGTATGTTTACTGAGCAAAGATACCTCTGAATAATAATCAATGTCTTATATTTCTATAGCTTCGTCCATACCAAGGGGCTTAAAACACTGCAGTTGGGAGCCAAGGCATGTGATATTCAGTCCCAGAACAGCTACTAACTTGCCGCATGATCCCAGGCAAGCCACTTAAACTCTCTGTGCCTTACCTTCCCTAGCTCTAAACTAGGCATAATTCATAGATTCCAATGCCAGAAGGGATCATTATGATCATGTAATCTGACATCCTCATGTACGGGCCCTAGGTCTCCCTTGGTGAGTCCTGCGTGGAACTCGATAATTTGGGGTTGAGCATCTTTCGGCAAGAATCACTAGCTTGAGTTAAAAACCCCAAACAATGCAGATTTCCCCATTTCCATCCTAATTGTGGCCCACGGGGAACTCCCCTCACTGTTAAAAAGCTATGTTTTACACTGACTCCAACTTACAGACATGGAAAGCTGGGAACCCTATTGTCCCCTGTTTCGCAGGAGCTGGTGCTGTTTCCAATTTCAGTTTTGCAGGGTTTAACACCTTTATTTTGGAGAAATATTTATAAAATTCCTGCTCTCTGGGCAGACGATGATACCAGCACTACAGAACCATGTATCCTTCTCTCATATTTACAGAACACTATATTATCTAGCTCAGGGGTCAGCAACCTTTCAAAGACAGAGTGCTGAAATTTGACCTTTCAAGTGCCAGTGATACTTTTTAAAGTCACTAGTAGTCCTACTTACAACAGCTTCACTAATAAATAAATTCGGAAGCCGAGCTTTACTATTTAGGTAGTGATTGGTAGCATTAGCTGGTCTTTTGGTAATCCACAAACAGCCTGGCTTTGAGCAAGCTCCCAGCTGCATGGGGGAGCAGGGGCAAGGCTGAGCTCCCACCTCATGTGCTAATGAAAAGCAGCTAACATGCCACTCTGGCCACCTGTGTTGGGGGCTGCTGAGCCCTGATTTAGCTGTGTGATAGTAGGACAATGTCCATCAGATCACCAAATAAGCCATTGTGTTAGGGTGAGGGATAGCTCAGTGATTTGAGCATTGATTTGCTAAACCATGGGTTGCAAGCTCAATCCTTGAGAGAGCTGTTTAGGGATTTAGGCATCTGGGGCAAAAGTGGGGAGAAAGATGGCTGCTTAGTCCTGCTAAGAAGGTGGAGAACTGGACTTTATGACCACCCAAAGTCCCCTCCAGCTCTACAAGATATGTATCTCCATTTATTATTATAGTATTTAGAGTGCTACACTTCTGCTGTTTTCTAATGTCTATGGGTGAAATGCAGCCACCTCTGGAGAGTAACGCGGAGAGTTCTTAGCAGCATACAGGAACACTGCACAATAGTGAAGGGCAAAAAGTAACCATTATTTCAGATGTTTGGTTTGTGCAAGACACCTTTGTGCTTGCAACAAGTATCACAGAGATCTTCCATCCCAGCTTCTCTAGACCTTGGTGTCCCATCTCAGTGGGAAGATGGAACAGTCTTAAAGTTGTAGTCAATTGACAAAAGGTGGGCCTACAGGCAACCCCAGGCTGTGTTGTGAAGCATTTTCCACAGCCTTCCCAGCATTGTATCTGCATTCAGTTCCAGGTTTGTTTGGTTTATCAGGATCAGGCTCAAGCTGAATGGGTTGCAGCTGTGAACTCCTTGGTGTCTGTCTGTAAAATCTTTGGCTCTCCTGACACCAAAGCTGCTCAAGGGCCCCAGGCTTGTAGACCGTGCCCAGACTAAGCTCCTCTTGATTTCAGGAAACATTGCACTTACTGGGTGAAGGAGACACAAATGCAGTGTCAGCCCCAGCGGACACAATGCTCAAGCAGCACAAAGGGGCTGCAATCTCTGCCCCGATGCCCAGTAGCAAATCCTAGAGGATCTGCCTTGATGCTGGGATGACAGACAGCACCCCCTGTGCAGGGGCATGGCAGGGATGAGTCATAACCAGAAAGGCCACCAAGCCAATCCTCTGTATCTAAGCCAGTGGAAAAATTAGGTCACGGATTCCCAACCTATGGGTCAGGACCCAAACATGGGTCACCATTAGATTTTCTCAGGGTCACCAGCTGGGCGGCTCTGAGCCACATGTGGCTCTTTAAGGAGCCATTTGTGGCTCCCGCCACTGCTCACTCGTCCGGCTCCCAGTCCCTGCCTGGCTGTGCTGAAATGGAACTCAATTTAATTGGTTTAATGCCTGGCAGGAGAGGTCCAGATATTAAACCGGTTAAATTGAGTCCTGTTTCAGTACGGCAGGGCAGGGAGCTGCCCACACTGCAGGTGGGGAAAGGGAGTAGGAAGCGGTAGCAGCCCAGTGAAGGAGCAGCAGTGGCAGTGGGCGGTGCTCGTGTGAGGTGGGTGGGGGGGTGGTTTGGGGCTGAGAGGGGTTTAAGCTGGGGGGCAGGGGCGTGCATTTTTCACAGGAGAGAACCTCCCCCCACCGTCTGGAATTGTCTTGGGTCGCAAAGTCTTACTGAATTGTCCAAATGTGTCCCTGTCTCGAAAAGACTGGAAACTGCTGATTTAGAGAGACCTGAGCTGGGGTGAGAATCCATAGCCCCCGACCTCACGTTCTCTTGCCTAGACCAATGCTCTGGTGCAGGAGGGAATCTCCCCACTGCGGAATCCTCCCCCCCAAATGAATTTCTCAGGAAGGTCAAAGCTGAGCAGTCACAGCAGGTGCGGGCGGGCGTGTGTGCATGTTCGTTCCTGATGAACTCCTCTAATGAGCAATTTCTATTCACCTATCAACTTCAGCACAAGGGCACACAGGTAATCCTCTCGCCTACATTTATTTTTTAATTTCCAAACCTTCTGCAGCCTCCTCAATGCAGCCTGCAGGCGCCTGGCAGGTGATTGAAGTGGCCTCCTAAGATACAAAGTTTGGGTGGCCCTGGCTGCTCCGTGGCTCAAGGACAGAGGTGAGCCAGAAGATTATTGTTAACCAGTATGTTTTTCCTAGGAAAAATGTTAACGGGCCTCAAGCCCCAACCTCCTCCTGCCCCATATCTCTTCCAGGCTTAACCTTCTCCCACTCCCATAGCCCCAAATTGATGCAAGCCCATAACACCCTCTCCCCCATGGCCCCAACCCATCACCAGCCTTTAACCCCCCACCCCACAGCCTCAAACCATCCCCAAGTTTAACCACCTCCCCCCGCACCATCCAAGATTCAATCATCTTACCCAGGACTCCGAGCGCCATGTGCTGCTGCTCTTTCTCCGAGCCCTCCATGCTGATAATAGGACTCAGTTTCATTGGCTTGTTTAAACCAAGCAAACTGAGTCCTCCTTCAGCATGGCAGGATGCTGGGAGCTGGAAGAGAGCGGCAGCAGCAGCAATGGGAGCTGCCAGGGTGCTCCAGCAGAAGAAAAGCCCTGTTTTTAACTAGTTGCGGCCTGGGAGCACCAGCCTCATTTCACTGCCCCATTGCAGTCAGCACTGTACAGATACAGAAGACATTTATTGGAGCAAGGACTGGCAATTGAATCTCCAGGTGAGTGTGCTAACCACTGGGAGACAGAGTCATTCTCACATGCTTTCTGGCCTGCCCTGCCTCCTCCAGCCAAAGCCACACCCCGACTCACTGCTCTCAGCCCCCCATGGCCCTTGGGGAATGTGGGGTGAAAGCCTGGCCTGGCCAAGGTTGAGCTCTCAGCCTTGACAGGGAATGTGGAGGAGCTCTTGGTCCTGTCTGGAGCTCCAAGACCAGAGCACCTCCCTGTTCTGCCCCTTCTGCAGCCCCACTCCATTCTTTTCCTTCCCCTAAGTCCCCGTCCCCAACTCGTTCCTTCTCCAACCTCCCACCCCCACCACTGCAGTCCCGAGGCCGAAAAAGTTCCATGTCCCCATCACAGTCCCAAGCCAATAGAAGGAAGAGATTTTTCCCCACATCTGCGACTCTCCCTTCTGGGTGAGGTATGGGAAGGCTTAACCTTCCTAAGTTTCCATTACGCACTGTGAATGTGGAAGAACATCAGTAGGAAAGATTTCCAGGCTCTGCAAGCTAGGGTAGGTTTAAACAGCCAACTTATTTTGAAATAACAACCATTATTTCAAAATTACTATCCTAGCGTCTACACCACACAACCGCTATTTCGAAATAATTTCAAAGTAGCAATTGACTTATATCAAAATTGTTAAACCTCATTCTAAGAGGAATAGCCCCTATTTTGAAACTGCAATTTTGACATAGATGCTGTTAAGACAGGGTTAAGACCTATTTCAAAATAAGCTGTAGGGAATCCAATAGCTGCATTTCAAAATAAGCTGTATGTGTGTAGACACTGCATTTCAAAATAGCTAACTGCTAGTTTGAAATAAACTATTCTGGGATAGCTTATTTTGAAATAAGGCTGCTGTGTGAACACATCTCTAGTGAGCTGGTTCCCTTACATGGGATTCTAGTCCCGCTGGGGAAGTGTATGGGAGCAGGATTGGAACCTGCAGCTCTCAGAGTGAATGTTCTAATTGCATGATGCTAAAAGGGAAGGGAAGGAGGTGGCAGTGATAATAGCCCCTTAGCTCGGGGCTGTGCAAGGCCTCAGCCACCATGTGTTTTCTGAAGCAGCCCTGGCAAATTCGTACTGGATCTGGCCCAGCAGATGAGGTGCACAGGGGGATGTTGCAGGTTTAAGTACCAACCTGCTTGGTGGGGCCAGCCTTCGGTTACTTTGCACATGCCCAACTGCAGAAAATTAGGTGTCTGTGGGACTTTGGTCATGGAAACGTAGGTGCCTACAAGGTTAGGGTAGCTGCTAAGTAGCCATTTTGCAGACTGACATTTTTAGACTTAGGCACCTATGGTGACAGCTAAGCACATAAATCCTTTTGTGTATCTAGTGCCAGACCTCTGGCATCACAGACCAGTTCAACCATAATTCCATCATTCCTCTAACCAGGACTGCTAGATTTGGGAGGTGGGGGAGGAATGATGCTCATTGCGGTCATAGGCTCAGAGGGAAGCTGGGGCGAGTCACTTCCCTTCAGCCTGCCTCAGTTTCCCCATTGGGCACATCTTTCTAGTCAGGTTAGCTTCTTAGACTGACTTCATCAGTGCAAGCAGACTTCTAGGCCACAACCAGCATTTAGCACAATCGAGTCTCTCTTTTCCCCCTAATGGGAACATGATGGGAGTTTTATGCATTTTTGTATTTATTCGCGTCTGCTGTGCCATGTACATTTATTGCTGGCGGCAAGGTTAAATGAAAGCCCCTTGCGCTCTGAAAGGAAAGCAGAGAGGTTCGAGGCAGTTCATCCCACCGCTGTGGACGACTCGCTCGCTCTCCTGAGCACTGCGGGTAATGAGCCTGACCTGCTTCTCAAGGAAAGGAAGGCTAAAATGCCCCAGCAACGTCTGCAGCCTGCTTTGTTTTCCAATGGAAAGGCGGGTGGTTATTTAAAGGTACAAGCACAAACTAAGCCAAAGGGCCTGACACTGGCATTGCAGCTTGTCTGTATGGGGATGTAATGTGCAATTAAATGTGGGATAACTGACCGTATGGCCTCTGCTAGCCCGTGCATTGTGCTGCTGGAGTGGTTTCTATTATATGTAGGGTTTACAGTTTGATTCAATGGCTCCCAGCCCTCTCACTAAAAAAAATTGTTCCCCTGCAGCAGAATCAGCCCTCCCACATTGGAGCTTGCTTCTGGTGCTCTTTTATACACCATGAGGACCCCACGCAGGCAATGCGGAGCCATGTGTGATTACTAAAGACAAACGAGCAATAACAGTAACCAATCAAAACAAAGCAGCAGAAATGCAGCACTTTAAGGACTAACACAATGATTTATTTGGTGATGAGCTTTCATGGGACAGACCTACTTCATGGAGCTGATGAACAGACCCCCGTCATGGATGTGATGAAGTGGGTCTGTCCCACAAAAGCACATCACCAAATAAATAATTTTATTAGTCCTTAAAGTGCTACATTTCTGCTGCTTTGTTTTGTTGGAGTATAGATTGCCAAGTGCTTTAAGGTATTATCCCCTTCTTACAAAGAAGGAAACTGAGGCAGGGACATTGGATGAAACAAGCCCATCTCCACCCAGTTAATGAGAAGTAGAGCCAGGGCTAGAATTCTAGCCTATTCCTACAACAACAGGGCTCCAACTAACCACTAAACAACACTGCCTTCTGCTGCGTCCGAAGTGGAGTGCGGAAATTTGACCTTTTGACCTCTATGGACAGTTTGAGTGCTGGTGATACTTTTTAAAGTCACTAATTGTCCTACTTACAACAGCTTCATTAATAAATAAATTCAGATGCAGAGCTTTACCGTGTAGGTGGGGGTTGGTAGCATTAGCTGGTCTTTTGTTAATCCACAGGCATCTGGCTTTGAGCAAACTCCCGGCTGCATGTGGGAGGAGGGCGGGGCTGAGCTCCCACGTTGTGTGCCAATGAAAATCGGTTCACATACTGCTCTTGGCACCTGTGCTGGGGGTTGCTGACCTGTTCCAGATAGACGTTAACCATGGATTAGACAGAGACTGGGAGTGGCTCGCAGCTTACAAAGGCAGTTTCTCTGCGCTGGGTGCTAATATCTCCCCGTTAGTGACAAAGGCTCACATTCCCCTGTCTGATCTGACTCGTTTTTTCCTCTTTTGATAAGTGCTGTTGATACTGGGCCATTTCCACCTTGCTGAATAGACCTTGTCAACTCTGGCCCTCCCTCTTACCAGAACCCCACTCTTTAAATACCCCTCTGAAACAACACCCTGCCCAACTCATGCATCTGATGAAGTGGGTCTTTGCCCACAAAAGCTTATGCTCCAAAATATCTGTTAGTCTGTAAGGTGCCACACGACTTCTTGTTGTTCTCGAAGCTACAGACTAACACAGCCACCTCTCATACCTGTTCCAGATACTTATCTTCTTACACATTCCAAAAGGGTTTTTTTTCATATGAACATAACTGAAATTTCCATTGCTGTGGATTACTTTACACAGGTTGGGGAGGCCGTGTTAATTGCAGGGACAAAAGGTGGAATGTGATGTAAAAAATTTGCTCGTCCCTGGCCGAATCAATGCAAGAGAAAACAAAGGCTAAAATGCCCCAGCCCCATACATACCAGCTCTGGCTGATTTCTAGCAGCTTCTACAAATTAGAACACAATGGGCACCCCTTATAGGGTTTACAAAGTATGTAAGGGATGTTATACTAATTGATTACACTATTTAATCCTGCCTAAGCAAGGGAGCATGGACTAGAAAACAACTCTACTTGTCTTAGGTGCTATTTCAGGCAGTTATGGAGATATACCTATCTCACAGAACTGGAAGGGACTTTGAGAGGTCATTAAATCCAGTCCCCTACTCACTGCAGGACCTATCACCATCCCTGACCTACCTGCATCTGATGAAGTGGGTCTTTGCCCACGAAAGCTTATGCTCATACATTTATGTTAGTCTATAAGGTGCCACAGGACCCTGCGCTGCTTTTGCATCCCTGACAGGACTTTTTGGGGGTTTTTAAACTGCTAATTGCCCCAGGACCCCTTCAATGATTATACTCACAACTAGGGGTTTATAAGGCCAATGTGCTAACCACCAAGCTGTCCCTCAGCTAGCTATCCCAAGCTATTCCACTGACTCGTGGCTTGATACCTGTCAAAGTTGGAAGTAGGATCTGGCCCCTTTCATTTCTGCCTCACCATCTCCCCTCCACAGATCCTGTCTGTTTCATCCCACCTCCCGCCACTCATGGTCCAGGGCCGTCCTGGCCTCTTGAGTTTCTCTCCTTGACATCACTCTGCAGAGGAGGCCAAGAATTGGTCCTTTTTTGGCCATTTCAGGGAGAAGGAATTACTGATGCAACTTCCAGACTCTTTGCATGAAATTGCAAAAAGTAGGTTAAAGCTTTTGTTAAAGATTAACAGGTTAATAGGTTAAAGATTTTGCATCTTCCCCTCCCCTCCCCTTTTTCTTGACAAATTGTTCCTCAGTTTATTAGAAAGTTCAAAACAAGAGCAAGAAAGAGAAGGCCTCCCCACCTCCCCTCCCAGCTCTCCCCCACCAGCTCTCTCTCTCTCTTTTCTCGTTGACTTCATCATTGCACCCAAGATTCTTGGAAATTGTTCAAGGTATGTGTCATCAGCATAAATATCCCCAGACCTCTTAAGAGTTCTCACACTACCGCTGCTTTAGCAGGACATTATTTAAAATCAGTGCTGGCGTCCAAGATGCTCTCAGCAGCCTTTCCAATAAATAAATAAATAACCCCACGCCCTATTTCAAAGCCGAGGACATTGCGAGGAATCCATCTGGCACAGGCTGCAGACAGATTTACCAAGCAGATCATAAACATGCTGCTTCTATTGTACTTTAGCTTGACGAAACACATGTTTTCATTGCTGGAGCTAATATAGGTGCTGGTATTAGCGACTTGATCACTGGTTCATTGAGTGACCTTGGAGAAGTCAGTTCCCAGCTAGGTGCCTCAGTTTCCCCATCTGTACAATGGGAATAAGGAGGATGACCTGCTTTATCAAGAGCTTTGATATCTACTTATGAAAAGCACTATATGAGTAGGAATTATTATTATCTTAACCTTAATCCTAGGCATACTTAATCCTTCCTCAGACTGGAGAGGGTGGCTTATCTCTTGAAGTCATTCCCATCCTTATATTTGTATGACTCCTTTTGAGCCAAACTGAATCAGTGGTATATGGGCTGAAAGCTAAATATCATCAGTGGAATTTTTCCACTTGGAAACTTATTTTTTGCCCCCAAATGAACTTTTTCCAAATGAAATTCTTAGAAAATTGTATTTCTTCCTATACTTTGCTTGTCCTTGTATGAAAAACCAAAAAACAAATGCAGACTTTTGAAAAAAAAATTTTTGGAGGGACAGAAAGGTTGAAAAAATGCTGGAAACCAAACATATCCAAAATAATGCAGGCTGGGCTTTTGTTTGCTTTGTTTTGTTTTATGCTTTTGGGTCAGTGGTTTATAAAAATTTTTTAAAACAGTTGCATTTTTTCAAAAAGCTAAAGAACATTTCCTCAGTCTCACTCCCCCCGGGCAATGTGGAGGAACTTACTGTTTTCCAAGCAGTTCTGCATCTGCCCTGATGCTCCCGCCCAGGGGGGTTGTGGGAGGGAGAGACAAAGGAACAGGAGGCTACAAAGTTCATGCTTCAGTATAGTTCTTGTAAACTGCAAAATTATTAATACATGGTGCAAACCCAATGATCCCCATATAAATCTGGAAACTCCAGGACACTTTCTTAGGCCCAGATCCTCAAAGGTATTTAGGCACTGAACTCAGACACTTCATGGCCTGGATGCCCAAGTTCAAATCCAGCAGGGAGGACTTGGCCTCTCAGCATAGAAGATTAATTGAATTCCACCCACTTAATGGGGTAGGTTCTGTAGGAAACTGTACTCGGTGTCAGTGAGAGAAGAGTTTGTCCAGGTGTCCTTGGTTAGAAATGTCTCCTTATTCTCTACATGTTGGCAGAGAGGCGTTTGCATTTCAATGGAGAAGCAATGCCCATGGGTATAAAGTGGATTGGGATGAAATGAGCTGTATAAATGTGAGAGGTTATTTGGCTGCGTCTGGCTGTTGGCAGCTGGAATTAGCTGGCTCCGATGTGAGAAACAAAAACACAAAACACAGACGTGCCGAGCCAGTAAAATAATAATCTTCCGTCCTTCAGTGCAAAGGATATCACAGTTCTTTGCAAACTTTAATGGATGATGGCTCCCAAGCCTATGCTGAAGTAGGTCGTTTAGTGTCATCCCATCATCCCCATTGTGCAGATGGAGAAACCGAGGCAAAGAAAAGCAATTTAGCCAAGCTCACACAGATACTCATTGGAATCCTGACTCCAGTCCCCTGATACAACAGCTAGATTATGCTCCCCTGTTCCAGGGCTGGGAATAAAACCCAGGGCTTCTACTTTGGCTACACCCTCCAGCTACTAAATCCTGTTCCTTTCCCAGATCTGAAACTAGAACCCAGGTGTCCTGACATCCAGTCTGCTGCTCTAAACATGAGCTATCCCACCTCTCTGAGGACTGCTTGCCTCCTCTACTATCTCATCCTTGGGGTCCCTGTGAAAGCTGAACAAATGGCTCATAACAAATAAATAAACGAGTGGCTCTTTCCTGCTGCATTATTTACAGACAATGTTTTCTGGTGCTGATAACGACCACATTTGCCTGCGTCTTTAGCAACCAATATAAATTACTTCTGCTTGTCAGACCAGCACTGATCAGCAGATATTTAGCTGAGGAACCTGTTTTAATGGGAACTCCTAGATAGCTTGGCTCTGTCTGAAATGTCTAACCCTAACCTGGCACACAAAGTCTTTGCTTGCTGTCCCAGTACCTGTTTGCTGAGCCACAGGCTGACAGGCCCCTGGTTTATGGAGTTTGTGTCCAATGCTGATAAAAGGTGATGCAAGAGGAACATGGGAGCTGCCATATGGAACCTATTCCACTCACGCCGTAGCGTGCCTCGTGATATTAATGGGTATCCCATCTCCTGCAATACCCAGTTAAACCACGGGTCACTCAGTTCTTGCAGCCCATCTCTGGCAATGACTGATGTGAACTGACCCTGCTGAAACATCTTTAATGCACTAGACTGTTTATTCCATAAAGAACAAAGATGGGAAAAATATCCTTCCTGATCCCTGGCTTGTGGGAAATATATGCCCTGAAGCATGTGACTGGATTGACATTTTTATGATTGTGATTTATTGTATTGTGCTCTGTGCTGTACAAAGTTTAAGTTACTGGACATAGCTACATTAGTCATTCTCAGCCTCTGTCATCCTGTGGCTTGGAATTCCACAGATTAACAACATGAGGTACAACAAAATATATCCTTTAACTCATTCTAGAACTACCTGTCAGTAATTTCACTGAGTGACTCTTTGGCCTTGTGTTAAGATCCACCTAGGTCCAATTTTCAAACATGAGTAAGTTTTGATTCAGAGATTTTTAAAGCCAGAAATTATGGTCATCAAGTTGGACCTACATAACACAGGGCACAGAATTTCTCTCAGGAATTCCTGTGTCAAGCCCATCATTTATAGTTCAGGTGAAGTATCTTTTTTCAGGAAGACATCAGATTTTGATATTATCTGTGGGGTGCCAGTTTGCATAACAGCTTTCTAGACTGTTGGACATATTTGTTAGGCAGAAAGTTAGAGTCTTTTCTTCTGGGTTGGCTTTATTTTCAAACAAGCTCCCAAAGTAGCAGCAAATAAGCCAAAAATATAACTAGTTTCTAATCCCCTGAAGTTGTGAGCTCCCATCAACTTGGAGTAGATAGGACATATCCTTTCGCTCATGCTGGTGCTTTCTGGCAGTGTGTTTAGGAGACAGCATCCCGGATGAGGACTAAGCAGATCAGGGTTCTAGTCAAGACTCAGTCACTAGCCTGCTAGATGCCATTGGGCAAATGAATTCCATGCCTCACTTTCCCAATCTTTAAAATGGGGATAATCAAACCAACATCCTCTGCAAAGAACTTAGAGCTCTGCTGATGAAAATCATTCTGTAAGAGCTAGGCATAATTAACACTGTAGGGTACAGGCCTATGTGTGTATAGCTCTCTCTGATAGGCTGCCCCCGCCTCAGAAAATGGAAGCCTTGTGTCACATTCTTTTTTCTCAAGCACCACAGGCCTGTAACAAGGACATTGGGCTGTGCTCATGCATCCCAAGAGCCAATGTACCATTACATACTGTTATTTACTGATACTGCTACTTTCAGCCAGAACCACTTAGTTTCAAAGTAGAACAAGATTCTTCCTGGAGTGGGAAGCCATTTGTGCAGTGCTGAAGGATGCCATCTCCTCCTGGGTTCCGAGCATTGGTGACCAACCAGCCATTTTTCTGGAGCACAGAAGAATAGGATATGAATGCCCAGGTACAGAAGCCAGCATCTAGGTATGGGCAACAAGTTCGAAAAGGGGGTTCTGCCTCCTTTCAACTGAACATATTACCTATTTGTTACCATATTACATATTTGTTACCTGCACAAATTTCTTTGTGCCTTCCACACTTCAGGGACACATATACCTTTACCCAGTTCCTGGGGCTCAAGGTGCAACTCTGTTAATTTAAACACCCACCCTTACTCAATTCCTTGGGCTCAGGGCACAACTTCATGTGGGTCTTCAGGATCTTTGCCACTGAAAAGGCCTTACATGGTACTTTTCTCTGTCATTACAGGGATATCTTCGAAGGCATGTAAGGCAACTGGACACTCACCTCACATCAGTGGAGCAATTCTTTGTTGCTTGGAGTCAAGGGTGACCAGTAACAGAGGCAATGGAAGGCATTGACTTCCCAAAACTTCCTGCATTCTCTGGCCATCTGGGGAGGCCTGGGCTCACCTGGCCAAGGAGGGTTGGGGCCATGGCGTGGCTCTCCAGATCACTAGATCTCAAAGCATGCCACCACCTTACCCTCACAACATGCACGGAAGGGGAGTAAACACATTGACCCCGGTTTTAGGAAGGGGGCATTGGAGCACATGACTACCCCAGCATCATATAGGAAGTCTGTAGGAATGGAGAGAGTTGAATCTGTGTCACCATAATCCTGGTTAAGGAGCCTGGGACATCTTTTCTCTTTAATGAGACAAGGATCTGGTTTGGCTACGCTCTACCTGGCAGCCTGATCCCACATCTGGTTTGTTATTGTAGATTTGCTAGTGAGGGCTGTGTCACATAGTTAATTTGTATAGTGGAGCAGCTGCCCCGCTCTAGATGGAAGGGGTTAAAGCAGGCTAGAAGGAGACTGCTCAGAGAACTGGCCAATCAGAAAGAGGCCAATGAGAGGGCAGCTTGCCAGAGCAGCCTTGTATATAAGGAGCTGTTGGCCTGGGAGGATGCAAGACTGGTTCTGAAGAGGAAGTGCCTTAGAGAGTGAGAACTGTGTTGGGCAAGTTAGGGGAGCAGGAGAGAGGCTCCATCCTGATACCTGCCAGGCTGTGGCCTCGATACAAGGATCAGGAAGGTGCAAGAGTTACAAGGGAAGTGGCCTAGGGAATGAGAAGCAGTACCGGGGAGTGAATGAGGGTAAGGCAAGGCTGCCACCAGAGGGTTCCTGGAATGGGACTCAGAGAAGTGGGTGGGCCTGAGTCTCCCCTTTCCCTTTGACATTAGACATGGCCATGCTGGAGTGTGGCCTATAGAGACTGCAGCTTGCCCCTGAAGTGAGGGGCTGCAGTTGGCCACAGTGGTGGATGAGACTGACTGTTGATACCCCTGGAAGGGGGGCAAGAAATGGAAGTAGTGGGCACTGCTGGAGGGTGGTGTCCCAAAGAAGATGTTGCAGTCCAAGGAGAGACATGGGTCTTGAGCCAGAGTGGAGAGCAATGACAGGTGAGGCACCAGCCAGGACTGAGTGCTGTGCTGAGAGCTAGGATTACTTCCCAGAGGGACCAGCAGGAGGTGCTGTGGCAATCTGGGTGTTAATGTCTCCCACTAGACTCTGACAATGGGCCCACATCCCCCTCTGATCTGACTTGTTTTCTCCTCTTTTGATATGTACTGTTGATAATGGGCCATTTCCACCTTGCTGAATAGACCTTGTCAGCTCTGTCCCTCCCTTTTACTGGGACCCCACTCTTTAAACACCCCTCTGAAACCACCCCCCCATGCACGTGATGAAACAGGTTTTTGCCCACCAAAGCTTATGCTCCAAAATATCTGTTAGTCTATAAGGTGCCACAGGACTTGTTGAACCCCACTACAGTTTGCGATTGCTCATCCTGGGTCCATTCTGTGACATTTGGATCTGGAACTGGATCTGCCAGTTCAGATCCAGGTGTTTGGGTCTGAGATTTCAGCACAGGCTTATTTTTGCCACCATGAGATACAGCCCAGCCCCTTTAAAGGAGGAGGATTTATTTGTGGACCCCCTTCACCAGCACACCCTATGTCTGGGGCAGATTGCAGGCCATTCAGGCATATCTCAGTTGATCTGAAAAACCAAGTGTTTGATGACCAGCTGCAGCCTCCCAGGCCTCTATCAGCTTCCTTATCTATTAGAAGAAGGGAAGCCCTGTTCATTACCTGCTTGAGAAACAAATGGCTCAGCTGTGCAGGCCTGAGTAGAATACCAAGAGCAGGAGGCAAGGACTTCAGCTGAGGAAATTAAAGTTCATTTGTGGCTCCTTTAGGCTCAGAAAGGCTCTGGGAACTGGTGACAGGGACTTGTCAGAGGAGCCTGAGACATGGAAACAAATGTACTTTTATTTTCAGGGGAAAATATCCTGGCCAAAGATGCAATAACCCTAAATTAACAAGTCAGTGTGCCCATTGCAGCACTATACTAATAAACCAATGCAACCAGTTCTGTGCCATTGAACAACCCTACAATGACAAACCAACACTCCCAGCATAGCACTTTTGAGCAACCCTTAATAGCAAAGAAATAGGTTTAGTATGACCCTTGCTTGCAACCCTACAATAATAAACTAGTGTGCCCTGCCTAGATCTCATGAGCAACTCAACAATAAAAAACCATTCTGAGCAACCCATCCATAACAACCTAGTGCTCACAGTCAAGCTCTCATGAACAGCCCTATAATAATAAATCAGCAAATCCTACCCTTGTGACCAGCATTCCCTGTAAGCTGAGTATGTGAGCAACCATCTGGCTGAGATTCAGGTGCTGCCCAGCTGATTGCAAAGCTGGCAGCACGTGTTTCTACTGGTGGTGCACATAACAAAATTTATTCTGCCCATGGATGGAAAAAAGTAGAGGGAACCCTGCTTATGACCAGTCCTATAATCAACACAGCAGTTAGTCCGACTTTCACGATTAACCCTACAATAACAAACCAGCATCTGCAGCCTGCACTCACAACCAACCCTGCAATAAATAAATGTGGAGCATGCTCTAGTGAGTAGCAACCCTACAATAGCAGGCCAGTGGGTCTGTATGATGAATTTTGCATCTTTTAGTTCTTTTGGTAAAGAAGCCCATATTGCTCTCAGGCATTGGATTGGAGTGTAAACAAATGAATAAGGGACAAAATAACGTGATGATGACCGCAAAAAAAAGGAATGTGAATCCTGCCTGGATTCCTTTACGGAGCGTGTTTTTCTGTCTGCCTGGTTTGTTTAAGGGAGCCGATCTTGGTATGTGGCTGAGAGAGAACAAAAGAATTAGACTCTCTCTCTCTAGATCTCAAGTATCCATCTCAGGTTCACTGTGGAGACTTTCGGACAAGATTCGGGGCCCTAGTCCAATCAGTCCAAACAAAAACAGCCAAAAAGCTGGCTAGAGGGACCCCCGATTCTTGTGTCTTGGGGTGCAGGGGTAGGAGGCGGTCGGTTGCTAACACATCAACAGATGGTCAGAGGTCAAATACTTGTTTGTTTCTCCAGCCCATGGGGAAGGTTCATGAACTCGCACCTATTCAGCAAGGGCTGCTGGGAAAGCACCAGTTACAAAAGCCTCCCCTCCAGTCGACTGACAATGGGGGGAGGCATGTCCTTGAAAAAGGCTGTTTGTCCACAGCGCAGGCTAGTCCTGGTTGCTGCGGCAACCAGCTCTGGAGACACCCATCTCCCTTTCACCGCACCCCTTTCCTGAGAGTGGCAGGGTGACATCCAAGGGACAGGAGAGGATGGCACAAGCAGCTGCTCAGAGGATCCGGCACCTGGACCAAGGCCTGCCGTCTGAGCACAGCCGGGGGAGTCAAGGCCAAGGTAACCCAGCCATGTTGAGTGGTGGGGTGAGGCTGGCCTTAGGAGGGAGGGTGGGGTGTTTAGCCTAGCTTTGGCTTCTCCCTCCCTGAGGTTTTGCATTGAAAGTTAGGTGCTTAATTCCATTGTGACTGCTGCTCTCAGTGATTTAGGAGCTGAAAGTCTAGATCCAAGGAGGAAAAGGTTTTCTGGGCTGCGAAAATGTCTGAGACTTCAAAAAATGGGACAAACTGGGACAAAATGTTAAAAGCCTGAGTATTTTTCTTAATAGTTGGGGAAAAAAAAGCCAGACCAAGTCAATTCTTGCTATTCATTTGGTTCATTTCAATTTTTTCTCCCAATTTTAAGGTTTTGTTTTTGTTTAAAAAAAAAGGATCCAAAATTTTTTCCAACCGAGGAAACTGGAACTTTTCATTCTGAAAATGTCAAAATGGGACATTTCAACTGTTTTATAACTTATCTCAAAAATGTTTCGCAACTGGAGAATTGTCAGTACTGATCCTTTCCCCCTTAAGAATTTGGCTTTTGGTGAATAAGCATCATCTGACCCAAAAAAAAAAAAAGTGTTCAGAAATTGAGCATCTCTGTCCCTGGCCCATTTTTGAAAGTGATTTAGGAGATTATATTTCCTAAAGATCTGAGCCACTTTTGAAAGAAAGATAGGAAAATTTTACCAAAACTTCAATGTGAAGCTCAAAACAGAATTTTGCCATTTTATAAAGATGGAACTTTATATTCTTTCCACTCCAGAGTATATGTTGGCCCCCAGACTCAGCTCGGAAACTCAGACACCAGATTTGCTGCAAACCTTCCCCCATGGTTGACCCTCAAACGCAGACCTTATCCCTCCCCCAAGTATGGTCATCGCTAAATTCAAATAATTTCCCAGGTTCAGTACAAAACTTACCTCCATCTTACATGTAAGGTGCCCTGAGCCAGCACATATATAATGCTGTCACAGAAAATATTAATAATAAAACCTAATTTGGGTTAGCTGAGATGACTACTTGTCACTCTGATTACCATTGTCTCATTGTGTCCTTGTGCATTCCCTCTTTGTTGCAGTCACCTGACTCTCGTCTTCTACATAGAATGTAAGCTCTTTGGGGTTTTGTTATTTGTTTAGCTCTCCAGGGAGCCCTGGTCCATGACTGGAACATCCACACATAACACTAGTAAACCAGATCTTCTGATTTATACCCCTCCGTCCACCTACTAGTCCAAGCTGCCTGTCGAGTGCTTACCAAAGCTGTTTGGACCCAAATATTTTAGCTAAGTCCTGATCTCTCTTCAGCTTGTTGCCACAGCATCTGAGTACCCCACAGTAACATATTTATCCTCCCAACCCCCTGTGATGTTGGAAGTTTTTAGCCCCATTTTATATGTGGAGCACAGAGGCAGAGACAAACCTAAGTGTCCAAGGTCAGACAGAGACTGTAGAACACCTGGGGTCTCTCAAGTCAGATCTAAGAACCCTTCCAAGATGCTATACCTTAGAAATGCAAATAGCTAGTAAATAGAGTGCAGGCCAGGATATCATAACATTGCCCTGTCCCCTTGCTATTACCGTCTTCATATGGCATTGCCATCTCTGGGAGGCAGTGTGGGTAAGTGGATAGACAAGGGCCTGGGATACCTTCATTCTGTCTGTCTCTAGCCTGCTGGGTTACATGGGGCGAGTTATTGTCTCCCTCCCTATGCTTCAGTTTCTCCATCTATAAAATGGACATACTTATTTGGACATCTGTGTGCAATAAGAACTAGGCATTGTTACTAAGCACAGATCTCACATGGTAGGAGCCATTGGCCCTCCCTGCTAAGAAAGGGTGCCAATTTTATTGAGACAGACACGTCAATAGATACCCACTAATTTCCCAGAGGGTAGCAGCTTTCAGTCACCGGCTGACCTGGGCTGGATTTGAACCAGAGGAAAGGGGTGGTTTGTGAAGTATACAGATGGCTGGTTGAAGCTTAGCAGGAAATGCTTTTGTTCTGTGTTTTCCTCTCTGCTCTCTTTGCAGGGGTGGGATGGAGCATTTCTTAGATAAGGTGTATGTGTGTGTGGTGTGGGGGGTGTTGAGAAATCCATTTTGCTAAGGTATGCAACTGAGCCCGAGTGCAGCAATTATGAAGAAGGATTTATGTTTGACTGCCATTAATCGGAAACAGGGTGTCAACAAGAAAAATATCTGCTGTCCAGAGTGGTGGCTCCCTGCTTTATCATTATTATTGTAGGGAAGGTTTATTTTGAAATTTAAGGCAGAGATGGGTTTTAAATGAAATTTAGCATAGGATTTGCCATGTGAAACATGATGAGGGCAAGGTGTCCTTTGGAGTCTAATAGCTCCCCATACAGCCACTTCTCCCAGCCAAATGCTGTGGAGATAGGAGCTGGCTATGTCCCCACACCAGCACCACGCCCCTTCAGATCTCTGAAGGGCTCACATCTGGATCTTGATGATGGAATAAAACGGTAAGTGTGGAGGGAGGTGTGATTTTTAAGTCTGTGAACACGCCTGGCCCCGAACACGGATGTCTGGGTCCGTTTTTAGAATTCAGGAAGACTGCCATTGTATTTAGAGCAACAAGGGTGATCTAAAATAAAATAACCATTGAGTTTATTGATAAGAGAGGAACTCCTGCTTCAGCTGGATATCAAGTGACAACACCCTCAGCCAAGAGAACAGCAATTTGGAAGTGTCACATCATCAGAACTAACTCTGATTAGATGATTACACCTGGAAGGCAGGATGTTGCCTGGAGAAACTAACTTTTGCTAAATTAACCTTTTAATGGGAGGTCACATGGTCCAGAGTTTCAATTCCCTGTGCCAGCAGAAGCATCCAACTCCTCCTCTGGGAGAGAGGGGACCCTGACTTAACTCTGTAGTGACCCCAGTGGCCGCCTGAAGAAATGGTGCGAGTGGGTCCCAAACAGAACGGCAGACACTTGTACTGACCCACGTGGTGTGATGCTAGGATGGTTAGAGCATGTTGGAGCATCCAAAGATGGATTCTCCAAGAGGCGTAACAGTGGGCAAAGGTTTTGTCCTTCCATTATGAAGCATGAGGAACAAGCAAAGAGTCTTCTCTATTTACGTAATACTTTACACGTAAATAATGAATTCAGCTGGCAAGGTCAAACTACACATTAATTAAACTTCACAATGTGCCTCTGAGGAAGGTCAGTGTTAGCTCACAGCCAGTTGGCATTTTTCACCTGGAACATTTTTAGTTGGGGGAAAAAATGGAGCTTTTAATGAAAACAAACAAAAAGTTGGCAGAAAACTGAGTCATGTTTAGCAGTTTCCATTGGGGGTGGGCAGCAGCGTTCCCTGTAAGCTAAGCACTTGGTGGCCTCCCAGGAGAGATTCAGGTGCCACTCAGCTGATCAGCAGACCTCCCGCAGCCACCCCCATCTGGCAGCACATGTTCCTGCTGATGGTGCACAGAACAATTTTTTTTCTGCTCATAGATGGAAAATAATGAGAGGGAACCTGGGTGGGGAGGTTTGATTTTTTGTGGCCAAAATATGGAACACTTAAAAGAAAGTTTTCTGAAAAATGAACATGTTTGAAATGGGAACAAAAAAACCCAGAACCAAACTGACACTTCTCTTGCAGTGCAGCCTGGTGGTTCAAGCAGTAGCCAAGGATGGTTCCTGGTACATTTCCTCACTTTGCTGCTAGTATACTGGATGATCTTAGCAAAGTTGCTTCAGTGTACCCATCTGCAAAAGGGTGACTGACTCCATTGTAAAGCACATTGAGATCTATGGAGAAAAGGGCTGTATAAGAGCTAGGTATTATTATACCTAATTTATGGGTGGGGAAAACAAGGCTTAGAGGGGTCAAATCGCTAGTCCGAGGCCATTAAGCAAGGTGCTGCCTTGGCTACATGCTTTAATCAATAAGACTCAGTCTGAGTGCTTGGCTCAGGAGTTGCTTTGCGTCATCTCATGCTGGTAAGAGAAGCAGCCATTTGTAATTCAGCTGGCTTGCCCAGAGATTCGGAAGTGTGAGAGCATAATTCCCAATTAGCGTTTGTGTTTCCGACTGGAGTGAGACCGAGAAGGCAGACGGTTCAGTTCCAGCTAAGCACCTCTTGGAATAAATATGCCAAGTGTTAGATGAAATCAAATGGGCTAAGGTGATGGAGGGAACTGGCATGGAGACACAATAGGAAGCCTTGCTAGACAGATTATCCTATGCTTCAAGGGCTGTGCGCGTCATCTGGTAACAAATAATCTTTGTATGGAACATGGTGGATGCAGCTGAGCAGAAATTAAGCCTGATTTCAGGCTGGAGTGCGAAGCCATTGGACTCTGCTTAAAGTCTCCAGAGGCATACAGTACTATCATACACTGGCTGGTGTTTAGATGTAGTAGTGCCCTCTTCTGGATGGATTGGGAACTGCTCAACTGTAGGTCAGAGACCCTGTGCTGCTAAAAGCCAATAGAGGGAGCTTCCGAATTCTCTTCCTCTACTGCCCTGAAGATATCAGCAGTTGTGGGTTGCATCCTAGTGATACCCATAAAATCCTAGGCTGTGTCTACCCTTGCATTCCTCTTTCGAAAGAGATATGTAAATGAGGGAAATCAAAAATGCAAGGAATGCAAGGGTAGACACAGCCCTAGTGACTACTTGTTTATTACAATGTTTTGTATGAAATATAGACCGTTTAAAACTGTGCCCCCTACAGGTCACAGGAGCAGTAGCCTCAGGCATCCTCTCTCTTTCCTCAGTCCAGGCATCTTCTATCTATAGACCCATAGAAAAACTCACCCTCAGGTATCTAGTGCCTTCACAATCATTTTCTTTCTTCTTGTAGGAATGGCCTAACTTACACAGAATTCAAACAATACTTTCTGACTGTTCGTACTGAACATGATACCAAATATCACTTTAAAGCAGGCATGTCAAACTCAAAGGCCACTGAGGGCTGCACAAATGAAAACTGATAGCTTACAGGGCCACCAAGAAAATGTGCTTCTATCAGAAAGTCGTCATTATTTATTATAGATTATGTTTTAGGTATATTTTATAATATTTTTCAGGTCATGTTCAAATATAATACAATAATTTTAGTTGAGAATTTAATACTTCCTATGAATTTTATTGTTTTATAATGTTATGAATAGTTCATAAAAATTGATGTGTAAGACTGGTAATTGCTCATATATAATAATTTTTAATATAAATATAAATTTAAGATACTCCACTCCTTGGCCGGCTCCCAGCCCTAGGGCCGCAAAAAAATTTGATAGGGCTGCATGCAGCTTGTATGTTTGACATGCTTGCTTTAAATCATTTGCAGATTTCACCAGCCAATAGTCACACGGGAACTCCTTACCCATTGTATCATAGCCTTAACATGAAGGCACAGTCCCCTTAGATATGCCATTCTGTCTTGTCATCCAGGTAAGCCTGTTTTTTGATAGATGGTCCCTTATGCTAAGAATCACAGCGATATTCTAGGTATGCCCACTCTGAAAAGGGCTAGTTGTTTATTCCAGGTCAGATGCTTTTTAACAAAGACACCACTTATAGCCAACCTTATAATCAGCTATAGATTTATTAAATAGGGAAGTGAAACAAGAGTTATTTACGAGGCTAAAGCAGGTAAACACAATCTTGCAATCTTAAAGTTTCAAAAGGTAAAGAGGAGCTTCTATAGTTGGCAAGCCCTATATGTCCATTAGGGACAAACCAGGCTAAGACCTGGGGTTTTCTTTCTTCTGCCTTGAAACCTTGTCCCCCTGACTCCAAGCATCATACAGATTCAGTTCCTTCTTGTTATGGATTTTTAATTCCCTTCCTCATTTCTACTCTAAGCTGCAGGTTCAGGCAATAGAAGAAATTCACTTGCATGTCTCGTCTTCACGTGGTGAGGGCAGTAAACAACAAGTTTTTTGTCCACTTTAATTTAATGTGATTAATTTCTTTGTCCTACATGAGTCCATCTGCTGTTGATTGGCCGTCCTTGACGGTCAAGACATAATCCTTTTTGTTGGAGGCCAGTGTGATGTTTTGCCGCCACGTTTTTATGGAAATGTATTTTTGAACATGAATGTGCATAACTCAACTATGCCTTATAAAAAACAAGGTAAATTAGCTATCATTCCAGACCATGAATGTGTGTATTTTTTGTCTGCTTGCATCATTCTTGTATGTGAAGTTAGAAATATGAAGTGTAAACCTGTTAATTAATTCTAAGTCTGCTAGTGAAAGCCATTCATGGTATGTAAGGATTTTAATGATCTGGTGCTCAAGACAATGATCTGTAAATGGTTTTGTTTTTCCTGTGATTGGTCCATCTGGTGCTGAAATCCGTCTTGAATTTGGTATTTTTTGAGTGGCAGTGAAGAATGGAACAAAGGTTTTCTGCCCTGAGAAATTGTATTTAAGGGATGGGAAGCAATCAGTTATCTTCAGCTGGCTTTTAAAATAGCCTCCTCACCCCAAGAGGATACACAAGAACATGCATCTGATGAAGCGTGTCTTTGCCCACGGTGCTCCAAAATTTCTTTTAGTCTATAGGGTGCCACAGGACTTCTTGTTATTTTTGAAGATACAGACTAACACGTCTACCTCTCTGATACAAGAACACCTAGAAAAAGAAGGAACTGTCAGGAGAGCAGTGAAGGGACATTGCTGGGTCCAGGTCAGACAAAAGGATTAGCTCTGACTTGAAAAATTGCATCTGAGATAAGAACTAGGGTGGGAAACATGACTTATAACAACTTCTCATAGTGTATTAGGATTAGCTGGCATGTTTTATTTTTACTTCGTAACTTACCTTGATCTGTCTGTCACTGCTTGCAAGTATTTAAGTCCTACTTTTTAAGACTTAATAAAATATTTGTGTTTATTATCAAATCCAGGGATCAACAGCTGTGCGTAGCTCTATTCCACTGATTAAAGAGAGTGAACTCTATGAGCTGTCTCTGTGTAAAAGTTTTATACAGAGTAAGACAGCTTCATTTTGGGTTTTGATCCTATTTGGGCCTTGCTCCTGGCTTCTGAGAAGTCCCTGTAGCTGAAGCCTGAGGCAGTTGAGCTGTTATCAGCATCTGTGTTACTCTGCTGGGGGACAATTACCCCCAACTCTCTGCCTTTGTTGGGGGAGATCAGAGCATCTGGCCCAGAAGGGCAGGATGGTGAGGTGCCCCAGAGGGCAGGCACCTGCTTTGGGCCGGGGGCTGGACTGGATGACTTCCTGTCAGCTCGATGATTCTATTCTGTGATTCTAGGTTGGCTCAGTGGTATGATCAGCACACCAGGTCACAGTCTCAAGGAGACCTCTGTGATCTTACCTGGCAGAGTCAGCATGTCAGACCAGTTAGTCTCTCTCCTCTCTCATGGTTTACGCACTTACAGAGGCTTACAATAAAAATGGTCAACTATTATACAATAGGGGACCCAGATGTTATAAGTGAAAATAATGCAGCAACTTCAGTAAAGTCTAAACACTTTCTGGTAATTCTATCTGTTTTACAGATACTAAAGGTGAGCCAAACTGATTCCAGTTGTGTATTTATTAGTGGTCAGATGTGACATCGGAACAAGTTGGCACCAGTGTTCCCTCTGTTTTTTCCATCCATGTGCAGAATAAATTTTATTGTGTGCATTCAGGCATTTGTGGATGTGCATCTCCAGTAGAAACACATGCTGCCAGACATGGGTGCTGTAGGCTAATCAGCTGGGCAGCATTTGAATTTCTCCTGGGGCCAAGCACTCAGCTCAAAGGGAACGCTGCTTGGTAACTGGTCTGCCAAAGTCAGAGTGCTTCATTCCTTGCCTCTGTAAAGCTATGTCTACTCTAGACATGGGGTTAACTGCCAATATGCGATTTTAGCTATGCCAATTGTGTAGCTAAAATCAGTTTATCTGTGGTTCACTTCTAAGTCTGTCCGCACAGCAGAAGGTCAATCTTCCTTATTCCTCCCTCTTGCAAGGAGTACAGGGGTTGATGTTGACCCCTGGGAGCTTCATTTCACTCAAGTGTGAAATGAAACCACAGAAACCACTTAGGGTGGATCTTCAGCTGTAGTGTGGCTCTAGCCCAAGTCCTGATCCTACAGAGATGCGCACACTTTGAACTCACAAGCAATCCCACTGAAGTCAGTAGCATTTTTGAACTTGCATTGTGCTTGTGGTTTTAGACTGCAAGTTCTGTCTTATCCTATGTCTTTAAGTTGTGCTTAATGTAATATTTGCTATGAGGAACTAATGATGAAGGCTCAATAAAAGCACAAGAAGCTCCATATCTCAGGTAAAGACAGATGATAAAATTGACTTAAATCTTAGATCTGATTTTACAGCTTATTGGGAATTTTTGGAGGCAATATTTTTTCTTGCTGGGAAAAAGCTGATTTGTTGAGAGAGGTGTTTTGCAGGGAAAAGGCTGACTTTGATGAAGCTTTCATTAGCAAGGTTAAGGAGCAGGTGGAGCTTGGTTTGGCCTCCCACCAGAGTACTGCAACCAGCTGGCTGCAGCATCAGTCTCTCCCCCCCTGCTTTGAGTAGTTAAATGTTTCTGCAACCTGGAGCAGCTCCAACAATTGTGACTAAGAGAGAGAAAGTCCGCCTCCCTCAATTCCCATTCCTTCCCTCACCTCTGCCCTGCCGAACAGACAGTAGCTGGGTAGCTAGGGCAACTCCATGACTATGTGCATACCTGGGTTCTGGTTCCTGCTCCGAGTGCATCTAGCTTGTTGTTTGTTGGTTGGTTTTTTGTGAAAAAATTTCAAAAAGTCCCAGTTTCACCCTGCTGCAGAATGGGTAAAGTGTGGAAACTGTGATGCTTCCCTGGCACAGGACAAACCAGTTCTTTCCTGGCGAGCTCTCATCTGATTCTTTTATCTGCTGTCAGCAATGTCAAGACTGGAAGCTCTTTGGAACAAGGGCTATCTTTTTGATCAGTGTTTAGACAGCACCTAGCGTAATGGATGCTGGTCCACAGGCCTGCCATTGGGAGAGGGCCTGGCCAAAGGGGCTCAGACAATTTAAAATCACGGCAGATTACGTAACCCTCGGAAGGAAGATCAAGGAATACGGTGCACAAGTGGTGGTCTCATCTATCCGCCCTGTGGAAGGAAGGGGTCCGTGTAGGGATCATCGAATCACAGAGGTAAATGTGTGGTTGTGTAGGTGGTGTAGCAGGGAAGGACTTGGTTTCTTTGACCATGGGATTCTCTTTTGTGAACAAGGATTGCTGGGAAGAGATGGGATCCACCTCACAAAGAGAGGAAAGAGCATCTTTGCAGGTAGCCTTGCAAACCTAGTGAGGAGGGCTTTAAACTAGGTTCGCCAGGGGAAGGTGACACAAGCCCTGAGGTAAGTGGGGAGGGAGGAGGGAACAGTCCCTGGGTGAAGAGGAGAAAGTGGGCCAATCAGCCCCTTCTCTAAGATGTTTGTACACTAATGCTAGAAGCCTGGGGAACAAACAAGAAGAATGAGAGGCCCTGGCACAGTCAAAGTAGTATGAGGTGGTTTGAATAACGGAGACTTGGTGGGACGATTCACATAACTGGAGCACGGTCATGGAAGGTTATAAACTGTTTAGGAAGGACAGACGGGAGAAAAGGAGGAGGAGTTACACTCTATGGCCGTGTCTACACGTGCCCCAAACTTCGAAATGGCCATGCAAATGGCCATTTCGAAGTTTACTAATGAAGCGCTGAAATGCATATTCAGCGCTTCATTAGCATGCGGGCGGCAGTGGCGCTTCGAAATTGACGCGGCTCACCGCCGCGTGGCACGTCCAGGCGGGGCTCCTTTTCGAAAGGACGCCACCTACTTCGAAGTCCCCTTATTCCCATGAGCTCATGGGGTACGTGTAGACGTAGCCTATGTGAGGGAGCGGTATGACTGCTCAGAGCTCCAGTATATGGAGGGAGAAAAGCCAGTTGAGTATCTTTGGGTTAAGCTTAAAGGCAGAAGTAACAGAGGTGATGTTGTAGTTGGTGTCTGCTATAGGCTGCCAGATCAGGGAGATGAGGTAGATGAGGATTTCTTCAGGCAGCTAAGTGAAGCTTCCAAATCACAGGCCCTGGTTCATTCTCATGGGAGACTTTAATCATCCGGACATTTGTTGGGAGACCAATACATCAGCACACAGACAATCCAGGAAGTTTTTGGAGAATGTTGGGGATAACTTCTTGGTACAAGTGCTGAAGGAACCGACCAGGGGCCGTGCGCAACTTGACCTGCTGCTCACAAACAGGGAAGAACTAGTAGGAGAAATAGAAGTGGGAGGAAACCTGGGCTGCAGCAACCATGAGACTGTAGATTTCAGGATCCAGACAAAATGAAGAAAGGTGAGCAGTAACATACAGACCCTTGATTTCAGAAGAGCAGACTTTGAGTCCCTGAGAGAACAGATGAGCAGTATCCCTTGGGAAACAAAGATGAAGGGGAAAAGAGTTCAAGAGAACTGGCAGTATTTTAAAGAAGTCTTACTGAAAGCACAGGAACAAACTATCCCACCACATAGTAAGAAATGCAAACATGGTAGGCAACCAGCTTGGCTTAATGGGGAAATCCTTAGTCAGCTTAAACTCAAAAAGGATGCATACAAGAAATGGAAATGTAGACAGTTGACTAAAGAGGAATATAAACGTACAGCTGGAGAATGCTGGGCAGTAATCAGGAAAGCGAAAGCACAATTGGAACTGCAGCTGGCAAGGTATGTGAAGAGTAACAAGGAGGGCTTTTACAGGCATGTTAACAATAAGAGGGTTATCAGGGAAGGTGCGGGGTCATTACTGGATGAGGGAGGTAACCTAGTGACAGATGATGTAGGAAAAGCTGAAGTAGTCAATGCTTTTTTTGCCTCAGTCTTCATGGACGAAGTCAACTTCCACATGACAGTCCTAGACAATGCAGCATGAGAAGGTGGAGGGCAGCCATGTGTGGGGAAGGAACAAGTTCTGAGCTATCTAGAAAAACTAGATGTACACAAATTCATGGGTCTGGATTTAATGCACCCGAGGGTACTGAGGGAATTGGCAGAGGTCATTGCTGAAACTTTGGCCATTATCTTTGAAGACTCTTGGAGATCGGGGGAGATACCGGATGACTGGAAAAAGGCAAACGTAGTGCCCAACATCTTTATTAATGACCTGGATGAGGGACTGGATTGCACCCTCAGCAAGTTTGAGGATGACACATTACTAGGGGGAGAGGTAGATACATTGGAGGGTAGAGAGAGAATCCAGAGTGACCTGGATAAATTGGAGGACTGGGCCAAAAGAAATCTGATGCGGTCCAACAAAGAGAAGTGTAGAGTCTTGCACCTGGGGTGGAATAATCCCAAGCATTGTTATAGGCTGGGGACTGACTGGCTCAGCAGCAGTAAAATGGAAAGGGACCTAGGGGTTATGGTGGATGAAAGGCTAGATATGAGTAAACAGTGTGCTGTTATAGCCAAGAAGGCTAACGGCATACTAGGGTGCATTAGGAGGAGCATTTCGAACAGATCTAGAGCAGTATTTATTCCGCTTTATTCTGCACTGATGAGGCCACATCTTGAATATTGTGTCCAGTTTTGGGGCCCTCAGTATAAAAGGGATGTGGATTTGCTGGAGCAGGTTCAGCAGAGGGCAACAAAAATGGTTAAGGGGCTGGAGCACAAGACCTATGCGGAGAGGCTGAGGGATTTGGGCTTATTTAGTTTACAGAAGAGAAGACTTAGGGGTGATTTGATAGCAGCCTTCAACACACTGAAGGGGAGCTCTAAAGAGGAGGGTAAGAAACTGTTCTCAGTGGTGTCAGATGGCAGAACAAGGAGTAATGGTCTGAAGTTGAAGAGGGAGAGGTGTAGGTTAGATATTAGGAAAAACTACTTCACCAGGAGGGTGGTGAAGCACTGGAATGTGTTGCCTAGAGAGGTGGTGGATTCTCCATCCCTCGAGGTTTTTAAATCCCAGCTGGACAAGGTCCTGGCTGGGATGACTCAGTTGGGGTTGATCCTGCTTGAAGCAGGGGGCTGGACTAAATGACTTCCTAAGGTCCCTCCCAGCCCTAGGAGTTTTTGATTCTGTGAAAAGGGCCCAGGTGGTCCCTGGAGCGTCTAAGGCAGGCTCCCTGCCTGCTGTTGCTCCTTGCTGCTCCCAGAAGTGGCTTGTATGTCCCTGCAGCAACTGCATGGGTGGGTGGGGGTTATGGGAGGTGCTCCCATCCTAATCACTGACTCTGCAGCTCCCATTAGCCAGGAACTGTGGCAATAGAAGCTGCAGTGGTTGTATGCAGGCAGTGGCATGTGGAGACCCTTCTCCCCCGCCCCGCCCCGCCCCGCCACCACCACCTAGGAATCATTCCCAGAGAGGTGTACAAGTTGCTTTTGGGATCTGGCCAAGATATGTGGTTCCCCACAACCCCTGTCGCAACCCATAGCCAGCGCCCTGCGCCCCCTTCGGCAGCCAAACTCCCTCCCAGAGACATCACCCCTTCCACACCCATGCCCCTCCCTAGAACCTGCACCGTGCACCCCCTCCCACACCTCAGCCCCCTGACCCAGACCCAACCTTGTGGAAGTGAGCGAGGGTGGGGGAGAGTGAGCAACGGGGGACAGGGAGGATGGAATGAACATGGGACGGGGCCTCAGAGAAGAGGCAGGATGGGGTGGGGCAAGGGTCTTTGGGTTCATGCAATCAGTTGGCAGTCCTACGAGGTGGACAAATGGGAATGCTGTCCATACTGGAAAAACATGCCCAGCAGCGTAGCCAGCCACATGCACAGGCCTGGCTTGTGGGGGGGGGCGGGTGCCCATTGACTGTGCTGTCCTGGGGCCTGGAATTGTTATCCAGGGGCCTTCTGATCCATGACTGGAGCCCCAGATGCTCCTGTTATACACCTAATAAATAATGTACCGTACCTAGCAAAATAGGGAGCCAATCCATGACTGGAGCCTCTAAATAGCACCTTAGTACACTTAATATGTAAGGTACAGCTCCTAGCACAATGAAGTGCACATGACTGGAGCTGCCAGGGCTGCCATAATACAGTTTATTGTACTAATAAAAATTCCGATGTGCTAAGAACCAAATGGGTTTGTGAAATTTCATCCTCTCACAGGAGTTCTGTGGCAAAATAGTCAAAGATGCATTTGGATCTATTTTGATTGCGGCTTGGAACTGAGAGCCTAAGGAACTTCTAAACCAAACATCATCATTCGACAATGTTTTGCCATAGACTTGAGCCCAGACAGGGTTAGGCCAGCAATGTGTGCAGCTGAAAGTTCCAGTCCATAAGCAGAACAGCATGGAAAAAAGCTTGGCTATGGCAACACTGCAGTTGCTATTTCGGGATACATTTGTATCCCGAAATTGCAATCCACCAGCTAAACACCATGCTCGAAATAGCAGAGGTATTTAGAGTATGGTATTCTGTTTCTGCTATCCCTCATCATGACAGAGGCAGTGGAAACTTTAGAATAGTCACTTATTTCAGACTTCAGTGCTGGATGGATGGCACCAAGTTTAAAGGAAAGTTAACCTGAAAATAAATTATGCAATTTGCATCGTGCAAATTGTATATTTTGAGTTAAGGCTACAGTGTAGCCATAGCCAAGTTGAGAGTAAATTGGGTTAATCATTTCTTAGAAAACTATTTTTGGTGAAATATGCTGATTTGATGACCCCAGAATATCTAGCAAAGTCATCAAAGTGTTGATAAAACACCCTCCAAGAAAAAAAAATCTGAAAAACGTCAAAACGTGTTGATTTTCCAATTCCTTCAATTTTATTTTTTTCAAGAGGCAAAAAAGTTTCAATGAACACTTGAAATCAAAACAAGATGTTGTATTCAGGTCTGAAAGAAATGTTTTGTTTGATCCAAAATGTGCTTTTTAAACTTTTTAATTATCTGACAGTTTTGGAAAAACAGTTTTTTCCCTGTTTTTGGGAACTTCTAATGAACTGAAAAATCCATTGTTTGCACAGCTGTACTTAACAGCATTTAGGGAGAAATGTGCTGATTTCATTGAAATATAAACAGACCATCATGAGACATTATCAAACCTTTTGCAAAGGCTTCAAACCTCAATGGATACTTAGAAAAAGTTCATATTTCACATTTCTCCCTTGTTTCTCTTCTTGTGATTAAACCATTCCCGGCTTCAGTGCAACAAGACACGAATAAGAATATCACTGACAAATTTATGGTGCTTAATTAGTTCCAACATAATGAATCAGCATCTTCACAGTAACAAGGTCATTAGATATACAGAAACGGCAACCCCAAACCCTGACTCCTAAGGCCTGGACACTGGAGTGGGAATCTCATGAAATATTATCGATACAACATCATTTCTTCCGTACCATCTGCAGTTAAAGGTGAAATTCATCAGAGCTTCCAGCTCCTACCAGATCCACAATATCACTCTTGGTGACTTTAAATTTACTTCTCCTGGCTTTTGGAAATAGGGTTCAATTAATGATCCCACCCAGGGGAAAAGGCACCTGACATGTTGGAGAGAATTGTTTGAGGAGGGTAGGTAGCAATCTTGTTGAGTAGAAGCTTTTGATGTAGAGTCACACAGAGGGTTGCTTCACAAGGTCAGCAAGTGTTGTATGAACTTCTATAGTTGAGGAAGGAATGATAGGAGACTGTGAAGAGAGCATGTAGCCTGTGTAACTTCAGGAGGTAAATTGGTGCTTTAAAATTCCTCGCATCTTGCAGGACACAAGGATCTGGGGTTCTGATTCCAATGATTCTCTCGTCGTGGCTTTAACCAGCACAGAATCAGGGCCCAGTTTTCATTAATTAAAAATGCTTGTAGCATGGCATATGAACCCATCTAAAACTGCTATGGATTTGGTGGCTTGTATTTTTTTCCTTGAATTTATATTAACGAACGCTGGTTGAAAATGTTCTGCCCAAACAGTTTTTTATTGAAAATTGGATTTGCACATTTTTAAATGTGTCTGCCTCCCATGGGGAAGAACGAGAAGTCCTGTGGCACCTCACAGACTAACAGAGTTTTTGGAGCATAAGCTTTTATGGGCAAAGACCCACTTCAAATGATGAAGTGGGTCTTTGCCTACCAAAGCTTCTGCTCCAAAAAATCTGTTAGTCTATAAGGTGCCACAGGACGGCTTGTTTTTGTGGATACAGACTAACATGGCTACTCCTGATACTTGACACCATTGGGGAAAAATTATTTTGTTTTAAAGACTTGACCTACCCACATCCCACAAAAAAAAACAAACAAACCACACCCCCTTTGGCTACATCTACACTACAGCAATCTGTTGACAGAAGTCACTGTCGGAAGAGATCTACCGGTAGAACTTCCGTCGACATATTGCATCTACACATAAAAGCAGATCAAAAGAACAATCCACTCTGTCCACAGAGAGCAGCCAGACTGCCCAGCCCTCTCTCAACAGAATGGCTGGCCGGAAGCTCTGCAAACAGGGATGCCCAGTGAACCAGAAGCCCTGCCTGCCACCAAGAGAGCCCCGGAGCATCTACATTGCACATTTGTTGACAGAAGCATTATTCCTCAATGCAGAAAGGGGTAACACTGTCGGGGAAAGTGCTCTGTTTTGGCAACACTCTGTCGACAAAACTCCTTTTGTGCGTAGATGCTCCCCAGTTTTGTCAACAAAACTCTGTTGTGTAGACACGGCCTTTTTGAACAAAAATGGAAATATTTCGATTTGGAAATGGTGCCTTGTGGAAGCTGCAGTTTGGGTGCTTTGTGCTCATTTAGGCTATGTCTACATAGCAATATTATTTTGAAATAAACTGCTCAGAAAGGCTATGTCTATATTACATTCCCCTTTTGAAAGGGGAATGCAAATGAGGGAGATAAAAAATGCAAATGAAGCACTGATTTACAATCTCATGTTTCATTTGCATAATCTCATGCGATCACATTTTGGGAAGAGACTTTTTCAAACCAAAAACAGTCTTGTAGAGAGGGTTCCTTTGAAAACAAACCCCATTTTCAAAAGAGCCCTTCTTTCCATTTTGTTTCAGGAAGAAGGGGTCTTTTGAAAATGGAGTGTATTTTAGAAGGAACCTCGTCTACATGGATGTTTTTTCTTCAGAAAAAGTCTCTTCCGAAAATGCAGTGGCACAAGATTATGCAAATAAAGTGTGAGATTTGGAATCATAGAATCATAGAATTCTAGGGCTAAAAAAACCTCAGACAGTATACATTTGAATACAGCTAAATGTAAATGTGTATGTCAGGGAACAAAGACTTAGAATTTTTGAAACTTTGAACTCCTCTGAAAGGTTTCTGAAGGTATCAATCCATAGTGTCTATTCTCCCATCTATACTGGAAGAATACAATCACTTTAATTCCAGAAGAGTATTCACACTGGGAACCATTCTGGCAATAAGCCCTAAAGCTGTGTCTACACGACAGAGTTCTGTTGGCAGAAGAGGCCTTCTGTTAACAAAACTCAGGAGCATCCACATTACAAATGAATTCTGTTGGGACTCTGACAGAATACAGCAGCTTTCCCAGCAGACGTCAGTCTTTACCATATGAGGCATAGAGCCTCTGTCGACGCATTCTGCTGACAAAAAATAGTGTAGATGCTCTGCGGGGGGGCCCTCTGTCAACAGAAAGGGTTTCCGGTTCACTGGGCTGCCCTGTATGCAGAACTTCCAGTTGGCTGTTCTGTTGAGAGGGGGCTGGGCTGGGCAGTCTGGCTGCTCTGTGTTGACAGATGGTGTTGACGGGGGGAGCCTGTATTAGGTGTGGACGTGTTCTGTAGACAGTGTTTCTGTCAGGAAATATCTGTTGACAGTAACTTCTGTTGACAGAACTCTGTGGCGTAGACACAGCTTAAGAGATTCTGTCCCACAAAGTTTGCAATTAGAGTTAGGGATGTTAAAGAGCAAGTAATCTGGTAACTAAGTAACTGCTAATATTTCTGCTGGCTACTCCTTTGATAGTATATGTGCAAGCCATGCAAAAGAACTTTGTCTTAGGAGGAAAAACTCTGACTCAAGAAGTTGGAAATAGATTGACATGCAGTTATTGAATTCAACCCTGCAAATCTGATATTAGACAGATAAGCCACGAGAGAAGCTGCAGACTTAAACACTGCCCATAGATCCTCACCACCACTGCTAACCATCTCTTGAGATGAAAAGCACTCCGCTCCCTTCGCCATCCTGCTGCTCTGCATTTAAAAGGCTGATCAAGCACACAGGCTGGCTCAGCTTCTGTCCCCTCTCCCCATCCCTGCCATGCATTTAAATGCAGAATGGCAGTGGAGGAGAGGAAGAGCTCAATCCTAATGGCAGGGACAGAAATTGAGCCAGCCTGTGTGCCGGATCAGCCTTTTAAATGCAGAGTGGCAGGAGTGGGGTGTGTGGACAGACACTGAGCTCGCCTGCGTGCTGGCTAAGCCCTTTAAATGTAGAGCGGCAGCAAGGGAACTGCCTGATCCCAGCACAATCAGGGATAGCGGTTGAGCCACCCACTCCCTATTTCCTTGGGAGGGTGTGGGGGAATGTGACTAGCTAGTAGCAGATGCTTATTGGTTAGTCATGTAATGGGATACTCTATTACATCCCTAGTTAGAGCTGGACAAATAACTGAGTGGCTGTTTGCTGACAGTTAGATAGCTCAGTGGTTTGAGTATTGGCCTGCTAAACCCAGGCTTGTGAGCTCAATCATTGAGGAGACCATTTAGGAGTCTGCGGCAAATGGATTTAAAAAAAAATCTGTCAGAGATAGTGCTTGGTCCTGCAAAGAGGGCAGGGGACTGGACTTGATGATTTTCCAAGGTCCCTTCCAGCTCTATGAGATGTGTATCTCCCTATATTATTATTTCAGGTTAAACTGAAAAAAAAATTAAGAATTTTTTGGCAAATCAAAAAGTTTAAAAGAAAAAAATTAATTTTGAGTCAGAAGTCATTTCATTTTAGAATGGGCCATTTTTTAAATATTTCTTATTTGGAAAAAAAGCCATTTTGAAATTAAAATAATCTAATACTAAAAAACCAAAGTGTTGCATTTAGAAAATATCAAAGTGGCATGTGTTAAATTTTTTCCAGCCTGAAACAACTTGGCAAAATTGACACAAATGCATAAAATACTTCAGCGTCATCAAATCTGCATTTTTCGAAAGAAAGAAAGAGAATAGTTGAGGGGGAAGAATCTTCTCTCATCTGTAACTGTACTTAAAAGAGACAAAGACAGAAACAGAGTAGAATAGAAGTATGGCTTGTCCGAGGTGTGCACAGCCAGATTACGCCCTGAGACAGAGGGTATGTCTTCACTATGCAGAAGATCGACTGGGTCAGGCTTGATCTTCCGGGGTTTGATTTTGCACACCTAGTAGAGAAGCACAAAATTGAACTATCTGGAGTCGGCTGTCGATCCCTTTACTCCTCAGTATCACAAAGAGCAAGGGAGGTCTCTGGGAGAGTTTCTCCCATCAACTTCCCTCTGTGAGGATGAGCAGATAAGTCGATTCTAGCTACACAGTTCACTAGAATTGCATATCTACAATCAACTTTAATGTCTAGTGTAGACCTGGCCTGAATTGCATAGGCCCAGGAACAGGGAACGCATCCTAGGAGGAGGGGGCCACTAGTGCCCAGACTGAGGCCCTGATCCCCATCCTTTGCCCCAAGACCCTGCCCCAGTGCTGCCCCTTGAGGCCCTGCCCTTGCACTGCCTCTTTCCCCAAGACCCTGCTCCCTCCCCCGGCCACTCTTCTCTGTCCCTCCCCTGCATGATTGCCTTACAGACAGTAAAAAGACTCGCCCTGTTCCTGCACCTTGCATAATGACCATCACGATCTGGACCTTCCAACATTACTTTAGGGCCACCCTCCACCCATTCAGGTGAAGAGAGTTTTCGCCACTGTTCTCTGCATTGTTTCTTTCCCAGTGCGCGTGGCAGGAAGATGTCCTCTGCAATTCCCAGAGCAAAAGGGAATCTTGATTTAAGCCAGTTATGACATTTTTATGGGCCATCCTCAAGTGAGCTGAGACAGCCTCCGTAACTTTTTAGCATCGTTTAAGTTCAGCCTTGCAAGTTGCATGAGAGCCCTGGGTCCCAGAGGCAAAAGCAGCAATCGTTGTGAGAGCACTAAATCACGGTGCCACTCAGTAACTAAAAGTTCCTAATAAATAATTTTTACAGGGAATGCAGTCCATATATTACCGAGGGCTGGATGCCTTCATATTTCAAGCCAATTGTCATATATGACTACCTCTCTTTCTGCGTGCCTCTGTCAAGACGCCAAATGACTGTTCAAATATTGGAGACCTTTTGGAATCGGGAATCATTAATTTCCTGGAGACTAAATAAGGCTGACTTTTAATGCAAAGGGAACACGGCACTCCGGCTTGCACAACAAAATAAACCAACGTCCACCGTTTTTCTTGGCTGGGACCAAGGCGCTGCCCTTGTGGAATGCAAATTCCTGTGGTGGAGACACAGGAAGGCAGATCCTAATCCCTCCTGTTGACTGTCAGATCCTCAGATGGTTCTATTAACTCTGCATCCAGGTCTGGTCGGGGGCCTGGTATGTGCGATGCAATAAACAGCTCCAGTCTGTTCTGTAGTACAGGGCTGTGTTTTACTTCCCCCTTCTGCTTGCTTAGACAGATAACTAAAGATACATAGATATTGGGATAAATAGATACATAGATAATTTCAGGGGATTCATGGACCCCTACATTTTGTGGATTTGGGAAGAAAATATTTGAGAAATTCACCTTATGACAATGTGCTAGCTTCCTAGGGATCCCTCGATCTGTTTACTTAATATTCCAGGAAAGAATCTACATGTTAAGCAGTACAACAAGTTAATTGCTTTTTCATTGTTAGCAGAAAGACTTTGCATTTCATGTTATTGGAAAAATGTGGCTCTATGGAATTGTGATATAGCAAAATATGGAGTGTCCTTGTAAGGGAGCAGCTCTCACAGCCAGGACATTCACAAGAGACGTTCCAAAATAAGGCTCAGCATCTGGGAGTGTGGTCGCACTTTCTAGCCTATTTAGAAGAAAGGGAGGCAGCTCTCCAGTTAGTCGTTAATCTGTTTTTTTTTTTAATATTAACCTGCTCCTGATTACATAATAAGTGATGCACAAGGTAGTGTAGTGACATTTTATTGTCGCTGAGTTTCAGCAGCAAAATTAAAGCATCCATAGTTTGTACCCACCACTGACAAGGTATCTCCAAAATTTGGGCTAAGTATCACTGGCAGCAAGAAGCCGCATCTTACTCAGAGGCCATGTAGCCCCTTTATGAACATTGCAGAGAAGGAGAAAAGAGTGGCAAAAACTGCTCCAGCAGCTACCAACACCTGCCCCTGCTGTGATAAGACCTGTGGCTCCAGAACTGGGCTGGTCAGCTGTCAACTGGCGCATAAATAGGAAGGTGACAGGAAGATGCCCTGCTTATAATTGAGTGACCGCCAAGAGAGAAGAGAGAGAGGCTCTTTTCCCAGTAAGAACTCTGGGTTGCAGTTTTGTTTTAGGCTGGGGTGTCAAAGGGTAGGTCTATACAGCACAGTTTTTTCAAAACTATTCTAGCGTCTACACCGCCAAACTGATATTTCAAAATAAATTCAAAATAGTGGTTGCTATTTCAAAACTGGTAACCTTCATTCTACGAGGAACTATGAAATTGCTGTGGCTCTGTTTCAAAACAGGCTCCCTGTATGCAGATGCTGTATTTCAAAATAGCCACGTGCTATTTTGAAATACATTTTTTGTGTGGAGCAGCGTTTGTTTGAGATAGCTATTCCAAAATAGCTTATTTTAAAATAGGGCTGCTGTGTAGCCATATCTAAAGGGACCTAATGAAGTTAGGCCCCAACTTCCCATTGGAATCTAGTGAGATTGGAACCCTGCCCCTTCCTAGCTCTCTTCGCAAATTCAAGCTTTGGCCCATACATGAGGATGTGTTTGGTAGATCTTGCCCTAATGTCGCTCTGTCCCTTTCCCTTAAGATGATTGCGCAGTTCGCCCCTGTCCTTAGCAGATATCCTAGAGCGGTTATAGCAGCTGGGTGTTGTAGCCTGGCCATCGCTGCACTGCAGGAAGTATAGAAGAATTCAGGTGCAGACTAGCAGGAATACAGAAAAGCAGGAGTGAAGGGCACTGAGAGAGCAGTTTCAGGGGGCGGGGGTCTAGACAAACAGAGGGCACTGTGGATCAGGACTCAAGTGTGCTGGTAGAGATGACTGGAATGGGTGTGGGTCAGAAATGATGTGCACAGGCAGAATGATGGGGGCAGCAGGAACTTGAATAAGAGTGAGTCTGCAGAGCACAGGTAAATCTGTGTGTGGGAAAGCCCTACCTATAGGATACCAGGCTAATGAGAGTTATGCCCCTCTCCCTTTTATGCAGGTCTTTTTATCTTTGGATGTCAAAGCACTTTACAAAAGAGGTCAGGATCATTATCCCCATTCTCCAGTAGGGAGACTGAGGTACAGAAAGGGGACTTGCCCAACGTCGTCCAGGAGGCCAGTCGCAGCACCCATGTCTCCTGAGTCCCAGCCCTTATGCAATACAGGATGATATTGACAGGTACCGTAAACTTACTGACCACTACGCCTACCTTCATGCCTCCAGCTTCCATCCCAGACACACCACACGATCCATTGTCTACAGCCAAGCACTAAGATATAACCGCATTTGCTCCAACCCCTCTGACAGAGACAAACACCTACAGGATCTCTACCAAGCATTCTTGAAACTGCAATACCCACCTGAGGAAGTGAAAAAACAGATCAACAGAGCCAGACGTGTGCCACGAAGCCTCTTACTACAGGACAAGCTCAAGAGAAAAACCAACAGAACACCGCTAGCCATCACCTACAGTCCTCAGCTAAAACCTCTACAGAGCATCATCAGGGATTTACAACCCATCCTGGACAATGATCCCCCACTTTCACAGGCCTTGGGAGGCAGACCAGTCCTTGCCCACAGACAACCTGCCAACCTGAAGCAAACCCTAACCAGCAACTATACACCGGACCACAGTCACTCTAACTCAGGGACCCATCCATGCAACAAACCTCGTTGCCAGCTCTGCCCACATATCTACACCAGCAACACCATTACAGGACCTAACCAGATCAGCCACACCATCGTGAGTTCATTCAGCTGCACATCTACCAATATAATTTATGCCATCATGTGCCAGCAATGCCCCTCTGCTATATGCATCGGACAAACTGGACAGTCTCTACGTAAAAGAATAAACGCACACAAATCACACATCAGAAATGGCAATATACAAAAACCCGTAGGAGAGCACTTCAATCTCCCAGGCCACACAGTAGCAGACTTAACAGTAGCTATCCTACAGCAAAGAAATTTGAGGACCAGACTCCAAAGAGAAATTTCTGAGCTATAATTCATCTGCAAATTCGATGCCCTCAGCTCTGGCTTAAACAAAGACTGCGAATGGCTGGCTAAATACAGAAGCAGCTTCCCCTCCCTTGTGTGTTCACACCTCCAGATCAACTGCTGGTAGTAAGCCTCACCCTTGCTGACTGAGCTAACCTTGTTATCCCCACCCTTGCTCTGGCTTATTTATACCTGGCCTTGCAGATTTCCAAGACCAGCATCTGATGAAGTGAGTCTCTGCTCACGAAAGCTCATGCTCAAAACTTTTCTGTTAGTCTATAAGGTGCCACAGGACGTTTCGTTGCTGTTACAGATCCAGACTAACATGGCTACCCCTCCGATACTGAGGATCAGGTGAGCCATGCCCTGAAATGCTATTGTTGGAGCTGAGAGGATTCTGGCAAAAACTTTCCATGGCCATGTGCTGCAAACCTAAGGCAAATTTCTCTGCAGTACCAAGTCCATAAAACTTTTGTGTTCACCTGCTGCGAATGTTCGGCCTCTTGAGTGCTTCCCCTGGTGAAAATTCTCAAACAGAATGTTTTTCGCCTGGACTATTTGTGAAGAGCAAATGCCAGACCCTAAACAGAATGGCAAAGCTTCCAGTTTGTACCTCCAGGCTCCTGCTGGGTGGGATACAATGTACAAATCACATTGGAAGCTGCCTGGGGAAAGGACCATCTTTGTGTTCTGTGTACATAGCTTTGAGGGAGCGCTGATTACACCCCACTGTGCTAAGCTATTAGGTGTATTACGATAGCACGTAGGTGCCAAGACCCCATTGAACTAGGTACTGTATGTTATTTATTTGGTGAATTAGGCTCATATCCATGGAATGTGTAAGCCACTGTACACAGAATAAATTTTACGTGCTGGGTGGCACCTGAAACTCTCCTGGGTGACTGCCCAAGCACACAGCTTTGAGGGAGCACTGATTACACCCCCATTGTGCTAAGCTATTAGGTGTATTATGATAGCACCTAGGTGCCAAGACCCCATTTTCCTAGGTACTGTATGTTATTTATCTGGTGAATTAAGCTCATGTCCATGGAATGTGGTGTTTCTATTGGTGGTGCACATCCACATATGCTTTGGTGCACATAAAATTTATTCTGCCCATGGATGGAAAAAATTAAAGAGAACACTTGACCTCATGCATAACTGTGGGTCTTGAGTGCTACTGCAATACACCTAGGCTATGTCTACACTACAGTAGTAGTAGTGGTAGTAGGCATCCTTCAGTCTATGTAGACTATGGATCGCGCCCTTTATAGTTTCAATGGAGGACTTCATTTACAGCGTCTACTGTGACTATGAAGACCCACACGAGAGTGACAGTCCTTGCTGCATCTCTTGCAGATGTGGTGGGTGTCTGGCAAGTGCTTAGTGTGCTTTCTGTGCACTCGCTTCTCCTCTGCTAGCTGTCTGATCCTCATCTCGCCCTTCTGAAGGCCCTTGTGTAACCCCTGCCTCCATCTGCTGCAGCGATCTTTCGAAATAAGCTCTTCCAGAAGATCTTGTCTGAAAAAAACTTCTTTCAAAAGAGCATGCCCATGCACAAAAAAGTGGATCGCAAGATCGACCCTCTCTTTCAATAGACAGCATCCACACAGCCCCTGCTTTTTCCAAAGAAGAGGCCAAGGATCAAAAAAATCTGGTGCCGTCAGGACGGCTCTTTTAAAAAAAGGGCTTGTGGAGCATCTACACACTTTTTTATCGAAAGAAGCTTTCGAAAGGAGGCACTCCTCCTGATCAGGGAGAGGAAGAGGGCTTCCAGAAGAACAGCTGCATTCTTTCCATTTCAGACTGAAGGAGTGAATTTTGTCTGTAGATGCTCCGCATGTTCTATTGAAAAAGGGCCATATTTTCCAAAAGAATGTCTAGTGTAGATGCAGCCCTAATAAATAATATACAGCACCAAGCACAATGAGCCTGAGTGAATGACAGTGGGTCCTAGATGTTATGGTAATTCACTTAATAAATAATGTACAGCCCCTGGCATTATGGGGCCCTGGTCCCTAACTAGAACTAGTACTGTAATAATAATAATAATAATTAATAATTAATTAATTAATAAATATGGCATTGCCTCTCTTCTGAAACTGGAATATTTCTCTTCCCCCTCACCCTAATTCACCCTGCCCTTAGCTAACCAATGTGGCCCTGCCAGTGAAAAGGGAATCGGAGACTCTACCATTTGAAATTTGTGCTGCTTCAGTTAGTTATACTCGTTTAATAGATTATTTGCGTGACACTTTACAGTTCCACCACCTACCTAAAGGACAGCCCAAAGGGCATCTTCAGATGTAACATGAACCTTTCATCGTCTGCGGTTCAACCTAGCCACAGGCCAAAACTCCCTTCTCTTATCCCTTGCAAACGATTTGCTCGGCGATGTTATTGCTCAGTATGTGCAGTGCATCAACCACAGCTCTGGTGCTTATAAAGGCAAAGGGCCAAATTCAGCCGTCGCACAGACAGATTCAATTCCCATTGGCTCTGGTGTTGGCTGAAAGCAGAATTTGATCCCACATGCCCTTGAACAGCAAGTAGTGTTGCAGAGAAGGGAAGATGAAAGGAACTGTCCTGGGAGGTGGGAGTTGTGTGCCAAGGAGACCGTGAAAATGTCAGCAATTTGGGCTTATCGTAGGCTGCAGCCTCGGTGCCGTCATATAAGAAAGGATCCAGGTTGGATTCTCCTGGTGAATTATATCCTTGAAGCAGCTGTTCAAACACTCTAGAAATGGTTTATCCAGCCAGGATCACCTCTGTAACTGAACTCCCCCTCCAAAGGCTTGGCCAATTAATCGCCTTGCAAACTGCCCTGGCATTGTTACCTCATGCTGCGGCGCCAGAGGGAAGGCTCAGGAGGGCTTCTGGTATATTTAGAGCTGATGAAAGGTCCTACCCAGCTGGCACCAGGGGAGGATGAACCTCCCGCTCCAATCCCCGGAGAGCTAAATTGGGATTTGTCCAAGCACGCTAGGAGTGAGAGCTTGCTAGTCGCCCTTCCCCACGCAGCCTGTGTAATAATTGTTCTTGTGAGTAGTGGTGTCTCTCCTCTTGCTGCTTGTCTTACCCCCCTCTCTTGCCCCTACACACATGTGCGCGCACACACACGCACACGCACTGGCTCAGGGAATGCTCTATGGCATGTTGTGTGGTGCAGCATACAGATGGACCTGCCCAGATTATGCATAGTGTGTTGCCTAGGGAGAGACACCTGCTCCACTAGGGGGCGATAAAGCTCATGCCACCTTCTTCATCAGCTCTCAGGGGCCCATTGCCCAGTTGAGCCCAGAGCGGAGGCAAGGTTCTGCTGCACTGAGGGCATCAGCTTGACTCTAACGCGGAGCCAGACGTGGGCAGACCACGTCTTCAGGCCTTGGGCTGTTTTGATGAGCCTCGACACAAGGGGGAACGGGGCCTCCTCTCACATGGCTGGCATAAATCGTGAGCCGCTGCCCTGAAGAGCCCCCGCTCTGGCAGAATGGGTGAGAGCAGAATTTGACCCAGAGATGCAAATCCAGGGGGTCATTTGGAACAGTGCTTGCTTGGCGCTAGACTCCTAGAGGCCCAGCCCATGCTGGAGCGGCTGGACCAGGTTAGTGAACGATCATCCCAGTTTGGATTCCTAACAATGCCAGTGGGGTAAAATTCTCCATGATGCTCAGGACAGGAAGAGTGGACTGGGAATTGGGACACCTTTGTGGCCTAAAGTGGCCTGAAAAAGAAAAGCAGTGGGAGTGTCTATCTTCACTCCCATGTCTGCCTGTTGTCGCCCTGCTCCTGAAATAAATTCTGCCCCCCAGCCCCCAAACCAGTCCTGTCCTCCAGTTCCCCACATCCCTGCAGCTTCTGCTGTTCTTCAGCCCCCATTCTTGGGCCCTGGGACTGCCCTCAGCCCCTTTCCAAGCTTGGCATTGCAGGGTAGGAAGAAGCAGAGATGATCACAGGAGGAGATGGGGCAGCAGAACCACCCTGAATTCCTGGGCTCTTTCTGCTCTCTTGTAAGAATGGTGTCAGCTCCTGCTGGGAGAGGGAGCTCTGCCTGCTTCCTGCTGCAGCTCCACATTGGCTGCTCTTCCCCAGGAAGTAGCTGGATGGGAAAAGCAGCCAGTCAGAGGAGGACCAACCCCCATTCATCCACACATTGGCTCACAACATAGAAATTCTAGCTGGCAACCTGGTGCGCTTTGAATGCTGACATGAGTTCTGTTTCTGGCTGGGCCACAGACTCCCTGTGTGACCTTGGCTGAGTCATTTAATCTGTCCTGTGCCTCTTAGTATGGCAAAAACCATGATTTTGGCTTAAAAATCATAATATTTTAAAAACAGTGCATCTGAGGTTTTTTCCCCCATTGCCTTCTGGCTTTTGCACTTTGGAGGGCCACATTTTCCAGCTGTACTCCATAACCACGAGGACAAGAAATGGATTATTTTTTAAACAAAAGCCGAGACTCTGATGTATTCACATGACTCCCAGAGCTCAGGATATAAGAAAACCCTCCAAACTTTATGAGACTTTAGACACAACTCTGAGAGTTCCCAGCACTGATTTCCTGAGACTAATATGTCCTACCCATAAAGCTACAAAATGATATATGATTGCTAGGTGTTGAGGATGGTATAAATAGCTGAGAGGTGGATGTTCTCCTTATTACTATGATACCTAGCTCTTATAAAATGCTTTCCAACTGCAGATCTCAATGCATTTTACTAATGTGGTCAGAAGTATTTTACCTATTGCATAAGGAAACTGAGGCACAGTTAAGTGAAATCACTTGCACTCCCACCCTGCTGCCCTGTCAACTACATAACACCGCCTCTCTGTGCAAGCCTTATCTGTGTGCTTAGCCTAGTTTTGGAAGCTATAAGCCTCAGACCTGGCAGATTTCTTCTTCTGCCTCTGGAAGAGAGAGTTTCAGTTTTTCCTCCCAACTGGGGCTGGAACCAATCAAGAACTGATCTGCTCCCAAGAACAGCTGAACTTTTTCTGACATTTCCAAATAGACAAGGACAGTTGCCCTTAGGAGCTCCCCCAGCGCATTCTGGTCACAGCTCAGAGACTGTTGTTTTGCCTAACAAGGGGAGAAATGCGCTTTGGAAAGGCCAGGTGACCTTACTTTGCAGCTCTGCTGAGCATCAGCACTGCTTATTGTAATAAAAAGAGAGAGAGAGAGAGAGAGACCTGGCAAGGTCTGTTGGGAGGTATAGACAGTGCAGATTTCTTCCTCCAGTGAGTATATTTCAGACCTGGCACAATTTAAATGGCAAATGCTGGAAAAGGACAGAGGGAACACAAATATGGTTTCATTCTGCTGCGTCACCCCCTCTCACCTCCGCCTGGAGAGGCGCCTGCTGGAAGGAGGAGATGTCTTCTAATGATGAAAATGGTTTCCTGGCAAGTCAGACCTCTCTGGGAAGCATCCTTGGTCAGGCCATTTTTCAAGGACACCCAAGGAACTGGGTGCAACTGGTGATGACGTCTAAGCCCCTGGAACTTTTTCACTCATTTTTCAAAGCTTTGGTTGGGGAGGTGGCTTTGGTGCTTGTGTTTCTCAGTGTTCTTCCAGACCTGGTTCGGAAGAAAAGAGGAGGAGGAGGAGGAGGAGCTCTTCTGATGTGTGTTTATGCCTGGAAAATGGGAAACAAGAACAGGGGGCTGTGATAATGGAGGATACTAAGTCAGGGGACAGAGCACAGACGGGCAAAGGGGAGCCTGCAGAATGGCAGAACAGGTCTGAGCTGGGGAGTTTCCCGTTTTTCCAGCACTCTTGTTTTATTGGGAAAAATATAACAGGAGACCCAGTTGTGATTTTTTGAAAGCTGAGCCATCCCCCCTTCTCCCCTGCGCTGGTGAAAATGGCTCTGATCCCAGCCTCAAGTGGCTCAGCTGACAGTGGGAAAGCAAAGTCCTGGTGCAGGGAATTTTTAACACCAGCTCTTTCTTCAGGTTGGACAGCAGGGACTTCCAGAGGCACCTTTCTGACTTTAAAGAATTTCCAGGCATAAACACACAACAGATTTCTTAACTCGGGGGCTGTGTCTGCTTTGGTGTCTGGGCAGCATCAAGCAGAGCGGGGTCTGCAGCTGAAATAATCACACTAAATACGTGGGAAGCTGCCTGGTTGGTTGGAGCTAATTCACACCGCATGTTCTGTTCATCATTTTCACTGGCATGGAGGGAGTGTGAGATGCCCCTGTTCTGCCTTAGAACTAGGCTCAGTGATTAACGCAAGCTGCAGAGAAGTGGGGGATTCGTAGATACTGAGGCCAGAAGGGATCTGCAAGGCTTGTAATCTGACCTTCTGTACAGCACAGGCCAGAGAATTTCACTCCGCTACCTCTGCACTCAGCCCAATGAGTCAACGCAGCTTCCTCCCAATTTGAAGTGGAAAAGCTAGGGAGAATCCCCCACTTCCGATGGGCGTTTTTCCAATGGTCAGTTACCCTCACTGCTAAAAACTATGCAGGCAGTCCGGTACCACCTTAAAAACAAACAATTTTATTTATTAGGTAATGAGCTTTCTTGGATAAGATTCTAATCTGATTGTGGTTGGCTTTAATGTCCAGTCTTGGCCTTGGCTTCTTGTTACGTCTTTCTCTGCTAGATTAAAGAGACTGTTAGTACTCACTATTTTCTTCCCCATCAGGTCCTGACACACCTGCAAGTCACATCCCCTTGGTGGGGTGCATTATCTCCTCCTGGTGGTGGTGAGGTGACAGTCAACTAGAGATTGATGAGCTTCCTGCAGTGTTCCATCTAATTTTTCCACCCATGGGTGGAATAAACTTTGGTATGTGTATAAAGGCAAGTCCAGATGTGCGCCACCTATAGAAACACAGGCTGCCCACTGTGGGTGGCTGTGGGCACTCTGCTAATCAGCTGGGCAGCACTTGAATCTCTCCTGGGAGGCTGCCCATCCGCTCATCTTACAGGAACACTGCTTGACTGGTTTGCTCAGGTTGCAGAGGGTTGTGCATTCTGCCCTAGAGAGTCCCAGGTTTGAGCCTTGGGACAATTCCTGCCCTCCTTAATATTACACACTGCAGTCTGAGCCTGACACTCTGAGCCCCTTCATCTGGAAGTGACCCCCATGGCCCAAGTTGATGCTACACATGCCTATGCCTGTGCATACTGGGTCATGGTGAACCTCACACTTATCACTCCAAACCAGGAGCTTCTATGCTATCAAGATGTAGACAAGAATCCAGTGAAACCACCAGGAGTTAAAGAAACTCTTAAGGCTGTAAACTCTTTAGGGCAGGAACTGTCATTTATTCCAAGTGTTTACAATTCCTAGCACATGAGGCCCACCCTTGAACATTTCTGCTCTATAAAGAAGATTGCAGTGTTTTGCAGGGTGGCATACAGCATTAGATTAAGACTCATGACACCTGGATTTTTAGTTTGGCTCTGGCCTTCGGCAAAATTGTTTCCCTTCCAATTGCTTTTCTGTCTTGTCTATTTGGATTGCAAGTTTCCTGGTGCAGGGGCCATCTCTCATGATATGTGTGTACAATACCTGATAACAACAGGCCTCGTTCCTGGTTGGGTACTAGTTCTTTATTCCCTCCCTTCCACTTTGAGGGCATAACCTACCAGTTCTTTGCCCTACCGGACCCCTGGAGTAAGAGCTGAAATGACAAATATCCCTTCTAATGAAGCAATGGCATATTCCAGGTGCTGCTTCAAATGGTCATGGTAGGTTTGAATCACACCAAGAGGAATGTGCAGACAACTTTATAACGCCCAAGGGATTAAGGAAACGTCTAGCGACTGCTTTCAGTAAGTTGATCCGAGGCACGTTGGTATGCTTTGATAAGCCATTAATGCAGGATTTAGGTTACAGGACAGCTGAGTAGCAGGGGTGCTTTGATGGTGGCTTTCCTGGGGCTGGAAAGCCCATATAGATTCATAGAATTTAAGGCCAGAAAGAACCATTACTGTCGTCTATTCAGCCCTCCTGCAAAGCACAGAGCATAGAATTTCACCTACTGAGCCCAGCATCCAGCCCATAATTTCTGGCAGAATTGGGGTGTTTCATTTAAAACGACATCTAATCTTGATTTAAAGATTTGGAATGATGGAAAACCCATCACATCCTTGAGTAAGTTGTTCCAAAGGTTAATCTTTCTCCTGGTTAAAAATTGCACCTTATTTCTAGTCTGATTTTGTCTCATTTCAACTTTCAGTTGTTGGATCTGATTATTCTTTTCTCTGATTCATAGACATTGAAGGCCAGAAGGGACCATTTCTGATCATCTAATCTGACCTCCTGCATAACATAGGCCAGAGAGCTTCAACTAGTGATGCATGCATCTATAACTTCTGGTTGAGGGCGAACATGTCTTTTAGAGACAGTCCAGAATAAAAGACTTCAAAAGATGGAGATTCTACTGCATCCCAAGGTAAATTGTTCCAATACTTAATCACCTTCACTTACAAAAGAAACCTGCTGTTTATTTCTAGTCTGAATCTGTCGGGCTTCAGCTTCAAACTGTTGGATCTCATCCTCCTGTTGGCTGCCAAATTAAAGAGCTCTTTGCTACCAAGAAATATCCTCTATAAGTACTTATTGACCCAAATCAAGTCACCTTTTAACTTGTTCTTAGATGAACAAAATAGAATTGAGTTTCTTTCATCGTGCACTGTGAGTCAGGCTTTCCAGATCTCACATCAAGTGCTGATCAGAATTTTTTTTTAAAAAAATCATTTTCATTGATATTTTCCATGAAAAATTTTGACTTTTAATCAAAAACCACCACCCCAATTAATTCTGTTTGGGTTTTGACAGCCAAAATCAGAACATTTTCAGCTGAAAAGCCCCAAATATTAGATAAAAAATTGAAAATATTTTTGCTAAAACCCACGGAAAACCAAACATTTTTCAGATTGTGGGTGTTCTATTTTCTAACCCAAAACTGTGAACCTTATAGGGAAGCAGCTATGTGCTGCTAAAAATGTTTAAGTGAAAGTCATAATTTTCTGTTTTAAAAAAAAACAATTTAAACAGAATTTTTTCAATCTACTCTTGGAATTGTTCTTGTTAGTTTTGTCTGACCCATTTTCAAATGGTTAATAGCCTTTTTTTTTTTTGGCAGTAGCGAAGAAGGATATGCCAGTGGTTAGAACACTGCCTTAGCATGTATGTGAGTCCAGCTCAATTCTTTGCTCTACCACAGACTTCCTATATGACCTAGGTCAAGTCACTTAACTTTTCTGTGCTTTGTTTCTCCATCTGTAAAACTGAGATGCAAATACTTTCCTACCTGACAGCAGTGTTGTGAGGATTCAACATGAACATGATATAAAGATTGAGAAATGCTTGAAATCTACTAATAAAAAGTATTTTTCAAAACTAGGGGTTCTCTAGGCTGGATCTTACACTATTCAAGACAATGGAATTTTTAACATTGATTCAAATGGTAAATCTTATAGACCACAATCAAGGTTTGTCTCAGTTTCACCCTCCATAAGGTCATCAGATTGGCTCCTTAAGTGTCACCGTAGCACATCTTTTCTATTCATTTTTCTGGCTCTTCTCTACACCTCTATATGCATGTATTTGCCAATAAACAGATCCAATGTATTCCTGTGTTTTATGGCAGCTGACTAGCTATTTATTCTAAAGCACTCCCTATATATCTCCATTCATCTCCTTATTTTATTTGTAACTATAAACTAACAGCTCTGTCATCTTCAGTATTTATGCCATTGACTTACTATTACATTTTTTATTAAATAAAGGGGAGGGGGAGGGGAAAATGCAGCCCTCCATCCATTTTCAGGAAACAAATGTGTCTCTTCTTCTTATATTTTTAGGTGTCTGCCAACTCTGTGAAATGTGCCTGGTAATTTACAAGTCTCCTCTTGAAGACACTGGAGGAGGGTGATTTTATATATATAAATATACGTATTTTATATATATCTATATTTGAGTCTTGAGTCTTTTTTATGTCTCCAGAGAAACTTACAATTGTAATTTATTAGGGCTTTGGAGCGTGGTCGTCATTTTGATTTGTCTCTCCCTCCTGGATCTGTGCTCTTCGGTTTTTTGGTTTTTTTTTTCCCTTTTCTTCTTTCCCCTTTTAAAAGTGGGCTCAGAGCATCATGGAAAGTGTTGCATTCGTTGATAGCCCTGCAGACTGGAAGGTCCTTTTTACCCTTAGAACAGTGTCCCATGGGCAGCAGCAGCTCCCTGATGTATTTGATTCTCAGGGTCTGTCTACAGGAGCCACTTGAGGAGACGTGCCCACACGAGCTGGGGTTAAACTAGGCTGCTAAAAACAAATGTATATGTAATCATCCATAGACAGACTCAGACCTGGGACCTCTGGAGTTCAGTGCATCAGCCCCTGCAGTTTCAGGTAAAAAACCAGCTGGCTCGCAACTAAGACCGTAGAGGAGACTTATTCTTTCACTGCATCTGGTCTAGGTACCACTACATGAGCTAGTGAACCGAATCCAATATGTACACACTTCCCCTAGCTGGGAGAGTGTCTCTGAAGCTCCAGAGACCCTGTTGAAATCCTGAATGAGCCCCCACCCACAGATTTACTTGAACCCAGTGTTAAGGGTGTTTCACTAAAAGTTGTTATTCAATATGGAGTCCCCGTTGGGATCCATCTTTAAAATGGAGTCTGGAAAAATCGCTGAGTCATCACCCCCCTCAGAAAAGGGCGCGAACTAAAGGCTGGAAAAAAGGGCGTCACATGGTACAAATACGCCTGGAGACAAGAAGCTGTAAGAGGAGGTGACCCAGCCTACTCTGGACTCTCTCTCTGTCCCTCTGCTGCCTCCCCAGCTTTGAGCTGAAGCACTGGGGGAAGAGGAGACCCCCTGGCGGCTAGGGTGAAACACTCCTAAGCTACGTCTACACGTGAAGCCTACATCAAAGTAGCCTATTTTGATGTAGCGACATCGAAATAGGCTATTTCGATGAATAACGTCTACACGTCCTCCAGGGCTGGCAACGTCGACGTTCAACATCGACGCTGGGCAGCACCACATCGAAATAGGCGCTGCGAGGGAACGTCTACACGCCACAGTAGCACACATCGAAATAAGGGTACCAGGCACAGCTGCAGACAGGGTCACAGGGCAGACTCAACAGCAAGCCGCTCCCTTAAAGGGCCCCTCCCAGACACAGTTGCACTAAACAACACAAGATCCACAGAGCCGACAACTGGTTGCAGACCCTGTGCATGCAGCATGGATCTCCAGCTGCAGCAGCAGCAGCCAGAAGCCCTGGGCTAAGGGCTGCTGCCCACGGTGACCATTGAGCCCCGCAGGGGCTGGAGAGAGAGCGTCTCTCAACCCCTCAGCTGATGGCCGCCATGGAGGACCCCGCAATTTCGATGTTGCGGGACGCGCAACGACTACATGGTCCCTACTTCGCCGTTAAGGGCGCTATTCCTATCCCCTCATGGGGTTAGCGGCTTCGACGTCTCACCGCCTAACGTCAAAGTTAACTTCGAAATAGCGCCCGGCGCATGTAGCCATGATGGGCGCTATTTCGAAGTTAGTGCCGCTACTTCGAAGTAGCGTGCACGTGTAGACACGGCTCTACTGTAGAATAGGGAGTGTGGAGACCTTGTAGGCCAGGAGCTTTATTCAGTTTTAAATTTAAGACTAAGACAAGGGAGCGTAGTGTCTTACCCACACGCAGGCCATCATTTCTCCTAGGCATTGCTACGCGCAGGACCACGAGTCGAGAGCAGAAGGCAGAAGATAGAAGAGAAGAATTCCATCTGTTCGTGTGCCTGGAAGAGAGCATCTAGGAGGCAGACTCCCCAGCTTTCCCCTTTCCTTCCTGAGGAACCGCTCTACTTACCTGCCATCCACGTGTCATTTTGGACTGCGGTAGGAGCGACTGTGGGAAGGGGAGTTTCGGGGAGAACTCTGCTGGAGCTCAAGGGGTAACGCTGCTCACTTGTAAGTAGTTCTGACAACCGGAAGGTTTTATTAAGCTTACACTCATTGTTAAATTAATCGTTATTGTTTACCTTTTATTTAAGAGGTGTTCAATGTGCATGGTGATAGGAACGTTAGGGGGTCCGGGCCTGTAAAAGCAGAAACCTTTTTCTGCATACTGTTCTCAGGTGACACCAGGACCTGAGTGAATGTGCTTCTACAGTTTGAGCCACCTCTCAGCTAAGGCTCTAGGGGAGACTTGTTTTTCTCTCTGTAAGTGGTCTGGTGTGTCTATGTCTACACTACAGCAATCTGTCAACAGAAGTTGCTGTTGCAAGATCTCTTCCGACAAAACTTGTGTCGACAGATTGGAGCCACACACGAAAGCGGATCGCTCTGGTGACAGACAGCGGACGGGCTGCCCGGACGCTCTCTCGACAGAGCAACCAACCAGAAGCACAGCAGACAGGGCTGCCCAGTGACCCGGAAGGCCACCCGGAGCATCCACACAACTTTTTTGTCAACAGATTCTGTCAAGAAAGGCGTTCTGCCTCGTGGGGGAGAGGCAGAAGGCTGTTGACAAAAGTGCCAAGTTCTGTCCACAACGCATTTTTAGTGTGGACACACCATGGGTTTTGTTGACAAAACGCCAGCTTTGTTGACAAAACCATCGAGTGTAGATGTTGCCGACAGGACAGTGAACCACTTCTAATAGGTGTGTGGGTTACATTTAGTCATGGTGATAGGAGCAGAAGGAGGAGCTAAAGGTTTGGGTTCGATCCTGTTTGTGATCTGCTGGCCCCTGTTGCAGCTGCCCTTCTATTTTTAGCACATGACCCTTGATAAGAAGTGTTCCCAGGAGCCTGGAATTGCACATTCCAGCTGCAGTGTGGGCATAGCCTTCATCACACTAAGCTGCCCTGGCACAGTAAAGGGATCTCAAAATGGGCACAAATATATCCATTGCCCTGAAATTCCCACATGCATAGGGAATCTCTCCAGCCACTATGGGGCTAGTGCTGGCTCTGCATTGGCCCATCACCCACTCCCTGGAGTAGGGGGCAGATTAGGAGTGTGGTTATTCTTATTCTCTGCTTCTTCTTCTTCTCTGCTCCCCAGGGCCCATGGGGGGTTCACAGAAGCAGAGAGAGAGCTAAAGCAGCCCAGAGGTGCTCTAACGTACACTTGTGCAGCTGGAGCTGCATGGCACCAGAATTGCTGAGGTGGTTTCAAGCACTCAGCTCAACCCTTCAGAGACTCAGATATTGGTCACTGAGCAGTAGGGCTCAGTGCATCGTCATCCTCTCTGGTCTGATTTGGTACTGCAGCAGGGGATGGTGTCACATCAGCAGTCAGGGATGCTGCGGGCAGAGTTGTTCAAAGAGATCTGTATTAAGTATGCTGAATGGCCAGGTTTACAGGTGGAGGCTGTTTAGCTTGGGGACTAGCAGTTTGGACTTTCCTCTCTGCGGCTCTCTTGTTATCCCCTGAAACACGACTCACTTCCTCTTGTTCCATGCATCATACTGGTCCAGTCATCATGCTACAGAGGATAACCTGCCACAGCAGAGCTCCTACAAGGTGGCGCTGTCTGAGCAATCAGCAGCAGTGATTGAACCTTGGATGTCTAGAGTTTAATATGTGCTTCTCTATTCTGAGCTAAAACACCTAGTTCTGATACACAAGGCGGTGGCAGGCTCCTGGGCCTCTGCCTGTAGCCCAGTGGGCAGGATGATCCCATCTCCTGGGAATCTCAATCAGTGCCACTTCCTGGGAGCAACTCGGCCTCAAGAATGGACTCGAATCCGAACTTTGACAACTTTGTGTTGGAATTGTCGGTTGTTTCTATAATTTCTCTGTGTATGCTGTGACCATATCACCAGTTGCCCACTAGAGGGGGACAAAGTGCCACTTGTAGCATATGGTTGGGGAGGGTTATACAAGTTTTGTGAGGAAGCTCATCAGATCTGAAATGCAGGAAGTCCTCTTATGGGGCATAAAGAGGACAGCGGCATGAGCAGCACCATTAGCGGAGCTGCTGCCGACCCTTCTCCCCTTGTTCTCCTCAGCCTGGACATCAACTGGAAAACAACAACCAACCCTCAAAATGTATCTGACAGCCACTCATGGGGAGGCCTTTTTTCTGAGCTGAGAAAACAGGATGCTGTTTACAAAGCAGCCCTTAGCAAATCTTGCTCCTTTCAAGAACTGCTGAGCCCGGCGCTTTGTGGCCAGCCTGTTTATTTTGCACAAAATTGCTGATCCTGTAAACTGTCCTGGAACATCTGGGATTTGGTGGAGATGGAAATATTACACTGTCAGAGCTGGTGTCTGGCTTTTCCAGCTGGAGTTTTCTCATTGGGCCTTGACCTTTTTCTGATTGTTCCCTTTGGAGGTTGGACACAGTCTCTTTTATTATCATTAATATTGATTAATACTGATGATCTGTTCCTTTAACACTAGTATTGCCCCTTTGTCTAATAGCATCTGGTGTCAAGGCTTTGCATGTTGGCTTTCCAGTGGAGGAGAAATCAGATAAGTGTAAGTTGATTTACACACAAATAGCAGTCCTGGAACAGAGATGGTCAAATGACAGGTAGGATAATCCCGTTTTCTGGGCATCTCAATCGGCACCAGTGCTTGGGAGCAACTGATCCTCAAGAGTGGACTCTAATCAGACACCAAAGCAGACAGCAAATTCTTCTTTGGCCCAGAACACTTATGCAACTGAATACTAACAACAAGTGCATTTCTTCCAAGGCTAAAAACTCACTCACAGGCTGAGAAACAGAACGTGAGTGTTTATGTGTAACAGCACCATCTGCCATGACAAATCATCATCTTTACTGCGGGAGCATATCAAGACCCCATCTGAGATCATGCCCTCATTGTGCAGGGCACTTACAGAGAAATGTTGACAGTCCCTGCCCTATATGGCATACAAGCTGCTTGAGATCTCCTCACCAGGGCTGCTTAATTCTCAGCTCTTCTACCTCCTTGAAAGGGAGGCAAATGCTATCTCTCTTTTCAGATGGAGAAACTGAGGCACAGCAAGACAGTATTTGACCCAGGTTACACCTTCAGTCAGTGGTGGAACCAAGGTAAGAATAAGGCAGTCCTGATACCGGCTCGCTCAGTCCTTAAATTTAGCAATAGAATGCACTTTCTCCCTGTGATTTGTATATTTGAAACCAGTGGAGCAGGACTGGATTAAGGTAGAGGCACTATAGAGTCATATCTAGGGCTATAACTTGTGAAAACATATGAGAAGAGAGTCTTTGCTTTCATATGTATATTTCCAGCTCTCATGGATGCCAAGGAAAGCTTGAAAACTTGACCTGAGTATGGTCCCTGCCTGCCAGGGTTTGCAGACAGCATGAAACAATAGCTTCAAGAGGTGTGAACTGGTGAAAGCTAAGAGTTGTGGCACAAGGACAGGGTCAAAACATATGGATGGGGTTTTGGGGGCCTTGTACCCCCACACCATTTGCCATAGCAATGGAGTTCACATCACTCAAGACTTCTCCTTCTCCTAAGCTACTGAGTACAAAACTGCCCTTGGTTTCAGCAGGAGAAGGACCAGCCCACCCGTTTGTAGGGCTGTGAAGTGTTGATCCCTGAGTTATTTGACTTCTTGCACAAACACCAGCCGTTTTCCAGGCTGGTGGGAAACTGGTTATGCAAGTGAACCGAGAGCTCTTCAGTTTAATGGAGAGGTGCCCTCGAGGTTGTTAACGTCCCACTCCGAGAGCCTGTGTGTTCATCTCAAGGGCCCAAGCCTAACCCCGTGACCTTTATTTGTGTCACATTTAATCTCCAACTCAGCTTCCAGGTAGGCTGCAGCTCAGGAGAAGGAAATAATGGATTTGGTGGCCTTTTTGAGTGCATCTTCACTGCAGAGTAGATGACACTTGGGTATGAGCCTGGGTTAGCCTTGCCCTGCTGGGATCAGTCGCAGTGCAAAGTCTGAAGGCGTCTCCCACTGACACAGCACTGGCCAGACTCTGTGTGTGTGTGTGTGTGTGTGTGTGTGTGTGTGTGTGTGTGTGTGTGTGTGTGTGTGTGTGTGTGTGTGTGTGTGTGTGTGTGTGTGTGTGTGTGTCTTTTCTGCACCCATGAGGAACTTAAACTTATAACAAAATGAGCACTAATCTGGACCTGCCCTTGCTTTTGGGTGCGTGCACACAGCCAGAGGAAGCCAGCCTGCCAGGTTGTGCAGCAGCCTCCAAACTCTTGAGGCTACCTGAGCTGGAGGGTGTGCTTGCACTGGCTGTGTAGACATACATGTGTTGTCCCCAGCCTGCCTCTCCCCATGTGTGTTGCTAGGACTTCTGGGGACACACTTCTAGGTGCTTTGCACTGCAGTAACCAGAACCTCTCTAGGGCTGTGTCTACACGTGCCCCAAACTTCGAAATGGCCATGCAAATGGCCATTTCGAAGTTTACTAATTAAGCGCTGAAATGCATATTCAGCGCTTCATTAGCATGCGGGCGGCAGCCGCGCTTCGAAATTGACGAGCCTTGCCGCTGCGCGGCGCGTCCAGACGGGGCTCCTTTTCGAAAGGACGCCACCTTCTTCGAAGTCCCCTTATTCGCATGAGGTGCTGGAGGACTAGCAGAATTGAAGGTGGACAGCCATTATCCTCACTGCCAAGTGGGTGGGTTCCAGACTCAGAGAGAGTGGCACACATGCTCCATGCCAGGGCCCTAGCTGATCCAGTAAGCCAGGGTTGAAAGCATCACCACCCCACACTCAAAGGAAAGGTTTTGTGTGTGGGTGAAGGGCAGGCATAGGGCAACAGCCAGGAAAGAACCCAGACTAAGTTGATGTGGGAGTGAAGACAGATCCTCTCTGACATGGGCCAGGAATCCCCAGGCTTTGCAGTTAAGGAACTGGGATGGATGCAGGACTCCTGGGTCCACTTCTTGCCTGTGCCATGTGTTCCTTCCAATAGCCATGCAAGTCATTTAATCTACCTTTTTCCCCTTGTGTAAAAGGGAGATAATATCTCAGATGAAATCTCTAATGACACGAGGTGTCAGGAGGAGAAACTTCATGTCACAGTGGTTAGGGCACTGAGCTGTGTTCAAGGCCCTGCTTTGCCACACATTCCCTCTGTGACCTTGGGCAAGTCACTTAGCCTCTCGTTGCTCCAGCTCCTATTCTGTACAATAGGAATAAGAGCTGCTTTGCCATGGCATATGAGGAGAAATACATGGAAGAGTCCAAAGTCTCAGAGGGCCTAGTGTTTAGCCTCACAAACAACAAGCAGTACAGTAGCATTTTAGAAACAAAGTAGTTACTAGGTCTTGATATTTTGTGGGTTTTGTTACAGGTTTCATGTCACTTAAATAGCATGATAATGGGGGCCATATCAGTACGATAGGTTAATTACCTCATAGTGGAGTCATTCAAGGCTAACAAATCTCAGGGTCAATTAATATATGGAGATATGCCTATCTCAGAACTGAAAGGAACCTTCAAAGGTCATTGAGTCTAGTTCCCTACCCTCACAGCAGGGCCTATCACCATCCCTAGCAGAATTTCTTGTTTTTCTTGCCCCCATCCCAAAGTGGCCCCCTCAAGGATTGAGGGCACATCGCTGGCTTTAGTAGGCTAATCCTCAAACCACTGAGCTATCCCTGTAATCCCTAAATCACTGCTACACTCTCCTTGTGTGACCTTGGGACCGTCACATGTCAATATTATCATGCCTCAGTTCTTCATCTATAAAATGGGCGTTATAACACTCTCTTTGCCTACTTAGACTGTAAATTGTTTGGGTCAAGGCCAATCTCCTCCTATGTATGTGTACTGGGCCTACCACAATGAGGTCACAATCTCTACTACTATTACAAAGAAGCAGGCCTTAAAGCGTTTTTTCTCTCCTCTTCTTAACATGAGAAATTCATGCTGTATGTCTCCTGGAATTCTATGTGTCACGTTCACAGGAAACACCCACAGAAAATGGGTAAATACTGTGGCTGAAAGGTAGCAGTATAACCCTGCTTTATTTCTTAGAATGCAGGACAATAACATGAAAACTCAAACCAGAGTGAAGGAAAACAAGGCAGTGAAGCACCACTCACCCCACCTAGCTTTAATTCAGCTCTTCACAGACTGGCTTTTCCCAGGGGTCAGGAAGGGATTTTTCTGCCACTCTCACTGAATTCTGGAAGATTTTTTTTTCTTTCCCACCTGACATGTCAGGGATGACCATGGCTGGAGATGGGACACTGCAGGGGATAGTGGACAGGGCTCAGAGGTGACACTAGGCATTCTTACTCTCAGGCGGTTGGCTGGCTAGTTTGCGTTCACATGCTCAGGGTCTGACTGCTCAACAGACTGGAGGGTCAAGAACAAATTTTCTGCCAGGTTAGATTAGTAGGTATTTTGCGTTCCTTTGCAGTGGTGGTCTGCCTGCTGGAGTTATCTGGGTATGTCTCTTTTAATCATTTCCCTACCATTGCTGGAGACTTTAGTACGGTGCAAGTCGGTCCCTCCTCATCTCTGCCTATGGTGCATAACAATCTGTGGCTCTCATTTCCACAGTCATGAACAGAATCATTGAACGCTAGAACTGGAAGGGACCTCAAGAGGTCAAGTCCACTCCCCTGCCCTCATGACAGGACCAAGCACCCTCTAGACCAGCATTTCCCAAAGTGTGGTGCACGGTCAGTCCTTGGAAAAAAAATACCAGTTCTTAGAAAATATGCAAATTATCACTATGTACTATTATTATTGTGAATAAATAATAAAGAGTAAAAATGTATTCATTTTTCATATGCATTTATATTTTTGAGCAGCAGAAAAAGGTACTGAAAAAACCCGGGTCCCAACTATGTAAAGGCTGGGTAACCTTGCTCTAGACCATCCCTGATAGATGCCTATCTAACCTGCTCTTAAATATCTCCAGTGATGAAGATCCCACAACCTCCCTAGGTAATTTATTCCAGTGTTTAACCACCCCGAGAGTTAGGAAGTTTTTTTCCTAACATCCAACCTAAATCTTCCTTGCTGCAATTTAAGCCCATTGCTCCTTGTCCTAGCTTCAGAGGCCAAGGAGAACAAATATTCTCCCTCATCCTTGTAATTCCCTTTTAGGCACTTGAAAACTGCTATCCTGTCCCCTCTAAATCTTCTCTTTTCTAAGCTAAACAAGCCTGATTCTTTCAGTCTTCCCTCATCATTTATGTTCTCTAGACCCTTCATCATTCTTGTTGCTCTTCTCTGGACCTTCTCCAATTTCTCCACATCTTTCTTGAAATGTGGTGCCGAGAACTGGACACAATACTCCAGCTGAGGTCTAATCAGTGCTGAATAGAGCAGAATGATTTCTCATGTCTTGCTCACAACACTCCTGTTAATGCATCCCAGAATCATGTTTGCTTTGCACTGTTAACGCATATTTAGAAAAGTGTGTGGGTCCCAGGTGGTTGCTGTACTAGAGGACTTGACAATCCATTCTGGCCTTAAACTCATGAAGGACTCTACTCTCATGCTGTGCTCCAGACTCCCTGCGGGCAGGCAAAACCAGGGAACTGCCAGCTGCCCCTTTGAAAAGAGACCTTGCAATTCCAGAATTGTCCTCAGCACACAGGGTTGGCAGAATTCAGTTCTAATTTCAATAGATTATAGCACTGTTTATTTTAAAGCTTCCCACTGCTCAATTTTTAGCAATTTGAATTTTCCCATGGCAGGAAACTTTGTGATGGGCAGGGGACAATATTTATTTAATGGTAGTAGATGTGGACAGTCAAAATATTAAAGCAATCTAAATGCTGCCCATGACACCAGCATTGCAACATGTTTTATGCATGTTTGGGTAGGAGGACAGAAAGTTTTCACACAGCATTTTTCATAGCTTGCCTATCTGTCAAGGTCAATTATTAGCTATGGAATTATTTTCCATCGGGGTGGATATGGATGGTGAAATCAATGCCATTCGCCAACAGAAATCCAGTCCTACCCCAGACATCACCCTACGGAGGACTGGTGACCTAGAGGAATTATGCAATCATGACAGAGTGAGAGGTGCAGCAGTGGAGACCTGAGTAGACGTTTAGTCACACTTTTTAGTACTTTGCTTTTGTTTTCATTAACGCCTATTTAAAATGAGCACCCAATAGACATTTGGGAGAAAGGGAGTCTTTGTTAAAGAATGAGATTACATGGTGTAACTGTTTTCACAGGGAGAAAGTACTAGATATTATAGGGTTCTTTAACCTACCACAAAAAAGGCATAACAAGAATGAATGTCTGGAAACATCAAACTAGAATAAGGCCTTTTCTCAATAATCAAGTGACTGACTATTTGGAACAAACTCCCAAAGGAAGTGATGGATTCTCCATTGTTTCATGAATGCTTTGTTTTGGAAGAGATGCTTAAACCAAAAAGCAGTTAATGGGCACAATAAAGGGATAAGTGGGTGAAAATCTTTGGCCAGGAGGTCAGTCCAGGACATCTAATAATCCCTTCTGACCTTAACTATTATAAAATTTGTTTGCTTCCCTCACCACACATTCCTCAGTATAAGGCCAGAGAGCTGAAGATAAGCATCTCTGAGGGTGTGTCTACATAGCAAAGTTACTTTGGAATCACAGTTGCTATTTTGAACTTCGCTACTCAACCACACTTCTGAAATAATTTTGAACTAGTGGGAAAACTTATTTTGAATTTGGTAAACTGCATTCCACAAGAAATTGGCTGTGTCTACACTTGCATTCCTCTTTCGAAAGAGGCATGCAAATGAGGGAAATCAAAAATGCAAATGGGGTGTACATTTGCATATCTGACACCTCATTTGCATATTCTTCTCTTGAAAGAAGAAAAGCAGTGTAGACACGGCTCTTTTGACAGTAAACCCTAGCTTCAAAAGAAGTCTTCTTCCTAAAAAATGGGAAGAAGGGTTCTTTTGAAGATGGGATTTACTTTCAGAAGAGCTGTGTACACTGATTTTCTTCTTCTGAAAGAAGAATATGAAAACTGCACCTCATTTACATTTTTGATTTCCCTCATTTGCATTCCTCTTTCGAAAGAGGCATGCAAGTGTAGACACAGCCATAGGGCCTATCCGAAATACATATGTTGGAATAGGGGCCATGCAGATAGGGAATAAGGGCAATTTCAAAATAAGCTATTCCAAAATAGTTTCTTCTGAAGTAAAGCTGCTGTGTAGACATAGTATTTCAGATTAGCCCCCCTGAAATCAGTACTTCCAGGGGCTCTAATCCAAAATAGGTTCTATTGTGTGTGGACTATTTCACAATAAGTTTTGCTTATTTTCAGCTTCCCTGTAGTGTGGACGCATTATTTCAGAATAGCATATTTTGGAATAATAACTGCTGAATAAACTATTCTGGAGTAACTCTATAGTGTAGACATACCCCGAGTCTGAGACAATTCCTCAATGCCCTTCCGGCAAAAACAGAAAATAAGAGTTTAAAGGGTAAACAAAAACCACAGCAGCAGCAAAAGTCTTTTTAAAACCAAAACCACATTAGGCCATCTATCTGCATCAGAAGGAACCCAACAGGGAGAATTTTACCTGTAAAATAGCGATGGGTACTGATAACTTTGTCTGTGGGGTCTCCTCTGGAACTGTGTCTCAGAGCTGCAAGGGAGGGATTGGAATGGTAAGGAGAAACAAAATGAGAAAAGCAGCACCATATAAACGGCCGCTTCAGGCAGCAGATGCCCCAGAAGTCCTTGTGCGCTTTGAAATGTCCTCAATTAATGTTATGGGCTGCAACACACGTTTTAAAGGTAGATTAAGCCCAAGGCAGTGGGGAATTTGAACAGATGAATAAAGAAATCAACTGATGTGGCGAGTGTAAATGTCACTTTCACTGTCATGCTTCCCTTCTTGCTTTGGAGGCAAGTAAAAATCTGGCCTCCATCAATGGATTCCTGACTCTGAAGCGTTTGCACTTTTCCTAGGATAACTTACAGGTCATTTGGGTGATGCTACATCAAATATCTACTTGATAAAGGTTGGTGTGAGCCTCTTGTCCATTTGTTTCTTTCCATGTCTAAGTTCTAGTCCTGGCTGTGCTTCTGGCCTGCTGAGTGAATGTAAGCCAGTTAGTTGTGTTCCTCAGTTTCCCCATCAGTAAAATGGGCATAAATGTATTGATCTCCTTTGTGCAGTGGGTTGAGATCTAAGGATAGAAAGGACAAGATCAGTGGTTCCCAACCTTTTCACTGGTGTGGACCCTCACTGTTCCCCCAAACCATTTGCAGACCCCAACCATCCCCCCCAAGACTGTTTGTGGATCCCCACCTAAGCCAATTTCTAGCTGCTATGTACACTTCATTAAATGAAGAAGAGGAAACCGCAGCATATTTTCAGGCAGCAATTAATAACATTATTGGAAGATATTTATTGCAACTTTGCCATTTATTTAAAACTCATTTTCTCTGATCATCTTTTATTTTTTTCATTGACCCCTTGCAATACCCTCACTGAGCCCTAGGGGTCTGCAGGCCCCAGGCTGAGAACCACTGAACTAGATAATACCCATTGTTGTTATTACTACATGGTATTGCCAATGCCAAATGTTAAAAAATGAAGATCTTTAAAATCATGAATTTTTTCGTTTAAAGCATAATGGGCTGTATTTATTGGTTTCCTGAGTTTTGAGAACTTAGGGTTTTTCCAAGCCTGTTTCTGAAAGGAGGGCTCAAAACATTCAGAAGGAAAGTAAAGGTTCTTACTTGTCTCTAGGAAGGAGGCTTCAAGTAAATTTCCATGTATCACAAGACTTGTGATAAATTCCCAAGAACTGGCAGGATTTAACATTAACATCTAAAGGCCTCAAAAAGGATCAGGGGCCCGTTGGGCCAGGGGCTGCACAGACATGAGTAAGAAAGAATCACTGGATCCTTCCCCAAGAGTTTGCAATCTAAATAAACAAATGGCAGAAGGGGAAACTGAGGTCAGATGACCTGATCATAACAATCCTTCTGCCCTTAAAATGTTTGAGTCACTAAATTATAAATCCTTCCAGGCCAGGGATGATTTCTTTTCTGTATTAGTATAGCACCTAACAAAATGGGGCCCCAGTCACTCTTGAGGCTTTGATATAAATAATAATAAAGGTTTCAGGAACCAGGGGCCAATATTTTGTGGGTAATGTCTCCTTACAAACACTGGTTACAAACCACAGCAGCTCACCAGGCCCAGAGTCTCGGTGGGAATTTGGAGCTTACAGGCCCAACGTTAGGGCAAGGTGAGCAAGGCTGGGGCAAGGTGTTAGGTGCTGTACAAACACAAAAAAGAAATCATCCCTGGCATGGCGTAGATTTTAAGGGCAGACTTGTTCTGTGTTTAAGGAGATATAGACCACAGTTCATAGACCCCAATTCAGCCAAGAAACTGGTCACTTACCTGTTTGGGAGGTCAGTCTTGATGGGAATATAGGAAGCATGTTTGCGTGGTGCGGTGAAGTTTGTATAAATTATCTAAGCTGGTGATTTGAATCTCAGGCTTGCCTATCCTGGAATCTGCTATTCCATACTGTAACCCCTCTTCCATCTAATCAGATGTTCTCCTAATTAGCTATATATGAAAACAAAGATGTTTACATCTTATTGGGGGGAGGAGGGTCATGATGAGACCTGGGTGAAAATGGATTTGTTTACAATTTCAAAATATCAAAAAAAACTTCAGTCCAGTTGGGCCAGAAATCCACCATTTCATTTCATCTTCACCGAATTAAAAAAAAAAAAAGTCATTTCATGTTGAAAAATGGTTTACTCTCTGACATAATCAAAACATTTGATTTGGAGTTTTTTTAAAATGGTATTAAAGGAAATTTTGAAACCAAAAGTCCACACTTTAAACATTGTCTTTGGAAAATGTCCAATCTGGGCATCTCTAATCTTTCAGAGTATTTTTAGTTATTTCCTGAAAGCAAACAATTTAGTTAAACTGACACAAAATCTTGATGCATTATGGACTTACCAGATCTGCATTTTTTGGTCACAAAAAGTTTAGTGCAAAAAAATTTTGCCCAGCTCTCGCTATGACCCCAGAAATCCCCTGGGTGAAGCTAAGAGGATAAATGTGGCTGCCTTGAATTTTATTCCATTTTCTCAGTGATTAGTTGCTCTGGGAGGCTCAGCAAATTTTCTCTATTACCTGCAGCAGGGTCCACTTGAATTCGATGTAAGACACTTGATGGAGAAATCAATTGCTCTTTCTTTCATCCCAGCCACTCAAGTGGTTTCTTATCTGCCTCCCACCAGATCATAAATGTACCACCACCTCCCCCTCCTTCTCTTCCTCTCCCCCGCTGCAAAGGCGGCTTCTTATCTATGCTGGGGAGGAAGTCATGCAAATAAATTGCTGTTGAAAGAGGTGTTCTGCCTTTGGAGAGGGACATTCAGGAAATGTCTAGTGCCCCCATAACAACCTCACTTAGGCAGCACGCCAATAAAGTGAAGAGCACCTTTGAAGCAATTAGGGAGATGAGATTGGCTTGATTTCATTCTGCTCTCTGCCCTCCACTCCCTCTGGCTGGGTCAGAGCAGCACAGAACATTTGGAGACCTGGGGGGAAAGATTTCTACTGCTGATCCCACTTCCCACTCAGCTGCAGTGGGGTAGGGAATTCAAGAGCTAGTGTGATGGCCAATACTCAGCGGGAATCAGAGCTAAAAGGCAGGACTGGCTGGAGTCAAGGGCCTGAACTAACTTCTATCCCCTGTGGACTGGTACAGAGTGGGCCCATGAGACACATTCACTAGCGGGTTATGCTACAGGCATGTCAAACTCAAAGCCTACTGAGAGCCGCACTAATGACGACCCATAGCTTTCAGGGCCCCCAAGAAAATGTACTTTCATTGGAAAGTCATAATTATTATTACTGATTATGTTTGAGGTATGTTTTATATTTTTTTCAGTTCTTGTTTGAATATAATACGATCATTTTAGTTGAGAATTTAATACGTCCTATGAATTGTATTGTTTTATAATTGTATGAATAGTTCATAAAATGTGATGTGCAAAATTGTTATTTGCACAGGTATAATAATTTTCGGTTTAAATATAAATTTAAGGTACTCTGAACCCCGGCTGGCTCCTAGCCCAGGGACCACAAAGATATTCCACGGGGCCATATGTGGCCCGCAGGCTGCATGATTGACATGCTTGTGCTAGCAGCTTGTGGGAGCCCATAGCGCCTTGCCAGTTCAGTCTCCAAGCACTCAGTGTCTTCCAGTGGCCACGGGTGCGGCATGTTACCCTTCTGTGCCTGACTGCGCAGATCTGTGGAACACGGCTGCTTTGCTCAAGTTGCACAACTCTGCTTTTTTTTGCCTCAAAAGCCCCCGATCCACACTCTGGGCTTACATCGCAGGATGAGGCCCACTTACAGGAGTAGGCCATGCCGCAGAGTGGGCCAAATCATGGAATTTTTGGCTCCTGGGCAATTCTGAAAAACCGGAGGCAGGGAGAGGGCTGGGATCGCAGTTCAGTTCCAACTAAATTTTCGGTGACTTGAGGAGTTGGGGGAAAATTTTGTTCTGGGTGGAGTGAAATGTTGCATCTTGCTGCTGCGAAGTGTTAAAAGTTTTATTGGCCATCAAATCAGAGGGCGTTTTCTCCACAAAACAAGCCATTTCCGGTTGAAAAACTGAAATGTTCCCATTTTTTCCTCATTTTTTTCACACAGCCCCCCACCCCGGACAGAAGTAATTCAGTGAAATCTCCTCCAGTTCTGCATTACCAAGCTTGCCTTTTCTATTGGAAAAAATATTTCATTGAATCTGCACCCTGCAGGATTGGGTCCACTGACCTCCTGCCTCCAGGGGGATCATTTGTACATTTCTTACTGGGCCTTTCTGTCCAAGGAGTACAAAGAGCTTTCCCCAGTTCCCAGGAGATCAGTGGGAATGGAGGGTGCCCAGGGTAAGGCCTACTGATGCTTTACATAGAAATCCTGAGACTAACAGGGGAGCAGAGTTCCCTGTAAGCTGAGCGCTTGGGCAGCCTCCCAGGAGACATTCAGGTGCCGCCCACCTGATTAGCAAAGCATCCACAGTGGGCAGTGTGTGTGTCTGTTTGTGGTGCACATCCACATATGCTGTGGTGCACATAACAAAAATTATTCTGCCTATGAATGGAAAAAGTGGAGGGAACTCTGCAGGGGAGGCAGCGCCAGAGGTGAATTCACCCCCGGACAGGAGCTGCTCTGTGCTGTTTGTGGAGTAAGCCTGTAGCTCAGGCAGAAGCAGCAGACAGGCTGCTAACTATTGAGGGGCCAGAAGGGGGATCCACAGCGTATACATATTGCTAGTCCATAGACTGCAAGCTGGAGCAGCTCTGGATTTCCATTCCTGGGCATTCATTAACAGAATGGCCATTACATATTGGTACAGTGTTGTCCAAGTTGCAGGTCGTATCTACCAACTATAAGGGGCAGACTCTGATTGCCTTTGCAGGGAGCCACCTCCATTTGACTTAAGTGGAGTCACTCTGGATTTACCTAGGGACAATGATAGCAGAATTTGTCCCTGTAAATTCTGCTTCCCCTTCTGCCAGGGCCACGGTGAGGGTGCTCGGAGTTCTCTCCTACATCCAATTAAACCACCACTGTCACCTAGTCCTAGAACTAAGAAAGCTGTGTAGGGAACCGTCTGCATGTAAGCATGGAGTCGGATCTAGCCCAGGGGCCTGTCTTCTGGCAGTAGCCAGGCCCAGGTGCTTCAGAGGGAATGAAGAGAAAAGGGCAATTCCTGACTGATTCATCACCTGTTGTCCAGTCCCAGCTTCTGGCAATTAGAGGTTTAGGGACACCCAGGGTCTGTCTACACTACAGAGTTATTCCAGACTAGCCTATTCCGGAGTTACTATTCCAAAATAAGCTATTCTGGAATAATGTGCCTACATTACATGAAAGTCAAACTAGGCACTGTTCTTTGTGGAATGAGGCTTACCAGTTTTAAAATAAGCTGACTGCTATTTCAAAATTGTTTCAAAAGAGCAGCTGCGTTGTGTAGATCCTCGCCAAGTTATTTCGGAATATCAGCCATTATTTTGAAATAATTTCACTGTATAGATGTATCCTCAGAGCACAGAGCTGTGTCCCTGACAGTCTTGGCTAATAGCCATCAATGGACCTATCCTCCAGTCTCATTCTTTTTTGAATCCTATCAAAACAAAAAGGCCCTGGGTGACATGCCTGTTCTCTCCTACAGACAACCTCCCAACCTCATGAGGATCCTCACTAACAGCCACAGTCTATACCCCGGGAATACCAGTCCTGGAACCTTTCCCTGCAACAACGCCCGCTGCCAGCTTTGTCCACATATCTTCTCTGGAAATATCATCACTGGACCTAACCAGGTTACTCACAGAATCACGGGCACTTTCTCATGCTCCTCTACTAACATCGTATATGCCATCATGTGCCAACAATGCCCAGATGCTTTGTATATTGGACAGACTTCTAACTCCCTTAGACAAAGGGTCAATGGGCACAAAGCAGACATCAAAACACTCCAGATCCACAAACCAGTTCGTCAACATTTTAATGGAATGGGGCATTCTGTCAACGACCTAAAGGTACATGTGTTACTGAAAAGGAATTATCGCACCGTTCTGGAAAGGGAAACAGCCGAGCTGGCTTTTATATTCAAATTCGGCACATTAACACATGGTTTAAATCATGATGGGAACTTTCTGAGTCACTATGCCTACGTCTACACTAGCCCCAAACTTCGAAATGGCCGTGCAAATGGCCATTTCGAAGTTTACTAATGACGCGCTGAAATGCATATTCAGTGCTTCATTAGCATGCGGGCGGCTGTGGCATTTCGAAATTGACGCGCCTCACCGCCGCGCGTCTCACCCCGACGGGGCTCTTTTTCGAAAGGACCCCGCCTACTTTGAAGTCCCCTTATTCCGGAATAAGGGGACTTCGAAGTAGGCGGGGTCCTTTCGAAAAAGAGCCCCGTCGGGATGAGCCGCGCGGCGGTGAGGCGCGTCAATTTCGAAATGCCACAGCCGCCCGCATGCTAATGAAGCACTGAATATGCATTTCAGCGCTTCATTAGTAAACTTCAAAATGGCCATTTGCGTGGCCATTTCGAAGCTTGGGGCTAGTGTAAACACGGCCTATAGGGGCTCGTCCGCATACTTGGCTCAATCTAATTCTTGACCTTCCCCCCCACCCTTCCACTCTGATTTGCTCACCTTAGCTGCGTCTACACGTGCACGCTACTTCGAAGTAGCGGCAGTAACTTCGAAATAGCGCCCGTCACGTCTACACGTGTTGGGCGCTATTTCGAAGTTGAAATCGACGTTAGGCGGCGAGACGTCGAAGTCGCTAACCCCATGAGGGGATGGGAATAGCGCCCTACTTCGACGTTCAACATCGAAGTAGGGACGTGTAGACGATCCGCGTCCCGCAACATCGAAATAGCGGGGTCCTCCATGGCGGCCATCAGCTGGGGGGTTGAGAGATACTCTCTCTCCAGCCCTTGCGGGGCTCTGTGGTCACCGTGGGCAGCAGCCCTTAGCCCAGGGCTTCTGGCTGCTGCTGCTGCAGCTGGGGGTCCGTGCTGCATATACAGGGTCTGCAACTAGTTGTTGGCTCTGTGTATCTTGCACTGTTTAATGAAAGTGTGTCTGGGAGGGGCCCTTTAAGGGAGCGACTTGCTGTTGAGTCCGCCCCGTGACCCTGTCTGCAGCTGTGCCTGGCTCCCTTATTTCGATGTGTGCTACTTTGGCGTGTAGACGTTCCCTCGCTGTGCCTATTTCGATGTTGGGCTGAGCAACGTCGAAGTTGAACATCGACGTTGCCAGCCCTGGAGGACGTGTAGACGTTATTCATCGAAATAGCCTATTTCGATGTCGCAACATCGAAATAAGCTATTTCGAAGTTGGGTGCACGTGTAGACGTAGCCCTTGATTATCTTTTTCTGATTTGTCCTCCTTGCTTACTGTTTTTGGTTCTCTGTGCCTTAAATATTGAGTCTGTTCTGGTCTGGCTATGGTCTGAAGAAGTGGGTCTGTCCCACGAAAGCTCACCTAATAAACTATTTTGCTAGTCTTTAAAGTGCTACTTGACTGCTTTTTGCTTTGATAGTGTATAGACTAGCATGGCTTCCTCTCTGTTATTTTTTGAATCCTGTTATCCTTTTGTCCTTCTCAACATCCCCTGGCAACGAGTTCCACAGGTTAACTGCGCATTGGGTGAAGAAGTGCTTTCTCATGTTAGTTTTAAACCAGCTGTTTAATAATTTCATTGGTGGACCCCTGGCTCTTGGGTTAAGTGAAGGGGTAAATAACTGTCGGCGATGTGGGGAGTGCACAGGGAACCATATGAACCCCCAGCATCGCCTCCCCCACTCACTGCCCATGCTCCACTGCTTCCAATGAGATCGGGGGCAGTCTTGCCCCTTGCTCAGTGGGGCATGGCCTAAGAGCAGCATGAGCTTCCTAATTTGTGCTATGCTCAGGCTGGTCCATGGGAGGCACGGAGACTTCCCCACACCCACCAGAAACAGCACAGTGCTTCCACAGGAGTGGGGAGTGGGTGAGGTCCAGGCAGAGCAGGGGAGCTGGGCAGGGGCACCTTGTCGCCTCCCCCCCAATATCCCCACACCAGTCACCTCTGCAAATAACACTTCCTTTTTCATTTTCTCCAAGCCAGTCATGATTTCATAAACCTCTGTCATAACCCCCTGCCCGATTTGTCTCTTTCCAAGCAGAACAGGCCAAGTATTTTTAATATTTCCACACTGCAAGATGTTCCGTACCCCTAAAAATTTTTGTTGCTCTTCTCTGTAGCTCCTCCCATTCGAAGGGTTTTTTTTCATGGGAGTGATCAGATCTACACAAAGTATTCCAGGTGGGAGTAGACCAAGAATTGATATACTGGCATTAGGATATTTACTGTATTATCTATACCAGGTTTCTGCAGCTTGCAGCTCTGGACCTGCGTGTAGCTCTCTAAGGACTTCTTTGTGGTTCCCAACACTACAGTTGCAAAGTAAAAAAAAACAAAACTCTCTTGATTATTTTCTGCATTTTGGTGAATGTCTGAAAGCCAAACAATGCAGATTGCAATTGGCTGCAGCTCTGCTCGGGCTCCCTCCAGCATACTTTAATCTCTTCTGTCCAGAGTGGGGCAGCTGCCCTATTACAATCTGGTAGCTTGGAAGAGCAATGTTGCCTAGTGGGTAGATGCTCTGCATTAACACTAAGGCCTTGTCTGCACTTACCTTCACCGTCAATACACTTCAGCTACACAAATATCATGGCTGATGTCAACATACTTAGTTCAGCCTCTTGCAGCAGTAAGGTAGACGGGGCTGTTCTTCCATTGACACCAGCTATTCTCGTCTTAGTAGTGTATCAGCGTTGACAGAAGTGAGCACAAAGATCGATTTGTCATGTCTACGCTAGAGGTGATAAATTGACAGCCAGTGGATCAGTCACTGCTACGTCGATCTAGTGTGTGTCAAAGACAATGCTTAAGGTGACCTGGGTTCCAGTTGCTGCTCTGCCCTTGGCTTGTTAGATGACACTGTGTCTCAGTTACCCTGTCTATAAAATGGGGATAATGATACTCCTCTCCTTTATAAAGAGATTTGAGATCTACAGATGCAAAGTGGTACAGAAGAACTAGGTCTTATTATAATGTTTCTAGGTATCAGAGAGCAAGGAATCTATATCCACTTTGGTTGCCACTGAATTGCAGCTGCCTCTGGGATAGAACCCCGCAACTATGTAACTATGCATAAAAACACCATATCACAGGAAACAGAGGAATACCAAAAGTAATTGAAAATGAAGGGGAAATTTTAATCAGGCAGAATGTAATTACTGGAATTAGAATTTGGCCAGAGCAGTGGGGTTAACAGCCCTTATATTCAATTAAATCTTTTTACCCTTCCTATGCATCTTTCTTGTGTTTGGAGGAAGAGAATTGATACTAAATCCCTGGAGAAATAGCTCCGTGCAGGACTTGCATGATTTCCATTGCTGGTTCCTTCTATTTACTTGGGCACCATAAATGTAATGATTAAGACCCAGGAAAATTGAAGTGTGCAGCGGAACGGAGGAAGTGATTTTTCTCACCATAGAAGCAGTAAAATAATATCCAAGTTCAAGCAAGTGCTCCTTCTCAAAGCTCCCAGGCTCTGCACATCTGTGCCTGGTGGGCTTAAGGAACTTTTGCATTTTCCTCTGATCCCTTTGGGGTGGGGCGCTACAGAAGGCACGCTCGGGATTTAGGAGCAGAAAGCTGATCTGGCAAATATGGACTTTGTCCGACACGAAAGCGTAAAGAAACCCAGCTGCATCTCAGGTTCCTTACATATCCCAGATGTTCTCCTTCACTCTCTGCCCCGGCCTCCTCCTGCTTTGTGAGTCCAATCCTGGGACATCCTAGCTGCCACGGGTAATGTGCTGAAATCAAGGACCTTGCCAGATGGGGCCTTATTTGGTGGATTGTTTCCAGATTTTGCTGAGCTCTTTCCAGAAGAATTACATGGGCAAACTGTAAACTCTGCAGGGTGGGAGACTTTGTTTTATTTTATATCCCCACAGCCCCATGCATTGGCCAGGTAATTAATAACACACATGGGCCAAACCTTGCAATCCTTACTTGATGCTTCCAGGGGCCAAATGCTCATTGACATGAGTTGCAGTAGGAGAGATGAGCATGAACATACAGGATCTAGAATTCTGGTTCACACCGATTTTTTCAGAGCATACGATAAATCAGTGCATCTGAGATATTCCCTGCACCCTGCTCCTTTTTTAAAAATAAAGATCCATCGCAGTTTTATTTTAGCTGAAAGCCAAGACCAAGAGTTTCAAAAGGGGTGTCTCAGGCATTCCCAGAGAGAAACGTTTAAAAACACTTAAGTGATCCAAGTAGAGTGACAAAACCACTGTGAAAAAGCCGGCAAAGTGGACACATGTCCCAGGGGTTACAACATTTGTCCCTAGAATTCGGGAGATTTAGGTTGGCTTCCCTGCTCTGCTGCAGTCTTCCTGTGAGATGTTGGGCAAATTTCTTAATCTCTGTGCACCTCGGTTTCCCTTTGTAAACTAGAAATGGCTTCCCTATCTCCCAGGGATGTTCAAGAAATTACAAGGCAGCCAGATATTATGGTGATGGGGGATCATGAATCAAAAGTTAAGGGGGTTCATTTTCCATTATTGAAGGACAGGCTTTTAGGTTTCTAAAGATGCAGAGAGATATCTGGTGGGATTGCCAAGTGATTAGGTGCTTAACTGCCTGAAGCATCCCAATGAAATTCAGCAAGAAGGGGGCATCTAATTCACTTAAACATCCTTAGAAATCTCAACCCTTGCTCCTTATAGAGGCACCTGGGCCCATCAGATTTTCCGATGTGTCAGGAGTCAGCAGTTCCCAGTCTAATGATCAACTGCTTTGCTCCACAAACAAATCCCTTTAGATGCCTGCTTCTGAACATCTCGGGTCTCTTCCACACCTAAATGTCAATGTTAATCTCCTTTGCATACTCAAAACTCCTGCTGCCTGCAAAGAACCCCAGGGCCAACTCAGAGAAACGCAAAATGTTTCATTCCTCCTCTATCCAAATTGCAGAGAAGTACTTTCTCCAGACACTTTTTCTGCCTTTTATGCAGGCTTGAATGTGGGGGGGTGGTGCATCTCTGGTGCCGTGATAAATAAATTGTTAAGTGAATCGAAACTTTGGCATTGAGAGTCGGGGACCCCCTGTGTGGAAATTTGCAAAGACTTTAAGCTCAGGCTGCTGCTTGAAAATGTGTAGATGATTTAATAATACCGAGTCAAACAGGGCAGAATGGCATATTTAGGAAATGCACAACTGCGAAACATCTGGGTGGATAAGTAGGCGGGGAAGATATACACAGCACAAATGCTTTTAATTATCCCATTTCCATATAGAAGCAACAGATTAAAAAGAGCCCATTGCTTTAATATGAGTCGAAACCGCCTCGAATGTACGCCATAAAGTTGTGGGCTCAGGAGGGGGGGCCGCCAGATGTCCCTTTAAGGGGTGGGATTGATTAGCTGGTGGTGAGGAACACTTTTCAGGAATGATTTAGGGCTGAATTTTTAAAAGAAAACACACACACACAAATTTGAGGCGGGCGTAGGGGGGTTGATCTGACTATTCGGGCTGTGACAGGTGAGCTGCGTAATGTATTTCGGTTTCCCAAAGACAAATGGCAGGGTGACGTACAGCCGTGGGAGCAGGGCTTTTGTGTGCACATTTTTGCACGTAGCAGTCAAACTCGATGACATGAGAAACTCCCCTTTGAGCTCTGCGTAGATCCTCCCTGACTGATCCAGGGAACATGCCTGCCCACCAGATCCTGGGTGAGGGACCGCTTACCGGTCCATTTCTAGCTGTGGGAATCTTGCACCTCTTTGGAGGAAATGATCGGGAGCCATCATTATAATGGCCTAACAGCTGAGGCCCTGTCTATACCTACCAGCACTGGCCAAAGAAGCAGGTTTGCAGAAATTTTATTGGTGCCCAGAATGCCCAGAGCCCACACCACTTCCCCATTGAAACTTTCTCCCTAGCAGTCTAAGGCTCTGAAGAGGAGTTTGGGCACTGGATGCAGGCTCTGGGCTGGAGCAAGGAATTCTGGGACAGAAGGAGGGCCAGGATCTGGGACAGAGTTTGGGTGCTGTTACAGGAGGAGTGAGGGGGGGAGGCCCAGGGGTTTGAGTGCAGGTGGGGGTCTGGAGTAGAGTCTCTGGTAGGAGATGTGGGTGCAGATGGGGAGTGGGAGTCAGTGTTCCCTAAGAGCTGTGTGTTTGTACAGCCACTCAGGTGAGATTCTAACGCTGCCCAGCTGATTAGGAGAGCATCCACCACTCGTTTTTTTTTTCTTCTGGTGGTGCACATCCATACATGCCTTGGTGCACACACAAACATTTATTCCACACACGGATGGAATGTATTAGAGAGAACAAGGTCTGGGGTGCAGCTCCAGGAGGGGATATGGGGATGGGAAGGGGAGATGGTGCAGGCTCTGGAGGCAGCAGAGTGCACTCAGGGGTGGGGGAATAAAAGACAAACACCCCCACCATGTGGCAATGGCTTCTAGGGAGGAGGGGGTCTCTGGGTGCTGCTGCCCCTGCACGCTCCCCAGACCCCCCCTGCTACCCCCTGCACAGCAGCCAACCCTGCCTGCTGCCCCTGGTGATTTAAAATGCCCTGGGAGGCCTCGCTGGAGGCACAGCAGGGTCAGAGTAGCTTCCAGCCACTCACTCACCTGGTTGGTGACGTGTGTGTCCCTGCAGCTGGAGGAGAAAATGGACGGGGTCTCTGTGCCCTGGGCCACTCCTTGTTCTATCCCAACCCCCATTAGGGTTTGCCCCTCCCCATAACTATCTCCCCTTCCCTGCTGCACCCCCTGGCCCAATCACCTCTGTCCTACCCCAGCCCCCTCCACAGTGTCTGCCCTCAACATCCAAGCTGCCCCTCACTGCACCTTCACACTGAGGGGTGGGAGATGGGGCTGCGCCTTGCCCTGTGTGCAGCAGGGGCGATGGCTGGGGATGAGGAAGGCTCTACAATACACTCACCCAAGAAGCCCTCTCAGGCAGCAGCTAATCGGTTACAAGGTCCCTCTTGCTCCACAGGAAGCCCCCTTGTTGTGGCCCTGGGGGAAGGGGCTGGGAGAGGGGAGCTGCCAGTGATATCAAGCCCTTCTCCCCACTTCTGGTAGGTACAGCCGGCAGGGCCCACCTGCTGTGAGCCTGCTGTCTCCTCCATTGCAGGTCCTTTGCTTCTCTGCAGGAATCTGTGTCTCCAACCATTGCTGGAACAGAGCCCCCACCTCTGAATATTCAGGTGCTTGAGCATCTCAGGTCCATATAACCGGCCACCTATGGCACTATCAAGTTTCTTCAGCTATGCAAATAGCAGCTGAAGCCAATTATCTGACAGTGGCATCTTGCGTGTGTTGAAGTCGACAGGGGCTCTTCTCCCACCGACGTCAGTGGAGTACCAGCACTGATGGAGCAAGCTTGGAGATTGCTTTATCGTGACTACATTAGACACGATAAATCAATGGCTGGTGGATCAAGCGCTGCCATGTCAATCTACCGTATTATGGAGAAAAGGCCTGACCAATGGGTATGGTAGACCCTCTATCACCTGGAGTTTTTAGATCAAAATGGTGGGGGCTTTCTAAAAGATACATGCTACCTGAGCAGAAAGCTATGATTAGTACTGAGTAGGGTTTTCCACCAAAATGTCTAAAAAGAGGCAGTTTTGATTAAACTTTCTCATGTTCTGATTGGAGTTTAAGTTCAAAATCAAAGGGAATGTGCTGCCCTGAATAGATAACTGCTCCATGACTCGGAGAAGCAGCTAAGATACAGGAGAGCCATGTTCAAAGCTTTGCTAAGAATCAGAGAGAGCACAAATTGAACCTGAATTGACTTGAACTAGATTCATTACCGTAATTACCAGACACTTGGCTCTCTAGAGTGGGATTATTTTTTCTTTCCTGTTTTCCATGCAAATATTCAAAAGATCTTGGGTTTGTTCCCAGGCAGATTTGGACATTTTTAAAAATCTCGAATGCCGTCTTGGGATGGAAAAATCATTTTGCACCCAGCTTTAGTTACGGGTTCAATGCAACATTCTCTGAGAATAAAATCTGTGAGTGAAATTCCAGCCCCATTAAATTCAACTGAAAAACTCCCACTGACTTAAATAAGGCCATAATTTCACCCTATGACTGTCAGTAGTGGCTGGGCAAAAATGCCAGCCAATTATACTTACAGATTCGGTGTGGCTCTGAACATGTCCAGGGAAGTGCTGAAATCAGCAGCATTTAGCATCAGTAACAACATTCAGCACCAATGAGGTGGTGCCCAGCACCTCACAGGATTGGGCCCATGTCAGATTTGCCATCTTGCAAGGCCTTGATACACACCAGATCACTGTGGTGCTGCTGCTGTCAACGGGGCAAAACAACTTCAAAATGAGGTCCTAAGGTAGGAAGCTAGGATGATGTTTCCTAAGAATGGCCGTTACTGGGTCAGACCAAAGGTCCATCTAGCCCAGCTTCCCATCTGCCAGCAGTGGTCAGTGCCAGGTGCCCCAGAGGAGGGGGACGGAAGACAATGATCAAGAAACTTGTCTCCTGCCATCCATCTCCAGCCTCTGAAAAACAGAGGCCAGGGACACCATTCCTAGAGGCAGAAGACATCAGTTCCTTAGCTGGAATTAGAAGCCAGGAATGGAGCTTTTTGGTTTGTTGGCAATTTTAATGCCTCAAAAGTTGGATCAAAAATAAAACTGTTTGAAGTTGTAGGTGAAATGAAAAGACCTCACCCCACCCCTTTTCCCCAAAAAGAATCTGGTCAAAGGAAAAGTTCAATTTTGATTTTGCCTTTTTAAAAAAAAAACATTTTTGCATTTTTGTGGTCAGCGAAACTAATGGAGATTTTGAATCAAAGCTGTTTCAAACCCCATATGTAAATGTTTCCTTTGAAACAGGCTGAAATGCCTCAAATTTGGGAAAGTTGCCCCTGCCTCCCCCCCACCCCCCCCAAGAAATGACCCATCTGGCTTGGCAAAACCAACATAAATGTGGGGAATGATTCAGTGTTGTCGAATCTTCATTTTTTCACTTGGAGAAATCATTTGCTGTGGATCTAATCAAGAAGCCCCAACCAGGGTCATCCCTACGAGTGCCTGTGCCCTATGCTGCCCAGTATGACCCTTTGTGGAGAGAGTGGCCTCTCTCTCCACAGTACAAGTTCTTCAGGTGCAGAAGCTGTGAGCGCCAGGGTTTGCCAGCCATGCTGAGAGCCACCATGGGCCCCCGGGCAAGGTGGAAGGAGAGCCCAGTTCTGTGCCCTGGAATGGGTGGAGCCAAGAGTGGAAGGGGAGTGGCCTAGGGCATTTGGTCCTCAGTGCTGCCCAGACCATGGTGTTGGTTCTCCCCTCAGCTACCTCACAGCTGCATGCAGTGGTGAAGTGGCAATTCAAAGGGGCCCAGAGTGCCAGCTGCTGCCACAGCCAAGTGTAGCAGTGGCTGGAGCTCCGGGCTTCTTCGAAATGCTAGGCCTGGGGGCAACTGCCCCCTTTAACCCTCCATCAGTGGGCCTGAGGGTTGCCAACTGTCCAGGCTGGGCCAAATTTGCTGCAATGGTGTCCAGTCCATCTGGCCCAGGAGAGTTGGAAGCCCTAGAGTAGGGCAGGGAGGGAGGATAAGAGCCTCAGAGCAGCAGGCAGGAGGCACAGATGGCAGCAGGTTGGAGGAGCAAAGTGTGGCTGAGCTGCTGGCTGGAGAGAAACAATGCTTTGAAGGGGACACCACCATTGCTCTCCAGCCACCAGCATGGCCACCTCGTGGTCTTCTAGAGTCCTCCAGCCTGCATGCCGCTCACCACTGCCTGGCTAGCAGGGCCTGGGTGCAGCCCAAGCAGGGTGCAACTAAAGAATAGGGATGGGAACTGACACACACACAGAATAGGGCACTGATAAATTTGAGGCATACACCATGGTGCCTTACATAGCTGCATATGCATAAGGACAGCCATGGCTCCATCCTGTTTCCAGGCCTAAACAGAGACTGGAGGCCCAGAGTCTTGTCAGTCCCACCTCCTTTCAACCAACTGTTCCCACTCTTCCCTCCAACATCACTCCTGAGGACCATGTGTAGAGAGTTTGAACTTGGGAACTCTGGAGCCAGACGCCAAACTTCTAGCTGAATTGTAGCTAAGCCACTATGCAGATTGTGGCCACCAGAGGGAGACAGAGAGCCACACTGTGATAGCCTTGGGTTGCAAGAGGTTTACCACTTGCTTTCAAATGCGCTTGGCTCCCTGCCCATCTGAGATTCCCTTCCCTTCCTATCCTCCAGCTTTGACAAACTCCCTTTTCTGTCCCAGCCACCCTGCTTCTGAGGGGCCTTAGCCTTTGGTGCCAGGCCAGCAGTCTCTGATTAAAGCCCAGGGTAGCCAATGATGCCCAATGCATGTGTAACGCCAACAGGCAGAATCAAACCTGGGACCTCTGGAGCTTAGAACATGAGCCTCTAATGCATGAGATAAAAGCCAGCTGGCTACTAGGGAAGGCTGTGGAACAGACTCATTATTCTCTCTGTAAGGGGCCTCAGGGCCACCAGATGGGACAGTACGTCACACCTATAAAGTGTACGTGAGTTACACTTGAGTAGACACAGACTTCATACCTTTATCACTTCATGGACAGTGATACTAAAATACCTACAAGGGGGATTCTGAGGCTAACTTCCTTCACGGTTGCCAAGTGCTCTGAGCGCCAGACCTTTAACGATATGTATGTGGAAGGTGGTCTGATGATCTCAAGGCAGGTTGAAATTTTTTCAGCAGGGTATTTTCCCAGTGGCCAATGCAGCTTTGAGGAAATTGTGACATTGAAGACTCATGTGTGTGTTATGATGAAATTATCGATAATGTCAGAAAGTTTCAATTCAGTACGATAAAGTCATTGCAAGTTGATGCTCTTGTTTCAACTTTTATATGATATTAAATAATAATTTGAATCATATATTTCATACATTGTATTTCCTATTGTGTCTGATATATGTTATATTCTGGATATTTTACATTATACTAACAGCTGTCACATGGGCACAATTCATTAATTCACATGTATAAAAAATGGCTGAGAACTTAAAAATTCAGCAGTTGCAGACTGAGAAACACAGTGATAGTTCCATCTGGGGATATTCTGAACAAATGTAGCTCTGAACTGTTACATTGATTCAACAGCTACTCTAGGCATTAGAATGTCACATGGAGTTGACGATCCTGGAATTTTATTATAGAGATTTTATTGTTTTGCCATTATTGAAATGAAATGGTTCAATGGTCTGGAATCAAACATTTTCAGAATTTTCATTCCATGAGAAATTTTGGCATGTTAGCTCCTTATTCCAGTTTGAATGAAAACCAAATTCAACGTTTGGGAATTTCCCGCAGAACTGAAATTTCTTTTCCAGATCAGCTTTAGCCTGAGGGTCTGGTCACTAGATTACCAGGCAGAAAAGCTGCATTCAGCTCCCAGCTCTAGCAGAAACTCTTGTGTTGGCAGCTTTGTGCATTTTATTATGAGTTTCACAATAGCTGATATTTTTCTTAAAGCCACAGCTCTTGGAGTTATTACCTGAGAATTTCAGCTTCCACATAAAAAAATCTATCTCTGTTCCTTATGGCTACGTCTACACGTGAAGCCTACATCGAAGTAGCCTATTTCGATGTGGCGACATCGAAATAGGCTATTTCGATGAATAACGTCTACACGTCCTCCAGGGCTGGCAACGTCGATGTTCAACATCGACGTTGCGCAGCACCACATCGAAATAGGCGCAGCGAGGGAACGTCTACATGCCACAGTAGCACACATCGAAATAAGGGTGCCAGGCACAGCTGCAGACAGGGTCACAGGGCGGACTCAACAGCCAGCCGCTCCCTTAAAGGGCCCCTCCCAGACACACTTGCACTAAACAGCACAAGATACACAGAGCCGACAACGAGTTGCAGACCCTGTGCATGCAGCATGAATCCCCCACTGCAGCAGCAGCAGCCAGAAGCCCTGGGCTAAGGGCTGCTGCACACGATGACCATAGAGCCCCGCAGGGGCTGGAGAGACAGCGTCGCTCAACCCCCCAGCTGATGGCTGCCATGGAGGACCCCACAATTTCGACGTTGCGGGATGCGGATCGTCTACACGGTCCCTACTTCGATGTTGAACGTCAAAGTAGGGCGCTATTCTGATCCCCTCATGAGGTTAGCGACTTCGACGTCTCGCCGCCTAACGTCGAAGTTAACTTCGAAATAGCGCCCGACGCGTGTAGCCGCGACGGGCGCTATTTCGATGTTAGTGCCGCTACTTCGAAGTCGCGTGCACGTGTAGACACAGCTTATATGTGCAGAGATAAGCTTGAAAACAGGACCCTGTTACCTGGTCAAGGCCCCTCCTGTATTATTTTTAAATGAAATGCCATGAATTATAATCCAGTCTCATGATTGTTTGGAGCCTGACCTGTTGGTAGCGAGTGGTGGTAATGCAGACTTGCTGTGTGATATTGGCCAGTCGTGTCACTGCTTTGTGACTCAGTTTTCCAAAGGAGGATAATAGTTTTTTATGGCTTTCTCATGAGGATGAAGTCATGAAAGTGAATGGAATTCCCGTGTGTGAATGAGGCCCGGGCATCCTTATCTCTTTCAAAATGTAAGCCCAAGTGTTTGTCTCGAATGCCCAAATGTTCATCCAAAGCCAAGTTGGCGTGGCATTCTTGTTTGCAGTAGTCAATGTTTCAGAGTGGGGTCGTGTGGTTAGTTACACAGCCTACAGTCAGGGAATTGTAGACAGGTCCCACCCACATGTGATTTATGTGTCTAATGTACACAGCATTCACTGCAAGTGGCAAATACTCTCTGCAAACTCTTTACCCATGATAAAAGGACTACAGCTTTGATCTTGATTGTGCCAGTGCAGCTCAGATAAGGCCCATTGGCTACAATCCTCTCAGATCCTGGGACCACTTTGGCTGCTGCTGTAAGATAGAGCAGCCCCAGAGGCTGCTCTAACTGATGCTTGGGTTGCCACCACCCCTGTGGGACCATCCAGAAACCAGACGAGCTGGAGTGAGGTGTGCTCTGTGGCCACACCTCCTTCAGCCCCTGCACCATGGAGCCTCTGTGACACTGAGGTCTCTTGGTAATTCACAGCTCTGTGTTTGTCACTCTTGTCAGACCTGACACACTCAGTGCACCTTGCACACTGTTCTCATGATGTTTGCCCAAAAGGTGGCTGTTCTACACTATATTGTTGGAAAAGGGAAAACTCCATGACCATTAATATGCCTGTGTGATGTATGCAGCCATTTTTGGTGCTGGTACATGCCCGTACTGCTTACTAGCACCTCCACTAAAATAAATCAGTGTTCCCCCAGGCAGGGATTCCATGGCTGGGGCTGCTGGTGGGGATCCTTGTCCTAGCCAGCTCTCAGCCACAGGGCTGCAGGGTTCCCCTGCCCCTGGCCAGGGTTCCCAGGCTGGAGCTGCTGGCGGGGCTCAGTACCTCAAACCGGCTCCCAGCCAGGGGATTGCAGGGTCTCCTTGCCCCCAGAGGGAGGTGAGTACTGGCACCTCTTTTTTTTTTTTTTTTTTACAAAAAAGGGACTGGATGTAGGTGCTGTGAACCTCCAAAGAATGATATAAATGCTGAAAACACATGACTAAAATGTGTCTGTGTGAAGCAGTCATACACTGGGAAGCTGATAAACTGTGTTTTCCAGACAAAGGAAACAGGCTGACATCTCAGGCAAGGGGCAGCCAAGGAGAGTCCCCTGATTCCTTTGTGATGGGCAACCGGGTTGCAAGGGAGCAGCCAACAGGATGGCTACACAAGACAGAAGGAAAGATGTACCAGACATTACCCTTTCTGCAGCAGATAGCATGGAATCTGCCCCAGCACGCATGCTGTTTGCACCACTGGAAGAAGGGGATTGCACCTGGGGATACACTGCAGAATACATTTCAAGGCTGTGTTGCGCAGTGCAGAAAGGGGAAGAATTCCTAGGCTATCCCTTACTTCTGCAACCAAAAAACCCCAATGCATTGTGCTCTCTGGTTGGATCCTGGCAAAGGGACAGACAGCTATGAAGAAAGACTATGGTGAAGAAAGGTGAAACAAAAATTCTGAATTTGCTGTGCTTCAGCCTGAGAAGCGTGTTGTCACTTTGTTTGTGAACCACTCCAACCCCTGTTTCTTCTACTTGTCACTTAAACCTGTGTGCCTCTGTTAATAAACTTGTTTTTATATTTAGTATAAACTCACTGCTGCAATTGAAGGGAAAGTGTTAATAGTTTCTGTGTGCTGTCTCTTTAAAGGAGCTGAGGACTTAAAGCGTGTGTCTACACTTGCATTTCTCTTTCGAAAGAGGTATGCAAATGAAATAAATAAAGGGAAGAAGGATTCTTTCAAAGATGGGTTTACTTTCGAAAGAGCAGCGTCTACACTGGCTTTCTTCTTTTGAAAGAAGCTCTTTTGAAATTAGAATATGCAAATGAGGTGCAAAATATGCAAATTTATACTTCTTTTGCATTTTCGATTTACCTTATTTGTATACCTCTTTCGAAAGAGGAAAGCAAGTGTAGCCACACCCCAAGAGTCTGTATATAGGCATATTAGTGGCATCCTGGCTTCTACCATGCAGTCACTCTTTGCTGGGGGATCTCTATAATCCTTCCAGCCCTGACTTCTGTGTCTTTCTACAGAACACAGCCACATCCTCCTCACCTCCAATGCTGTAGCACTCAGAAAACTTTAAAGTGCCACAGTTTCCACATAGGAGGATGAAGCTGCTTTTGCCAGTAAATTACATTACAGACATTAAGCCAGCATAGCACCCTAGTGTAGACAAGGCGCACACTGACAGGAGTTCTGCCAGTGTAGAAACACTCCACCCCCAAATGACGTTAGCCTCTGCTGGCACAGCTCTGTCTCCAGTGTGGTTTTCATCGGCACAGCTAAGTGGGCTGGGTGAGGGTTTTCACATCTCTTGCCAACAATGCTCGGTCAGCATAACTTCATTGCACCAACCAGCTCCCTCTGGGCCACAGAAGTGACATAAAGGAGTTTATTCCCACCACAGGTCTGCTGATCATATACAAAATGGCTTTTAATCCACACAGCACACATATAAAATACAGGTGGTGTGGGTGGGCGTGGCTGTCCCTCCCCATCTGTCTCAAGGAGAGGCCACACCCCCTCACCATGGATGCATTACCCCCATTTTACTGACCCACAATCCTGAACACAAGCAGGCATTGGAGTCTGAAAATTGTTTTCTAAACAAAAAAAATATTACCGCATGTGTCAAATGCCAAATAAAATGGAGAATCCTGGGATCTGCTGTGTGTGTGTGGGGGGGAAGTTAATTGATTTCTTGTGAAAGATCACCATGTTCTAGCAATAAAGTTATCCCAGTGAGGACTGTATATTGGGAATCATTTCCTGCCCCCGCTCTCCACCCCCAGTATTCTGAGACCAACACGGCTAAACCACCACCGCAAACAACTTTTAAATGATTTGTTAGTTATGTCTGCCCACTTTCAAAACCCTGTTGCTCCTGCCAAAAATAGTGCAAAGAGACAAAATGAGAATAAAGCCCAAGGAATGCCACTGACATTAATAGTTAGCCCTGATTTACATTGGTATAAAATGGGAATTAGTTCTACTGGCTGTGGTGGAGTGACTGCTGATTTACACAGGTGTAAGTGGGATCAGAATCAGTGTTAGTTTTTGATTTACACTGGTGTAAATTATATGGGAAGTAGCAATGGAGGCGATCCTGATTTATGCTGGTGTGAAATCAGAACCAGCTGCACAGATGCCACTTGGGTTACTCCTGTTTTCCATGGGGAAATTACTCTAGATTTACTCCAGAATCAGGCCCAAGGTCTACAGCCTAGTTACTCCTGATTTACGCCAAGGCAAATGAAGGGACAATGTTTGTCTGCATTTTTCTACAGCCCTAAGAGTGTAAAATTTTCAAACCAAATTTTGGCAAGGCATTAATTTATCCCTCTCTATATTTTATGCCTCTGTTAATTAGATAATTAATCTTTATGGGTTTCTTTTATTTTTTTTATTGCTTGCCTCCCACCCTATACCATATTTTGCCTATTCCCATCTCTGCGCCTGCATTCCAGCTGCTATGCAACATTTTTTCTAATAGAGTGTTTAAAAAGGCAATGTAGCTCTGCCAAAAAAAAAAAAAATCTCCTTGGAAAAAAAATTCTCTTCTGTTACTGGCTAAAATAAAGCTAGATTATAATAATAATAATAAAAGAAAATACCACAGTATGAGAGACAATAAAGATGTCATCTTTTACAATGAAGAACGTCTCTTTTCTCCCCCCAGCTACCTTGTTTGCATGAGATGTTCCCATTCCCTTGTCATGGAAAAAGAAAGAAAGAAAGAAAGAAAGAAAGAAAGATTAAAGGAAAAACCCTCTTGCTTTTTAGCACAAGATGAAGTCATTATGATTCCCCATAGCCCTTGCTGCTCCTCATTAGTAACCCCTGTTTATAATGTGGTATTGGGGAAGTGCATTTGAATACATTAGAGATATTTGTGTGGTTAATCCCAGGCGTGACTCAATGCTGTTTACCCTGCACTGGAGGGATTAGAAACCTGTTTGAATTGGAAAGGCAGGGAGCTGTTGGTTGCACCTGCCTTCCCTGGGCCTGGCAGGGAATGGAAGGAGTGCTGAGCCAGCAGGGCAGAGTGATAGAAATGTGTCTCCAATCTGTCTCTTTCTATTGATCCCCTCCTCACAATCCGCTGAAGCAAGGACCTTTCGCTGTCCCTGCCCGCCCCCACCAACACATTTAGACCAAATGAGAACACAAGCCAACTCGCCCAGGGGTCTCTCAAGCACAGGGCACTTCGGGCCTGATTCTCATCTCCCTTGGGCTGGTGTAAAGCACAAGTCATTTCACAGAGGCTGGTGGCGATCAGACAGCTAGGCACAGAAGGCTGGCAGCTAAGTTGCTGGGTTTAGGAGAGCTCTGCTCGATTCCTGCCTCAGCTTCGGAGGTCACGCGTGACTGCAGAACATACACTCAACTTCTCCAGGGTGTAAGACAGAGGGTACAGTGACAAGAACAATGCAAGAACCTACGCAGAATAGATTAGCTGAACCGTCCATGTGAGAGCCAAGTACTCATTCACCATTCTGTGCTGAGCTCTACACACCACGGCAGTGGTTCCCAACCTTTTCAGTCACCCGGCACCCTTCAATGAGACAAAAAAATTCCACAGCACACCCACTTTTTTCAGCTGAATCGATTGCTCATAAATGTCACATTTACTATGGTTACAGTCCTGCGAGAAAGGTTTGCAGCACAGTAGGGCATACAACAAGCTAAACAAAAAGCAAATGCATTAATGTTTCAAATCTGCCACAGAATACACTGTCTTAGACAGCGAGCACTGGCACATTTTTAAAATCTGCTCAAGGGCACACTAGGGATATTGAGTAAACAGGTAACTACTGGAAGCAGGCTCCCCTCCCTGTCAGCCCATTGCAGCCAGAATGCAGCATTTAACCCACATCCCAGCTCCAACAGACTTCTGCTCTACCCCTTGCGACAGGAGGCAGTGGGGACAGACTCCCCACCAGCTACTTTGGGCCCAGGGGCAGTGCCACTCAGCACAAATGGAGTCCTGGAAGGTTGGCCTTTCCCTCGTGGTGGCTCTGCAAAGAGCTACCACACGGGGGGTGGTGGCAGGGGGTTGGGAATTGACAAACCCACACCAGCTGGGACTCAGGCAGCCTTGCTGCTTGAGCCCTGGCTGGGACAGGGTCATCAATTGCCCACCCCACCTCCCATGGCTCTGCAAAGAGCCACAGTGAGGGGAAAATGACAAAATTCAACAGCACACGTGGACACTTCTCACAACACACCATTCTCATTGGTTACTGATCCCTGCCTTTTGGGAAGAGTGCTCTTATGGTCCAGCCATGGAGCAAAAGTTCAGAACACCTAATTTCAACTCCGGCACCAGATCTGCTCCTTTATGTGACTTTGGACAGGAGACGTGATCTGCCTGGTTTCTTAGTCAGACCCTCCATAGATAATTCTTTGCCTCGTGAGAGTGTTGTGCTGGTAAAACCCATGAATGAGCCTGAGATGCTCGCATGTTATGGCAGTCAGGGCAAAGTAAACACCACCATAGCTTCTTCGTGGGAGAGAACCATCTCAACGCTTCTGGGAAGAAGAGGATATGAATGGACAGAGGGGCAGGGGGCAAAAGGACCCTCAGGTGGCCAGCAGGCAGTTGTATTCCAAGGCCTGCAGCAGCAGGGGCCTGGCCCACAAGTTTATAATGAAATGACATGAGGATCCAGAGGTGCCAACGTTCTAGTGTGCTGGGAGGTGGTCAATCCCACTTCTCCACCCCAGGCCCTGCCCCTGCTCCTCCCTTTGCCCCAGGGCCCCAAACTCTGGGCTCTTCCCGCCCCGATCCAGCTGACCTCTGCTTGCCCGTGCTCTGCCTCTTCCTGCCGTGGTCTGAACCCTCCCTCAAGCATGCCTTGCTCTTTTCCTTCCCCCGCCCCTCCCTGAGCGTCCTGTACACTGCTCAATAGCTGATCATCAGCACATGGGAGGATCTGGGGGGAAAGGGGTGCTGGGGGGTGCTGATCTGCAGGGCTGCCAGCAGGTGGGAGGTGCTGCAGGAAAGAGAGGGACTTTTTTCATGTGCGCTCCAGCCCAGAGCACCCACACAGTCAGTGCTTATGAAGGGTCTATCTGAGGTCTTGTCAATATTTAAAATTAGGCTGAAGTGAAAAAATCAACTCCCCTGAGCAGCACGGCTATGGTGACCTAACCTGCTGGTGTAGACATGGCTGGGTCAATTGAAAAATCCAAATGTGATAGGGAAAGCCCGTCCCTTGGTGTAGCCTGCAGCTACAGTGGGCATAGCTACAGCACCACAACTACACTGTTGTTATCTCTGTAGTGTAGACATGCCCCCAGGTACTTTATCAGACCACCCCGCCACCATTCTTGTAACATCTATGCACATCACATCATTAGTATGTTTATTTTTACACACACACACACACACACGCACGGAGTGAAGTTAGGAGATACTATTGGCCCCATTGTAGAGAAGCAATTAAGTGATTTGCCCAAGGTCAGCGAGGAAGTCTTTGGCAGAGCTCAAAACTGAGCTCGTTTCTCACTTTTATTCCATAGCCACCATGGCAATCCATTTTCTCAATGCAGCCATGTTCTTAACAGCACCAGAGCGAGCTGATCCCAGCAAGCAACATTACTTTTAACCCTCAGGACACACTTCTGTAAAATAGGGATTTATTACTCTCCCTTCACCCCTTGAACTGACAGGAAATGGATGCAGAAAGACATGAAGAGACTTGCCCAAGCCGTACAAGAAATGAGGCTGAGATAGGAACGGAACCTGGCTGTCCAACATTCCAATTTCGCAGCCTACACCTTCTTTTCCAGAGCCTGCAGGGCTCACAACTTTACATTTCCCATTCACCATCCGATGGGACTAAACTGTGATACAGCCCAGTTCTTCCTGCTTTATTTGTGTTGAATAGGGCCCATCTCACAAGTTGTCCCACTGACACAAGGACTTTTCACAGAATAAACCAGGGGTGAGCAAACTTTTTACACTGGGTCCCACTTTTCATCCCTCTAATCAGCAGGCCCCCCCACTCCCCTGCAACCTAGCTAATGTAATAAAAAACAATGGAAAATTCAGTTATATTCAGCCTAAAAAAATTTTGCGTGTGACAGAAAATAAGTGTGTAGAACGTAAAAAATTTATTAATTGGGATATAAATGTGAATAGACAGACATAAAACCAGTAACATATTTCAATATCTTTGATGAGTCTGAGACCCAGCAGCTGTTCATGCTGCTCCGCCCCTTATGAAATTTCAAACCCCCCAAGAAGGCCCACGCCCCAATTTCTGCATCCCTGGAGTAAACTACTACTCAGATTAACTAAAGGGGGCAGAAATGGAGCCCTATCTTTCGGCAACTGAGAGAATCTCATTATAGTGGTATAAATCCAGCATAAACCCGCTGAGTTCAATGCAGTTACCTCAAATTTCACTGAGAGCAAAGTTGGGTTCTTTATAACACTGAAATGACTTAAGATTCTATGATGGGATGTCTGACTGCAGTGGAGAATTGGAAAATGTCATTTACAGGTTTCTTTCCCTGTTCATAAGAGGCATGGAATAATAGAACTGATCTGAATGGGAACTCGTCTCAGATGTTTTGGTATAAAAACAAGGTGTCACAAAGATGGGTTCACATGCGTCCCCGATGGAAGTCACTGAGGCCTCTATGGGAAGACAGCCTCATAATCACACACTCCATTCACACACATCCATATACTCACTCGCCCTCACACAGAGAAAATTCCTTCTACTATTACTTACCCTGCCACTAAAAGTTCAGATTTATTTTACACATCCCTACGCTAGATTATGCACACACTAGAACACACCTACACACAGAGACTAGAAAATACTAACACACAAACACTAGAATAGACTTACAATGGCACAGACATTACAATGGCACAGACATTTCAATGGACATGCAGGCCCCGATTCAGCAAAAAACTTAAACTCATGTGTAACTTTAAATGCATCAATGGGTTTATTCACATGCTTCAAAATAGGTATATGCTTAAATTGCTTGGTGAGTTGGAGCTTTGTGAACTTGATAAAAAAACGAAAACTCAAGGGGAAATTTAGACAATGTGTTTTAATTGTAATAGATAATTGAAACATTTCCAATACTGCTTGGAAAGCCCCTCCCCCCAAACCATACACATTGAAACTTCTAAAAGCAAATTAAAAAAATCAATCAGTTTCAAGATAAGACTATTGCTGTGCCGTGCAGTATCTAATAATCACCTAAAACAGGATGACAAGGACAGGTTATTTAATTATCCTGAGATCACCAAAGAAGTTTTCTTTCTTCTAAGAATTCTCTTTCAGTAGTTCAATTATCTATCTATCTATCTGTCTATCTATTGAATTATAGAATCACAGAGTCCTAGGGCTGAAAAAGACCTCAGGAGGTCATCAAGTCCAGCCCTCTGCCCAAAATCTATCTGTCCCTAAACACACCCATCTATCTCTATATACATATATAATCCTTCTGGTTTAATTGGCTTCCATAGAATTACACCAGAGATAAATTTGAGCTAGTATGTTTTATAATGAGTAGATAGATAGATAGATAGATAGCAGGCTCCTATGCACTACTGTAATACAAATAATAATGCATAATAGAAATATACATAAGAATTTCTCTTTTAATCCTATATGAGTATTTATGGCAATAGAGACTGACAATATTCCAATTAATGACTCATGTGCATGTACATGCCCATTCACACATACGTGGCCATATATTCTTACACACACTGATTTAAATTTCTTAGTCTCTTTGTTTTGAAAATGGAGGTGTCTGCACCTGTGCTTTCTGTTTAAACTAAAAATAATCAGATGCAGGTGTTTACATTTCTGCATGGTGCAGAGAAAAGAAAGTCTGGCTTGATTTATAGGAAGCATCTTCAGCCATAAATCTCAGTGCAGTGTATATTTTTAAATGAGCGCTCGTGTGGTGGTTCTTGTTAACTTTGCCTTTTTTCTTCCTTCCATCCTTCCTTTCTTTTTATTTGAAACAATAAAATGTAATTAGAGTGTGAAAGGTGTGCAAGGTTCTTGCCTGGGAATTTGGAAGGGGATTGTGTCTGTCAGCACACAGAAATAAAGGACTGTATCCTCTGCTGGTGCAAACTGATGTTGTTCCATCGACGGCAATGGCTCTACGGCTGATTTCCACCAGCTGGTATTTTGTCCTCCTTGACTCCAGTGGAGCTGTCCCCCATTTACACCAGCTGGGGATTTGTTTCCAATGGAGCTTCATTGATTTACACCAGCTGGGGAGCTGGCCCCATGGTCTGTTGAGAATCTGGTCCCCAATTGAGATTTATGACAGAAAAATTTGCACCTCTGCAAAAAAGTATCTCTGGGGTTCACAAGCTATTTGGCCTACGTCACGGGGCAATTTTAGGCGCTGGTGTGTATTCCAAGTCTGATATTTATTGAAAGATCCAAAGGGAGAAAAGTGCCAGACATTTTACAATTCCACAATCAGCCTCAGAGAGTTAAAGGTAAGTTTTGCTCTTGTTTCTACTGATGTCAACGCAGTGCAGTCAATCAGGATTACTTTGCATTTACACTAGTGCATGGGACAGTAAAATCAATCCCTACACAGCAGGAAATTGAACCTGACTCAGTACATACAAGGTTTGATCCTCGATGCCCTTTTACACTTGCATTCTTTTTTTTCCTGTCACATTCTTTCCAGCTCTTTGTGGTTGTCTCCTTCTCTGGGGGTGCTTGTCTTTCCCTCCTTCTTTTTACATCTTCCACCACCCTGTTGAAGTCAGTAACACTGCCAGGAGGTTGGCCAGAATTGTGGTCTATTGTTCTCACACCATCCTGCATGGATGCAAAGCAGGAATCTGACTTCTATGCGGGACCCCTCTGTCTCCGGCCTGCCGATTTGTTAAAATTCTCATTCCCTTTGGCAAATGAACAAAGCTGGAGAAGAGACTTGTTCTGGGGCGTGCAATGGATGATAATGCTTTATCCTCAGCTCGGTGACCGAGGATTGCATGAACCGTGGCGGAGCTGCAGGAGGCCACATCAGTGAACGAGGCTGACATCAATTTTTTCACTTCAGCAACGGCAAAGGCAGCTTGGCTTATACGTAGGGGTATGGATTAGCCTCTCTGTGGGCCCTGATCCTGCTGGAAAAAGCTTCTGTTCCCTTCTATGTCAATTCCTCAGTTCGAGTGGTGGATCAGCAAAGATGTATGCAGGGGAAAAGGAGAAATTTGATGGGTGGGGTGTGAGAAAGCTGGAAAAGTGGGAGTGTCTGAGGAGCGGAGATGGAAAGAAAGAAAGGAGAGGAGAGAAGAGATGAGTTGGAGAGAGACTGATGAAGAGAAAGGATGAGACCAATAAGAAGAGAAATAGAGACAAAGAGAACACAGAAAAGGATGAAAGAGACAAAGACAAAGCGAGATATGCAGAGAGAGGAGGACAAAGGAAAAGAAAAATGAGATGGAGGGACAAAGATGGAATAAATAAAAAGAGAGACAGACACAGAGGATAGAAAGAATGAAAAAGACAGACAGAAAGACAACAATTTGGGAAAGAAAGAGAGCAGATTCATGCTTTGTGATCATTTCCATGCTGTGGGGTGAGGCTTTGTCTTTAACCATCCTGTGACAATGAAGAATCTTTTTTTTTCTTTCTTTCTTCCTTTCTTTTTTTCTTTCTTTCTTTTTTTCTTTCTTTCCAAATAATTGAGTCATCTGGATTCCTATGATTTACCATTTCCAATGATAAATAGTCGTTACAGGAGCTAGCTAGTTGGCAGATCTTTAGCTCGAAGTTATAATTTGTCAAGCTGCCACTAGATTCATGTTTTATGCTAATGAAGGCAGACTTATTGACTCAGGGTTAGTCAATGACCGGGTCAACTCTGTCCTCAGGCAAGGAAGAGGTCAAAAGGTCAGAGGTGAAAGGAAGAGTAGGCCAGCATGGATTTTCTTGAAGATGGCTGTAATTTTAGAATAAAACCTATTTAACACAGAGAAAATCTGAAATGTTGCAACAGTCCAGAATGCAGTAAACATAATCTGGGGTTTACAACGCTGAGACAAAAGACATTGATTCAACTGTGGACCTGCTTACTAAGGGATTCCACCAATGTGCTTGTACCTCCATACACAATATTGCCCAAGCCAACATGAGTTTGGTGTTTTGCTTAAAGCCCCAGCTCCTGGAATCATGGGATTTGTATAACCCTCTCAGCTCTCATTTTTATAGCATAGCAAGCTTCTGGCCTTATGGTTGTAAAGGAAAGCCTGAAAGTGTAATGATGAAAGGCCCAGAAACAAGAAAGGAACCCAAAAGAGCCCCCAGAATGTGTTATTATTGTGTTAAATCTCATTTTAGACCAGTTTTGTGATGGGGTGAGCGGGTGTGTGGATTTTGAGCCCTTGAGGTTGCCAATACTTCATTGCTTTAGGCACACATGAGTATGAGGTAATTGATTGGGGTTGAAAGTAAATTTAATTTCTTCCCAATACATTGAGGGGGTGTGTTGGGGGGACACCAGCTAAGGAGAGCCATGTAACCTCCCCACATGACCTTCCATGTGACTCTGCCCCACCCCCACCCCTGCTTTTCCCCTCTACTCCCCACCCCATATTGCTAAAAGGTGGTTGGAAGGTGGTACAACAGCCAGAGGAACTGCCAGTTCCCTGCTCTGCCTGTGTCTCCTCTCTGGACAGCTGCAGCCTGGTAGAGGACTGCAGGGGCAGACATAGGGTTCTGCTCCTTTCCCCACTGGGAGGGGCAGCAGCATACATAGAAAGCACTAAAATGCTGGCAGCTCCCCTGGCTGCCAGACTGCACTCAGACCCAACCACCGCCAGCCCCATTCTCCTGGGAAGCAGCTCCATGGAGGGCCTGGGGGCAGTGGACCAGTAAACAGCTGGTCCAATATGCCGCATCTTGCCAGCCACTTTCTTGCCGGTGCGGAGTACCAGGCTGTACCAAGTTACTTTCACCTGTGTAAGTGACCCATGCAGTACATACGCACTGGGGGGACCTGAAACATTCAGCTCAGGTAGACATACATGTGCTAGCTTTGATTATGCCCACACACTAAAATTAGCAATGCAGCCATGGTGGCATGGGATAACCACCGGACGCTGGACCTAAGGGCTCAGATGGGGAAAACCCTGGTGCTTAGCTGTGCCCGTGCTCAGCATCAGATTACACTGCATTTTTAACAAGCTAGCTCAAATGAAACTAGTGCACACGTATTTACCCAACACGGAAGTCACACCTCCAGTTGTAATGTAGATGTACCCTTAGCATTCTGCAAGTCAGAGGTCATTTACACCTAAACACCTCATCTACAACCCTTTGATCACATACGGTGGACAGCCAGGCACAACCTGCTGGTTCAACTGAACATTACGGGACCTAGTGAAGGAATCACTGGGTAAAATTCTCTGGCACGTGTTGAGCAGGAGGTCAGATGAGATGATCGTAATAGTCCCTTCTGGCCTTGCAACCTATGTATGTAGACACCAGGAGTTGCATGGCTGCAGTACTCACGATATTCCAGCAATTCACTTCACAACAATTTTAAAAAGGTGGTGCATGAACTGGTACAAAGTTGGGAGCCACAGTCCATGCCTCAAGGGAGAGTAGGTGTCAAATATCTCACACTTGCCACCTATTTACTAACAGCAAAAAGAAGTTGGGGGGGAGTGTTATTTCAAGCTGACTGGTTTATATATACTTAATTTTTAAAGTTCCTTCATTTTTTGCATTGCAACATGAATTGTATCTTTTAAGAGCCCTCCCTTATTTTGCAAAATGCTGTAAGAGTTTTGCTTCTTTTGAGCAAATTTTAGCACTGGAAAAGGTTCAGAAAAGGGCAATAAAAATTGTTAGGGATTTGGAATGGGTGTCATATGAAGGGGGATTAAAAAGACTGGGACTTTTCAGCTTCAAAAAGATGAGATTTAGGGGCGATATGATAGAGGCCTATAAAATCATGGCAGATATGAAGGAAGTGAATAAGGAAAAGGTGTTTACTTATTCCCATCAGAACTAGGGGTCACCAAATGAAATTAATAGGTAGCTGGCTTCAAGCAAACAAAAGGAAGTATTTCTTCATGCAGGGCATATTCAATCTGTAGAAGTCCTTGGCAGATGATGTTGTGCTGACCCGGATTTCAACGGGGTTCAAAAAGGAACTAGATACATTCATGGAGGACAGGTTCATCAATACTTATTAGCCAGGCCAAGCAGGAATGGTGTCCCTAGCCTCTGGAAATGGGTGACAGGTGAGGGACCACTTGAGGATTACCTGGAACATATTTGCTGTGTGCCCCACCAATAGAAACACGTGCTGCAGGCTACGCATTGCTGTGGACATTCTGACAATCAGCTGGGTGAGACCTGAATTTCTTCTGGGCAGCTGCCCAAGCACTCAGCTTACAGGAAACACTGGTTACAGTATCAAAACAAAAAGCAGTCCAGTAGCACTTTAAAGACTAACAAAATAATTTATTAGGCGATGAGCTTTCGTGGGACAGACCCACTTCTTCAGACCGTAGCCGTACCAGAACAGCCTCAATATTTAAGGCACAGAGAACCAAAACCAGTAATCAAGGATAAATCAGAAAAAAAAAGATCAAGGTGAGCAAATCAGAGAGTGGAGGGGTGGGGGAGAAAGGTCAAGTATTAGATTAAGCTTCTGGTCTGGCTATGGTCTGAAGAAGTGGGTCTGTCTCATGAAAGCTCACCTAATAAATTATTTTGCTAGACTTTAAAGTGCTACTTGACTGCTTTTTGTTTTGATAGTGTACAGACTAGCATGGCTCCCTCTCTGTTACTGGTTACAGTATGTTTGTGATACTCCATGTCACACTGTAGGGTGTAGATTCCTACTCACTGGAGCTGAGCTGCCACCTTAACAGAAATGGTAAATAAGAGAAAGAACGCAAATCAAATCAAACCAAGAGAATTTTAATGTTATCTTTTCACATGGCCAGTTCCCTCCCTGCCACAGTCCACAGTCCACGTCATACTGAAAGATAATAAATAAATCAATAAATAAATCCATATTTTCCTTCTGGTAATCCCGAGAGACGAGGTGGGTGACTTCCGGTGGTGAGGACAGGGCTTGTTTTCAGGACCACTGGGTACCTCCAAAGCTCATATTTTTCACCAGGACAAGTTTCTCTGCTAAAAAATATTACCTCAGTCACCTTGTCTCTCTAATATCCTGGGACCAACACTGGTACACCAAAACTGCATACATTTTGATAGTCCCAGCAAATAAGAGGTAGACATTTTGTAATAATTCTCTCATTGTTACAAGCCTTTTAAATATTTTCCAGTGTTAAAAGAAGTCTCATATTCCAGAAATTTGTCTGGTTTTACTGTACGTCTTTGGTTTAAAGGAAGATGTGCCAGTTTTAGATTTCAGTCATAACTAAACCTTGTAATCCCCAAAGATTTTAAATTAAACCTTCTCTTTCTATCCTCTACTGATTCTAGACATTTTGCGGTTTCACCCGAACGTCTGAACTTATCTTCACTTTAAACATGGAGTCATGTAAAATAACAAATTAAGAAATTTTTTAAAACAGCCAAGATGATAAAAATATAGTTGCAGAGCAGTGCAAGTAAAAATAATTCTAAACACACAAATCACAGCAGTAACCCTAATTCAGCAAGAGTGCTTTAGTGAACGATTCACAGATCATTTTGGAAGTGTGATTAAAATTTTGCAACAGGGAATGACAAAATAATAGTGTTGCTGGCAAGTTAATATATTTGGTGCCCTAGCTATAGTTTCATATATATTTTTCTTTTCTTTTGTTTTGGGGGGGGGGAGAGTCAGTAAAATTAACTGAACTGCAAATTTAAAGATCAAATAAAATACAACTGTTTTTAGAAACTGTCCCATCTGAAAGTCCACTGATGTGTATATTATTTAAAGGTATTGAATCCCGCCCCCCACTGCCTCAGTGATGAGCTGCAAAGGAAGACAGGGAAGGGTTGTGTTACATAATATTTGGTATAAAGTCAATGGCTGTTGAAATAGAAGGTGATGTATATTTGTAAAATCAAATGTACTTCTATGCCACCTAAGTCCTTCTACTGGGTTAATTTAACTAGTGAAAAGAAAACCAGCATTCTCCATGCACGGAAGACATTCCACAAACATATATTCAATAATAAAACATCAGTAATAATAAAAATCACAAAAGTAAAACACAGTGATAAAAAGAACAGATTATTTCTCCAAAGTGCAACTTTGTCTTGGCATAAAGTAGCTCTAAATGTTACTTAGGGTTATAATAATAATTATTAGAGTTTATCCTGGATAAAATGTTGGCGTCCATTTAATGCTTTATTAAGGTTTTAAAAGGTGACTATTCCCATCTTTCTAGCCCACTGCCACTCTCCTATTAAAGTTCTGTGTTAACACCCCTGCTCTTTGAATTTTCTTTGTTGCTTTCATTCAACTACTCCTTGCTATAAATTAAATCCACTTTTAATATGAAGAGTGCATTTCCTCCCAGCTGTAGAAGATTTAAATGTTAATGAAGAACCTTGGAAATGTGAAAATAAATAATACACTTCTAAGCTTTTACTGACTGAGGGGGTTATTTATAGCATAATTATCATGTTTCTTGTATTTCTAGTCTTGATTTTGAACTCACATTTCCTTTCCTAGCCATTTATGCTGCAAGTGCATTTAGGCTTGGAAAGCACATTTTTAAAAAGATGAGGGAAACATCATATTTGCTTGGGCAAATATCTGTGTCAGCCCACTGATTATACTGCATAGAACTTGTTTCATATAGATCCAAAGTCTCATTCAAGACTTCGCTGAGCTTGAAACTAAGTTCTTTCTGCTTCTTTGGCATCACATCATAGAGAGGTTTAATTTGCCCACCAGGGTATCATCTAGGTGAGTGGGCAGGGGGCAAAGATAGAATTCTTGACCAGAATGGGTGTCTGCAGCCAGAACGCTGAGCTCAGCAAAAATCTCCTGGTCTTCAAAATATTCTGAGGAACATTATTCTTGTTAGAAATTTCACCAATATGGTATGTAACTGACAATTGTATTATATATCATTCAGAAAATTACTCCCTAGAGAAGATGGACCCAGCTCCTTCTGAAAGGGCTCAGTGAAATAGAAGCATTGGGCATTAAAGCTAAAGCACCAATTGTTGTCAAAAGTTTTGGTGAAAAACGTGTAACAGAAAACGTGTAACACTTTTTTTGGTGAAAAAGTGGTGAAATATTCTGTGAAAAAAAATCATCCAAAGGTCCCACAAGACAATGTTGTCCAGAATTTTTGTGGGGAAAGACTTGTGAATCAAGCTCACATAGCAACTTTTTTTTTTTTGGATGGGTGAGGAATCATTTGTGGAAATAAAATGTATCAAAATATCTAGTGAAAACTGTTAACCAAAACCTTCTACAAAAAATTAGACTCTTTGTGAAAAAAATTAAGTAAATCTTTTTGGGACTAAAGATTTTGTAGAAACTTTTTATGGAAAAAGTGGAAATGCATTGTGCATAAATATGTAATTGAAACTGTTAGTGAAAAAAACTCAGAATGACTCACAACCAATCAAGACACTTTTTGAGTGTGAGCACTTTTTGTTCTCTACAGCTTTTTTAAAAACTGTATGTTTTTAAAAAATAATTTGACCCTCTCTAGTCACCTCTCTTCTATCAATTTTGAGGGGAAAGGGACTATTATTTTTAGCATGACATTCATTAGCTTACCATCTGTTGGAAGGATACTGATTTAACAACACCTGTACTGTTGGTGAGGATGCTAGTGATGAGTCTGGAATGCCCTGCTGATGTCTTTGGTGTGTGCTTTCATTCCTAAGTCCATTGCAATGTTCCCCAGGGGCCCTGCATCCTTCTCCCTCTCCCAGGAAGCTGAAGGCAGGAGGCCTGAGTGCCTGTCATGGGAAAAGGCTCTCTCTTCATAGAATCATAGAATCCTAGGACTGGATGGGACCTCAGGAGGTCATCTAGTCCAGCCCCCTGCCTAAAGCAGGATTAAGCTTAACAAAATCATCCCAGCCAGGACTATGTCAAGCTGGAACTTAAAAACCTCTAGGGATGGAGATTCCACCACCTCTCTTGGTAAAACATTCTCTTCTGTTTCTCTGCCCAAGAGCAGGACAGAAGTTCTAGCAAAAAACAAGAGCCTGTCAGAGTGGAGGCATGGTAGCCTTGTTACTTCTGATAGGAGAGGTAGCTGGAGAGGTGATGACCCATTTGTCGAAGGACGACTCCGGTCCCTTGCAGCCAGCTGGTCCCTCAAAGAACCCTTCCTTCGCTCTCTTCTTCTGCTTCATCCGGCGGTTCTGGAACCAGATCTTCACCTGGGCTTCGTTGAGCTGCAAGGCACAGGCAATCTCCACCCGCCTGGCTCGGGTTAGGTACTTGTTGAAGTGGAATTCTTTCTCAAGTTCAGTCAGCTGCTTCGTGCTGAAGATGGTCCTGGGAGACACTGTGGTTGTCGCCCCAGCAAAGCCGCAGCTTCCTGGTCTCACTGGAGACAAAGGGAATGGAAGGGGGTGGGGGAGGGGAGATCGTTATTAAAACACACGCGGCTAGTAACTAAGAGGGTCCCTTTCTAGAGAGTCACAGAGAGATAGCTTTGTTAGTCAGTATCTTCATAAAACAACAAAGCATTCATGTAGCAGTTGAATGACTAACAAAATAATTTATTAAGTGATGGGCCATCATCGGACAGACCCACTTCTTCAGATCTGGAGATCCTGGGTCAGCCCCACGAAAGCTCATCACCTAATAAATTATTTTGTTAATCTTTAAAATGCTACATGACTATTTTTCCCCTTTCAAGTTAGCTAATCTTTCTTTCTTTCTTTCTTTTTTCTTTCTTTCTTTTTCTTCTCTCTCTCGCTCTCCAATACAAACCCATTTTGTGAGTAACACACTCCAACAACCACATACATGATTTCCATTATTTTTCAGTATCATGTGCCTAGATCCCTACTGCAAAATATACTCATATTGCAAGAAACATGTAAATATAGTCCTACTGATTATTTTGCAGAATATGCACTGCAAAATGCGTATGTTTTTGGAATATATATTAAATTTGTGTGTTATGATCTGTGTGCTATCAAATATGCGCGTGTTGCACGTGCCTGTCCATATCAATTGGTTATGTACATATTCCTTTTATATCTGTTCATTATCTCGACCCCAGGCAACAACCCGGACGCTCGTGGTTCTCAGCCATTTGCGCTCTGTCATTCGGAAGTGCCCAGGCGGCGCTGGGCTATGTGGGGGAGCCAGTTTAAAGGCGCACAGAAGATCCCATCAAAACAAAAAAGCAGCCCAGTAGCACTTTAAAGACTAACAAAATAATTTATTAGGTGATGAGCTTTCATGGGACAGACCCACTTCTTCAGCCCATAGCCAGACCAGAACACACTCAAAATTTAAGGCAGAGAACCAAAACCAGTAATTAAGGAGGACAAATCAGAAAAAAAAAATGAGGAAGGTGAGCAAATGAGAGAGTGGAGGGGGAACAGCGCGGGGAAGGTCAAGAATTAGATTAAGCCAAGTATGCAAACGAGCCCCTGCAGTGACTCAGAAAATTCCCATCCCGGTTCAAACCACGTGTTAATGTGCCGTGTTGGAGTATGATACCCGGGAACCAAAGGAGCTGCCAGTAGGAGCCCGGGGGTTTTTTGTCTGCAGGGACACGCGCAGAGGGTTGTCATGTGTCCATACCAGGGCGGACCCGATGCTCTTGGCTGTGGAAGACCTTGCAGGAGGCGGAAGCGCAAGGGTTCTGTCGGTCGGTCTGCCTGCCTGTCTTCCCATTCAGACGGGGGCAAGGCTGGAGGCAGGCAGGGAGGGAACGCGCCTTAGCAGATCTTTCCCCTTTGCAATGACACTAATAACGCGCTCAGGAGGGTGTCACAGCCAGGCAGGGCAGAGAGGGGGTGGGGAAGCCAGGGGAGAGTGCAGCAGATTCACTCGGTCCCTGCCCAAAAAAGCCATTAGCTGCTCTGATGCCGCAACTCATCCCGCAGGTACTTTCACTTTCAGCTCCTCTCCCCTGGGAGTCCAACCGGCCTGGTAGAGCCCCAGCTACAGCCCCCCACTCCGGGGTCACGTGAGCCAGGCCAAGTTTGTTTGTTTGGTTCTTGGTTGCTTGCTGCCTTCCCAAACACGGTTATTAAAAGGATGCACTAAACGAAGGGGGACACCCTGCATGTAGGATTACTGTTATCATCGTCAGTGTTGCAGAACTGAGTCTGAGAGCTTGAGGGTGTGAGTTCAAATGCCAGCGTAATCTTAGCTTTCGACTCAAACACAGCTCTTCCCCTGCATCTCGGTCTCTGTTTTCTTCCATGCTCCTATATCTCCTGTCTTTCTAATTTCCTCCGTCTCTCCCTCGCTTCTTATTATATCCATCTGCCCGTGTGGCCAGTTCAAATCGAGGCAGAATTAAGACCAAAAAAAAAAAAAAACCACCTCTTTCCCGTGCGTGTGAAACTCACGAAATACATCGGAACCCTTTAAACTCTTACAGAACAAAACAGCAGGCCAGTACCACTTGGTGGACTAACAAAATGCTTTACTGGGTGATGAACTTTCGTGGGACAGACCCGCTTCTTCAGATCTAGCAGATCTAAACTTCTATTTGCGTTTCCCCTTCGTTTTCCCAGTGATCAAATTCATCCGGATGTGTGTATACACACACACACATAAACACACGCACACAGTATCTGCTAAATGAAAAGAACTTGCGCCATCGTCACGTCTTTTCCAGCCCTGAAGAAGTGGCTCTGCCCCAGGAAAGCGCGTCACCTAATACGTTATTTTGTTAGTCTTTGCGATGGCACAGGACAGCTTTGTTGGTTTGTGAAAATGCAGCCTAACACGGCCACCTCTCTGTGGCTTTTCTGCAGCGTGTTACATTTTTGCTCTCTGGAAATGTCAGGCACTTAACCCACCTTCCCTTCCTGAAGGTGAACCAAGGAGATCAGGCGTGAAACAAAGAGAGATTTTCCTTATAGCTCTGTTAGCCCCACGCGTCTGCTTTCTTGGGGGTGAGAATCCCCTTGGCTGGGGAAAGTTGGGAGAAGTTGGAGGCAGTTTCGATATACGGGTCATCGGGAGAGAAAATTCAAGGACCGCCTTCGGGCAGGTACCTGCCTCCAGCCCTCCCCAGAAAAGTGACAAGAAAGAGGTAAATATCCATTTGACAACTGTGTGCAGGGCGTAAACGCTGTTCCCTCCCACTCAAACTCCGAGGACGTGGAAATTCTCACCGTCGGCTGCAATCGAAAGTACTTTCAATTCGCACGGCCGAGGAGAACTCCCGGGAGCAGGGCACTCGGTTAATTTTTTTAAATTAAACTCTCCTGTTGTTCCGTTGGATTTCCTTTAAAAGTGCCAATTCCTCCCTTTTCAGCGTCAAAGCTGGGGTGGGTGGGGAGAAGGCAATCTGCCTCCCCCCCCACTTGAGAAAATGCAACATGATTTCACATCCAGTTAGAGACAGAGAGGGTGGCCGTATTAGGCTGTATTTTATCAACACAAAAAAGCAGTCGTGTAGCACTTTAGAGGCTAACAAAATTATTGTGTTGGTCTTTAAAGTGCCACATGACCGCTTTTTTACATCCAGTTAGAGACACTGTAACGTTTTCCCTTAACAACACACTTGCCTCAGACATTTGCAAAAGCTTTGCAATAGACTCCGGGAAAACTTCGAAGCAAATGGTAAACTGTTTGTCTCGATGGTAAATTTAAAGAAAGTTTTTAAAAAATCCCACCGTTTTAAGAATATCTAGCGAAATGTCAGAGCCAAATCTCTTGGAAGATATTTCTGATGCAAGGCGCCAGATAGGGCTGGAAGGTAACAAGAGACTTTTAATACTCTATTAAGGCTCTGAGTTTATCGAGGAGTTCAGAAAATGGTTTCATCATAAGGCTTAATGTTTGGAGAAAGTTTTTTTCCGTCAGTCTCTGCACTTTCCTCTGGGGAGTGAATATAACTGCTACGCTTTGAATTTTGCACTGCACGGAGCGTTCTCAAGATCAGAAGATCTTTGAAGAATAATTTAGAGGATACATTCCCCGCGCGCAGAACTTTTTAAAAAAATCCGACTTGGTAATTACCCCCCTCCTAAAACCATACAAAAGTGCGACGCTGTTTCTTCTCTTTTATTTTGGGGCTAAATTACTTTTAGAAGTTGTCTCGCCTAAATTAAAACGAGACCGAAGTCAGATCCGATGCCTGCAAAATTCCTTTTGAAATATTAAACATTTCATCTCCCCCCACCCCCCGGGAAACAACAACTCAGTTCACAACCACAAATTCCAACCCCCTCATATGTATTCCAAGCTATTCTGAATATATATTACAGATACATTTGAGATACATTTAGTTTAGATCTATAAGATCACTAATTGGCCAACGCGATCAGCCACTGTAGAGAGGCTTGTCAATTTCCTTTTAACTCGTGCTTCCTACAAAAGATAAAAAGTTTGCTGAGGGTGATCTTTTTAAATGCATCTGACGAAGCGAGTCTTTGCCCCCCAAAAATCTGTTAGCCTATAAGGTGCCACGGGACTTCTCGTTGTTCTTTCTTCGTTTGTTAGTTTGTTTTAAAGAAAATAATCATTTTATGCACAAACCAATTTTAACTGAACCCCCAAAGTTCTGAAAGCCACGATCAGGTCGGGGGAAGAAATGGAGTTTGGAAATAATACCAACCAATTCAGGCAAATACACCTGCTTGCAGTCAGGCACTTGCCTATGGAGGGTGAATATATCTTGCAGGTCCGTTGCCTAGGAAAGTTACTTGGGCTCTGCCCGCCCCAGCTCAGCACAAGGCCTGCGCCTCAGACTCACCTGGTCTGGGAAGGCTCCTTTTGATTCTCATCCACTCAAAAGTTTTCGTGTCACCGTAAACATCCCGAGAGAGGCCCCCCCTCTCTTCCGGCACCCCTAGAGAGGGAGAGCGGGCAGGGTGCAGATCCACTCCCCGACCCCCGCAGCAGGCTGTGACAAGGCAAGCGGAGGGGGGCAGGCTGCCCCCAAGAAAGTCGGGCTCCAGGCAGCTGGGCGGGGCGGGACGGCAGCAGGGTGCGTGAGAACCCGGGGCGCAGGGGCGTTGGCTGGAGTGGGGAAGGGGCCTGGGCCCCGCCACGGGATAGCTCGGTGGAGCGAGGCCAGGAGGGGGCCGGCTGGGCGGGTGGGGCACTGCAACGGGGAGCCCCCCTCCCATCCCGCTGCGATCTCCCCCAGCCCCGCGGATGCGGCGCGGCCTCGACTCGCCCGGGCGGGTCCCCGCAGAGCCAGGCCGGCTCTGCCCGCCCCAGCCGCGCTCCGGCAGAGGGTTCATGCTCCTCTCATTGTCCGGCCGGCCGGCCCCCGGGTTCCGCGCCCCGGCCCGGCTCGCGCCATGGCCAATGGGGCGCTCCCCCGGCCACGAGCCCGAGGAAAAGCCAGCTGAAATCCGATCCGCGGGCAGGAGGGGATCACGTGGCCGGCTCTTGGCCAATGGCCAAGGTTCACTGGGAGAGGGACTCTTGGATGAGTTAATGGCAGCAATTTGTAACTTTCAGTCTCTCTCCGGGCAAACGCGCAGGAGGGACGAGAGGGAGCAGTTTCTGCAACAGATCTCGCTCTGGGCTGAGAGCAATGGACCTGACTCCCCCCAACCCCCCATACACACCCAACCCCGCCCCACCAAACCCTCCTGGAAGAGCTGCTGGGATCCTAAAGGTAAGTTCCTGTTTATTCTCACGCTCCCAAGTTGGCTGGCATGCATCTTCGTGTGTGTGTGTGTGTGTGTGCGTGCGTGCGTGCGCGCGCGCGCGTGTGTGTGTTAAAACACATCATCCCGCCCTCTCTTCGGTTCCCCCCTCCTCTTCTTCTGTATCCAACCCTAAAACACCGTTTCATCTTCATTTAGCCGATGAAGTTTGAAATTACTTTTGCAATGAAAATGGATGAACGTGCTGGTTAGCCTGTGTGTGAGAGAGAGGGAGGGAGAGGGAGAGAGAGTTAGGTTAGCATTGAAAGACAACTAACTTTCAGTATGGATCAAGTTAATAGGCATCCCTCCTTTTTTGGTCCCCTGTACTTATAAATGTCAGTCTGTACTGGAATTAAGACTGATCTGATCAAGTGGGTCTGTCCCACAAAAGCTCATCACAGAATAAATCATTTTGTTAGTCTTTAAAGTGCTATATTTCTGCTGTCTTGTTTTGTAGGCATCCAAAAGTGGCTTTATTGACAACCTATAGGGCAACTTGTCAAACTAAAATACCCCCTTACAGTAAGAGGGGATGGTTTTCCTTTCTCCCTCTTAAATTCACATTAATTGTTTTGATTAATTCCACCCCCTTACCCATTTTAAGCAATAAAATTTAATTTTGGATGTCTGGGTTTTCTTTCTCCCCCCACGAACTAAATCTCCTTTGGAAAAATAGTGGGTAAGAAAATTTATTATTAATTATACCCCAGTTTCAGCAGCCATACCTTATAGGAAGGGACAGCCTGCAGAATAGTTTTGATTTAATTGTATTTTGATCTATTGACCTATTTTAACCGACATAAAAAGATACTAGGGATGTAACAAATACGCTAAACTTCGTAATTGTTAGCAGTCTTCTAAAGGTGGTTATCCAACTAGTTATCAGTATAATGACCCTGAAACTAGAGGCATTTGAGAAATCAGGAAATCCAATTTTATGGGCTCGTTGTTAAGCCTTTTTAATATGATCCTGTTGTCTTTTTAAGCTAGCAACCTTTCGAGATAGCAGCCCATTAAAAAGCTGTACTTCTGAGCTTTGCCTGAAAAAACAGGGGCTCAGATGGAGAAAAAAAAAAGAAAGAGCTTAACTCCTCATAAGTCAAAGTGCTGTTTTCTGCTCCATTTGATATTCCAGGCACGTAACACTGTCCCCGCTTCCAAGAAATATTAATCTAAATTACTATTAGTAAGGGACAGCTACAAGTTAATTGGCATTAAAATAATTCATTTAAATTTGTTAATATTACATTAACTGATAAGACTTTTGCTTCAAATGTTCTGTCTTTCTTAGCAGTTATGGGGGAAGAAAATTCTCTAAAAAAGGGTTGCTGCTTTTTTTTTAAAAAATGAAAAACAAAGGTTGGGTGCAAAATGAAACACACTCTTTCCCCCATGGAAAAATCTGTGTGTAATGATTTATTAGAAAGTGGTCTTTTGGAGAAAGCCACACAAGACTTTGGTGAATTAGTGAAACACCTGAACGACTAGAAATTTGACTAGAATTTAAGGGAGCCGATTTATTTTCAATTGTTAATTATGGAATGCAATCTTTCCATTCATTCTTCTTTCCCAATCTCCAAGGGCTCTTGTTCTCATCATTAAGGCCATCCCCTTTCTTTACCTGAGAGCTGGGATATTTGAACAAAACTAGCAAAGGCTTGGGTGTGTTTCCTTCACTTTTTGACATTTTACAGTCACTTGAAGGTCTAATAAAATATTTAAGCCTTGCATCCGGCCATTGATTTTATGTAAAAATGTTCTGCTGGTGGAATTCATTACGATGAAATTATCCCCACTCTTCAGCTGGGTAAAAAGGCCATTCCACACTCCCCATCTGCCTACTTCCTGTGGAGCCAAACAGAGGGGGGGAAAAAAGCATCTTGATTAATATTTACAAGGTCCTGTCTCCTTAATTCATTCAGCAGCACTCTCCCCTTGTTTGTCAACTGAAATCTGGATGCAGATGGCACCTAGGAAAGCTTGCACTAGGCAAGGAAAGCCGGTGGGGGAGAGGCTTTGTATATGTGACTAAAACAAGAGTCTATATGGACTTCTGCCTGGAGCACTCTGGGGCTGTATTAATTGAATCAGAGAAGTTGCTCAGCTAGGCCTACTCCATGCCAATGCACCTGCTCTATTTCACATGTGGTCTCTTCATGTTCTTTTGCACACAGCCAATCCAAACAGGCAGCCACATTCAGATCTTGAAGAAGAAGGCTTTATGCTAGGCTCCAGGCCACATCCACCATCTACCTGCACAGTGGCTCATCATAGTCAAAGTTCAGGACCACTGTGAGTTAAGGAAGTTATGAAACCTGAATTCCACCCTCCTTGAATGCGAGTAAGCAATGCATGTTCATAGTGGCTGTGTCTACACTAGCACCATGTTTTCGAAAGAGGCCTGCAAATGAGGAAGTTGAAAATGCAAATGAGTTGCAGATTTACATATCTGGTGCCTCATTTGCATATTCATCTTTCTAAAGAAGAAAAGCAGTGTAGACATGGCTCTTTCAAAAGTAAACCCAGTCTTCGAAAGAACCCTTCTTCCATTTTTTCCCATTTGGTTTTGGGAAGAAGGGGCTTTCAAAGTCAGGGGGGTCCTGTCTACACAGGCGGTGTGTGTTTTGAAAGCGGCACTTTCTAAATGTGTGTGGCCACCATTATGCTAATGAGGCACTGCATATTCATGGCAGTGCCTCATTAACATCTGCCAAAATCCCTCATTACCATGCCCCTTCCAAAAGGAGGGGGCCACTGCAGATGCGGCCTATGTGAACAATGCATATTCCTAGTCTGTATGTGTAAATAATACATGTTCAGTGTCTCTGTGTGTGTGTGTCTGTGTGTGTCTGTGTGTGTGAACAATGCATATTTCTGGGTGTGTGTATGTAAACATTGCATGTTCATTGTGTGTGTATGTGTGTAAAAAGGGAAAACAAGTTTCCACTATCCACAATTAACAAATTTCTAGGAGAATTCCAAATATTTAAATTGCTAAAAAATTTGAGCAGCTGCTGACAAACCCAGTCTCTAAATAAAGACAAGGCATGGACAACTGATGTTTTACAATGTAAGATCATGTTTAGAAGACACAATAGTCACTTGTCAAGCACTGCAAAGGGAGCATGATGGGTGATGTGTACGAATCAGCTTTTTTTTTTAAAGTAAAGATACACAGTGAGGCTACATCTTCACTAGAGAGTTTTGCCAAAAAAACTGGGGGTTTGTAGACAAAACTTGCAGAGCGTCTGCACACAAAATGTATTTTGTTGACAGGAACTGTCAAAAAAGCTGTGTAGATGCTCTGGGGGGACCTTTTGTCAAGACAACAGATTAAAAGATCGATCTGCTTTTGTGTGTAGACACAACTGTCGACAGAAGTTTTGTCAGAACATCTCTTCCGACAGTAACGTCTGCAGACAGATGCTTTTTGAGTGTAGACGTAGCCTAGGGATTTTTCCGCCTCTTTTTCTGTTTCTGATGAGTTTTCCTGGTTTTTATTGATAAATAATTTTAAAAATCAGGCATTTATTTTTGGAGCATGGTGGCATGTGCTAGGTGCTGTACAAAAGTCTGGCAAAAAAGATACCTGATTTCCCTGGGATAGGGTAGTTTTACCTCGAATTTCTGGGTATGCCAATTGAATGGTAGCAGCTCTTTGATTGGCTGCAGAGGGAGCGCACGGCTCTCATAGTCAGTGTGGTGCGCAATCAGCATGCTCTTCACTTTATGTGCCTTTGCTGTACGTGCATGTCACTTTAGTAGTACAGATACGGAAAAAAAACCTGTGTGAACAGAAACCAGTGGAATCTGGGGTATCCCTGAATATGGGTAATTGTAGACAAAAAGTCCCGCAGGCCAAACATAGCTGCACTATTCTCCTTCAAATCTTTCTGTAAAATTCACCTCTCTGCCAAAATTGTAGGCATGCAAATGCAGTTAGCAAAATTGCCTTAACCCAGGATATCGTCTTGGTTACAACAACCTTCTGGCCCACTCATGTGGCCCACTCGCTAACTTAAGTTGCCCATCACTGATTCTGCTGGTTTCTATAGAAATATAGGGGAGGAGGCATGGGAGAAAGCTTGTGTGTGTATGGAACAGTGGAAGGGGTTGTTGGGTCTCACACTAAGAACTTTAAAAGCCACAATCCAAAAGTGCAAAGAGAGAATTGCATGATGGGGTTCATGACACTTTCCGTGCACACGTGCGCACACGTACCTGTTTGTGCCTCAAACGTTGTTTTTTTTTCTATCTTCCATTTTCTTTAAGGTGCCTCCACAGCTCCGAGCGTATCACACAAACTGATCTGAGATCTGCTGGGAAGAAGAATGAGAAACGTGAAGGAGCCTTTGGTTCCCTGGTGTGTTGGAAGATGTGCAGTGCCCAACATGGTGTTCTGATTGTCTGTTGGGTGCATGGAGGCATCAGAAGAGGCTGGTAGAAAATGCAATGAGGAGCTGACAAGGTTCTCTTCATTTTCCCCCCCTCACTGGGTAAATGAATCTGCACTGAAAAATTTGGCCTTTCTGGAGACTTTTAGTATCATTCAGGATTTCTGTCATTTCCTCTATCTGCAACTTTTCCTGTGACTTGAGCTTGCTACTTCAATATAAGAGGCAACTTAACTTGGGAAGGATACACATGGCTTACAAGTAGTGCAGGGAAACTAAAACTGTGTGTAAGCACACACAATATGGGTTATTTGTAGCCTTCCACATTATGCACCTCACACATGTGAGGCAGAGGCATGAGTAGAGGTTGAACAGCAGGATAAAGATTCTCATATGCAGCAAGGAAGGATGCCAATGTGAGATCCTGGGTGGATGTAGAGAGAAGCCCTGAGTTGCCCTGCCCCACACCTCACCATTTTCACCAGTGCAAAGTGTTTATTATAACTGACTTCCATTTACACAAAGGCCATGAAGTTCACAGACAGTGGAGTGAGGAGCATATTATGAGTCATGGATTCATAGATTCCAAGGCCAGTATTGTCATCACCTAGTGAGATGTCCTATACAGCGCAATTGATAGAGGTTTCCCCCACAAATTCCCAAAGCAGAAAAAAATCCCATCTTAATGATTGGCTCAAAAGTAATGATGCTGTTGTTTAAAACTTACCCTTTATTTCCACTTGGAATGTGTCTCGCTTCAAATGCCAGCCACTGGACAGTGTTAGACCTTCCTCTGCTTGATAGATGAGTCCCAGTATTAAATATTTGTTCCTTCTGTAGCTGCCTATGGACCGTGATCAAGTCACCTTTTAACTTCTTTTTCTTTAGCTAAACAGATAGAGCTCCTTGAGTCTTTAGTCATTCTTGTGGCTCTTGGAACCTTCTCCAGCTTATCAACATCCTTCCTGAATTGTAGGCATCAGAACTGAATGCTGTCCTCCAGTAGTAATTGGAACAGTGCCAAACACAGAGATGAAATAACCTCCCTGCTCCTGGTTGAGATTCCCTCCCTATTTATGGACCACATTAGCCTTTTTGGCCACAGCATCATACAGAGAGCTCATGGTGAGCTGATTATCTACCACAGCCAGAGTTCCCTCTAATTTTTTCCATCCGTGGGAGGAATAAATTTTGTTATGTGCACCAATGCATGTGCGGATGTGTACCACCAATAGAAATATATGCTGCTGGCTGTGAGTACTCTGCTAATTTTCTGGGTGTCACCTGAATCTCTCCCTGAATCTATCCTGGGTGGCTGTGCATGCACTCAGCTACACTGTGTGCTTGTGCAGCTACTCGGCCACCCCCAACTGAATAGCAGAGCACTCACAGCTAGTTTTTTTTCCCACTGGTGGTGCAAATTCCAACATGCCTTGGTGCACATCAAATCGATTCCACACATGGATGGAAAAGATAAGAGGGAACATTGACCATGACTCACCAAATCTTTTTTCAGAGCCACTGCTTCCTAGAATAAAGTTTCCCATCATGTGAATGCAGCTGACATCCTTGTTGCCAGATGTATTCATTTATATGTAGCCATATGAAAACACATATTGTTTGTGTGTGCTCAGCTTACCAAGCAATCCAGACTGCTCTGTCTTAGTGATCTGTCCTCCTCATTATTTACAAGTGCCCCCACTTGTGTGTCATCTGAAAACTTTACCAGTGATGATTTTGTTAAAGAGCTGAAGTGTGTGATCACAGGATGACTGCAAGTCACCAATGGGAATTCCTTGAGCTTCATGTGCAGCTACTGGGGAGCAGTAATAAGGAAGGAGGGACATACAAAATTGCTGATAGGAAATATTGGTCAAATCTTTTTTTCTGGAAATTAATTTATTTAAGCCAGGTGGCAATTGCCAGAGCACTGAAGGCCCAAGAACACAAGGGCAGGTAGGAACCAAACTCCCTTTAAAATCAGTGGGCATTAGGTGCCTTAAAAGACTCGTCTTCTTTATTGTAGTTATCCACACACGATACCTGGGAAGTAGGAGAGTGCTGTTATCCCCATGCTGCAGAGGCCAGGAGACTGGGAGTCAAATATGCAAGAGCAATTCTGAACCACATTTCCCAAGGGCCTAGTGAATTTTGGTGCCTTAATTTTTGGGTTAGCAGCTTGAGACACCTCTGACAACTTTCTGAAATCAGCAGAAGGCCCTTTGTGGTCTGTCAGGTTGCTCACACTCAAGCTAAGCTGCAACAGGCAGAGGCACCAGAGAAATCTAACTAGGCTTTTTTTTTTGGCTGCATGCAGAGAGCTTTGTGGCATAGGGCAGGGTAGTAAGTGCCTGTCTTTCTCTCTGAGCCTGTTCCTGATGCAAGGTCACCTGGAAGAATAAATTAGTTTCTGGGTAGCAGGAAGATATTAACAAATTGGGAGAAGCTAAAAAAGAATAAACAAAACAAGATCTAAATATTTATAGCTTGGCTAAGTAGTGGCAGTGGGCTTAGATTTATAGCTTGAAGGGATTGTTATGATCATGTTGCCTGACTCTGTGTAACACCAGCCACGGAATTCACCACCATAGCCCATAACTTTGTAAGCCAGGATGACAAGAGCATACCCCAAATCTATAGGGGGAGGACTAGAAAGACAGATGCAAAAGTGATAGGCACAAAATGTTAGCTAGATGGTACAGGCCAAGCGCTAGCTGGGCAAGCCATCTGTAATGTGCAGTAATAAGGTATTATCTCTTTGGACAGTTTGTGAGCCCTGAAGTGGTACTTACCACATTTCAGAAGCCCGCAGCATCCAATTGCACCAATCACACACAAGTTGTAGCCCTCACATGTTCCTATATATTTAGTAAAGCTTATTCTGAAACAATATGGTTTCCCCATCCTCATATTCTTGTGCAAAGAGCAAAAGGCACGGCACCCTCATTGCAAGGTGCAAACATTACGACCCTGCATCTCCTCTAGATGGGCTCTCCCACCACAGATATCACTTTTGTCTTGTCGGGGTGCCCCTACCATGGATTAGTACCTGGATCTAATTAAAATGAGTGATAGCTGTAATCTAGACACAGAGAGAAGTGTATCCATCCTTCCACCTTGAAGGTATAACTTTAAAAGGGAAGCTTCTAGCAACCCTTATATTTAGACTGCTCGATGCTTTTTTCCATTTAAAAAAAGCCTTTTTCAGACAAGCTGAGCTCAGGTACGTCCACTATCTGCAAGAGGCCTTTGAAATTCTCAGAGGCATAATTCTTAGTTTAGAGAAGAGCCTTTTATTTGTTCCCCAAAATTAGCATTTCCTAACTTTAGCAGGCTTGACTTTGCAATCGAAATAATGTTCTTTTAACTTAGGGGTCATTGTGGGTTTTTTATGTGGTATGTCATTCTCTGTCTGTGCGTGTGGTATGAAAGAAAGAAAGAAAGAGGAAATTAGTCATTTATATAAACAACAACTCACAGATAAACTAGTTAGAAATGTTATTAGTTGTGTTTGTAACATCAGTGCCAAAGGACTGTGCTAGGCCCTGTATGGAGTAATAGACAGTTCCAGACCCTTATCTAAATAGGGCATATAAGCAGAGTGGAGAAGTCAAGCAACTGGGAATTTTAAATGAGGTTAGGTGTTTGCACCTAACTCTCCTAGCAAGCCAGCTGCTCACCCTTAATGGCACAGTTAAAGCCCAGCTCCAAACTTTCAGCACAAGACTTGACTCAGGCATGAATTAATGCAATGATCCCACTGACATCCCTTTACCTATCTCTGCATGTGCTTCTTTCACCCGACATTGGCCTTCTAAGAGACGACCCAGGCTATATCTACACTACAGCGATCTTTCAAAGAATTTCTTCCGGAAGAGCTCTTCCAAAAAAAATGCTTTCAAAAGATCGCATCCACGCACAAAAAAGTGGATTGAAAATCGATCTGCTCTTTTGATAGAGAGTGTCCACATAGCCTCTGCTCTTTTGAAAGAATGGGCTAGGGATCAAAAAATCCAGAGCCATAGGGAGTGTTCTTTTGGAAAAAGTGACCGCAAAATGTATACACATCCCTTTTTTCAAAAGAAGCTTTCAAAAGCAGGCACTCTTCAGCTGTGTCTACACTTGCATTCCTCCTTTGAAAGAGGAATGCAAAGGAAGAAAATCAAAAATGCATAAGAGGCATCGATTTGCATATCTCATACTTCATTTACATAATATCTTTTCAGAAGAGCTTCTTTTGAAAGAAAAAAAGCATTGTAGATGAGGCTGTTTTGAAAATAAACTCCATCTTTGAAAGAAGCCTTCTTCCTGAAACAAAATAGGAAAAAGGGTTCTTTCGAAGATGGGGTTTATTTTTGAAAAAGCCCCATCGATGCTGCTTTTTCTTCTTTTAAAAGAAGCTCTTCCGAAAAGAGATTATGCAAATGAAGCATGAGGTATGTAAATCAGTGCCTCATTTGCATTTTGATTCCCCTCATTTACATTCCTCTTTCGAAAGAAATGCAAGCGTAGACACAGCCTTCCTAATCCGGGGGTGGAAGAGGGCTTCCAGAAGAAGAGCTGCATTCTTTCAATTTTGGATCAAAAGAGTGCATTTTCTGTGTGGATGTGTTCTTTCAAAGAACAGCTGGATTTTTTCAAAAGAGCTTGCTAGTGTAGACGCAGCCTCATAAGGCCAGAAACAATAAGAAATAAGTAAAACATCAGTGAGCCTCATCTTAGCTGCTTAAGTACATTTTATGGGGAGAGTGATCCAAGCAAGACACATCCCCAGCTGGAGTGCTGTATAGTCATCTTCGCTTTACTCCTGTTAACATTGTTAGCGCTTCCTGTCCTAATTAGGAACTGAATGATAAAGGTACCATACTCATGGTCTAGATTGGTTATAGTCTCCTTTGCAAGCTCTTTCTTCCCAGCCCTTAACTGCTTTGTTTCCCATATTATGAGTCTCGAAGCAGATGGTTGTCTGTTTGATGGTCACAGGGGTGTGCTAGTAGTTCAGAATGAGAGGGAAATGAAAGCAAGCTAAAGTGGAAGTCTCCTAGAGCAAAGCCTCCCCCACTCCCAGGAAAAAAAGCCCTTCCCTTGGAGCAGAGGTGCTGCTGTGATGGGGATGGAAATTGACTCATTGCAAATGCACTGAGCTGATGGGGGACTTTTATTCTATGCCTGGAAACGGAGTTTTGTTCTGTGTACATTCACTGTAATGTGCCGGGGTTCAGCTCCTCTCTGTGGTGTTTTAAAGGACTTCCTCATTATAATACCAGCTGCTTATCGAGCACTTTGGATCATTGATTCTCAAAGCACTTTGTAAGGGAGGTAAGCATCATTATTCCCATTTTAAATATAGGAAAACTGAGGCACAAGGAGGAGAAGAGACTTTCCCAAGGTCACCTATAAGTCCAGTGGCAGAGACAGGAACAGAATCTATATGTTCTGAGTCCTTGCTGTGTGCTCTCTCTACTAAGAAGTGTGGCCACCCTATGTAAAGTCTAAGAATATTATATGTAGAGCTGGCTATGCCCTTTTATGTTTTTGCACAAAATTTTGATTTTCAGCAGAAATTCAAATTTTAGAATATTTAGGCTGAAAACTGAAATAATGTAATTCTGAAATAGTGCCTTATTGTCTCCTGGCATCAGGTTTCATTGTCAGATTGCATCTCCCATTGTATCTACAGCTCCTCTCTTGGAAAGGGGAAACAATGCATCATGGGGGTCCTTGGCCATGTTATTCGGGAGGGATAGGGTATGTCTACATTACCTGGAAAATCGACATGGTCGAGTTCAATCCTCCAGAGTTTGATTTCACATGCCTAGCAGAGAGGAGTGAAATCAACCTATCAGGGGTCAACAGTCGACCCCTGCACTTCTCAATATTGCGAGGAGTAAGGGAGGTTGACGGGAGAATTTCTCCCACCAACCACCCTCTGTGAACAAGGCCAGGTGAGTCGAGTGCAGATAAGTCGATTCTAGCTATGTGATAGCTGTAGCTGGAATTGTATATCTGCAACGACTGACCTGCCTAGTGTAGAGCAAGCCTTTTTAGGCCAGGAATCCTGCTCACAGAGGGAAGTGGGCAACCCTGTGGCAAACAAACAAAAACTCCCACAGAACATTTTCAAATTGAAATATTTTGATTTCCAGCTGGAATATTTCAGTTTTAAGGTATTCATATTTTGGATAAAAACCAAAACTTCCTGCAAAAGCAAGCACTTCGCTGCCCCAAACAATATAGTCAACACTCTGATTTTTGATTACAAAACTGTTTTAATGAAAATCTTTGACCAGCCTTATTTGTCCCCGAAAGTCTCATACCTTCCAGGTGGTATATCACACAATCTAAATGGCCCAGCATCTGCTGGAGCAATAGAGAATGCCCTGAAACAAAATTGTGGAAGTCATTGCTGGGGAAGTTTGAATCTGGACCTGAACTTGGTGGGTTGGCTCTGTGTCTGATTTCTGTACCTGCCTAGGTGCATGGAAAAACCATAGAGCCCATCATTGCATGCTGCAGTGCTTCAGCAGGGAAAGTAAGAGGGTTTCATTTTGCATGTAGTGCAGTAACAGCTGGATTCCCCAGTTTATTGATTCATATTGCAGTAATTCCTGGGAGTGGTGGTCCCTTTAATTTTTTCCAGCCATGTGTGCAATAAATGTTGTTATGTGCACCACAGCCTGTGCGGTAGTGCACCAACAATAGAAACACACCCTAGTCAATGTGGGTAGCTGTGGGTTCACTGCTAATCAGGTGGGTGGCTCCTGAATTTCACCTGGGTGGCCGACCAAGCACTCAGCTGACAGGGTACGCTGTCTGGGAGCCCTGGTCATGGACCAGAAAGACACTGCACTAGGTGCTGTACTTTTAGAGGTGTCCCATGGTGGGAAAGGAGCCCTAGTCATGGAGCAAAACCTCATTGTGCTAGATGCTGTTAAATAGTGTAGGTGTATTAGAGCAGCACTGAGGAGCCCCAGTCATAGGTGACAACCAGAGTTCCCTGTAAGCGGAGTGCTTGAGCGGCCACCCAGGAAAAATTCAGGTGCCACCCAGATGATTAGCAAAGCACGCACAGCCACCCACATTGGTCTGCGTGTGTTTCTGTTGGTGGTGCACATTTGCACATGCCTTGGTGCACAGAACAAAATTTATTCTGCTTATGGATGGAAAAAATTAGAGGGGAACCTGGCCACAACCCCAGCATGCTAGGTAGTGTACAAATAGAACAAAGAGTCAGTCAGATACCTGATAACAGACAGTCCCACCTCTGAAGAGTTTAATTGAAACAGACAAGGGAAGGGAAACAGAGACCTACCAAGAGCCCCACACACCCACCAGCACTCCTCAGACCCACACACAGACATCACTATCCCTTGTACCTACCTACACCCCATACACCCACCAGCACCCTCACGCCCACACACAGTCACCACTACCCCTCACCCCAAGGTCATAAGACAGCAGAAGGAGGAAGCAAACCTCTGTACCTAAGGCCAGTGCCCTTATCCCATAGGCCACACCCTTTCTCCTGTAGCCGTTTGTCGTGCAAGTAGTTCTTAGTCATGAATAGAGAACTGCTGAGCCATTTGATACTGAAAAAGGGCCCTCAGCGATCGACTTATCCCATCATGACAGGAATCACTTCATTATTCCTAAGCCATCCTCAACAAATGGGTCTCTAGCCGCGAGCATCTCTAGTAAAAGCAACCCCCTAGCCGCTCTTGGCAGCATGTTCCAATGTCCTAACTGTTCTTAGCGTGATAAACTTTCTCCTAATGTTTAGCTTAATTTTTCCCTACTGCATCATCAGCCCCGCTCCTTGCTCTCTTCCAATTTACTAATGAAAATAATTGGCCGCTGTCCTCTTTTAGCCACCTTTTGCATATTTGCAGTCAGCAATCACATCTCCATTCTGTTATCTTCATACTAGTCTGAACATGCCAAGCTCTCTCCCGCTCACCCTTCCCACTTAACAAGGCAGTGTTTGCCAGACCTTTCATCAACTTTCGTTTCTCCTCTCTCAAATCCCTCCACAATGTGTTTAGCTTGTGGGGTGGGTGGAACTGGGAGCCAGTCTTGCAGATCTTCTGTAAGAAAAATTTGCAGAGGTGATAGGCCAGGAGTAAAATTTTTCAAAGATCTAAGGCACATAGTAAAGGTATTTAGACTCCAATCTGTGCCTAAGTGGCTTAGGCTCTTAAGTCAATTTTGAAAATGGGACTTAGGCACCTCTGAACATTTTGCCCTGAGTAATTCAGCCAATGTTTCAGGTTTCTAAGTACATACATGGCCTATAACTCACTAGCCGTGTCTACACGTGCACGCTACTTCGAAGTAGCGGCACTAACTTCGAAATAGCGCCCGTCACGGCTACACGCGCCGGGCGCTATTTCGAAGTTAACTTCGACGTTAGGCGGCGAGACGTCGAAGTCGCTAACCCCATGAGGGGATAGGAATAGCGCCCTACTTCGACGTTCAACGTTCAACGTCGAAGTAGGGACCGTGTAGTCGTTGCGCGTCCCGCAACTTCGAAATAGCTGGGTCCGCCATGGCGACCATCAGCTGAGGGGTTGAGAGACGCTCTCTCTCGAGCCCCTGCGGGGCTCTATGGTCACCGTGGGCAGCAGCCCTTAGCCCAGGGCTTCTGGCTGCTGCTGCGGCAGCTGGGGATCCATGCTGCAGGCACAGGGTCTGCAACCAGTTGTCAGCTCTGTGTATTTTGTGTCGTTTAGTGCAACTGTGTCTGGGGGGGGCCCTTTAAGGGAACGGCTTGCTGTTGAGTCCGCCCTATGACCCTGTCTGCAGCTGTGCCTGGCACCCTTATTTCGATGTGTGCTACTTTGGCGTGTAGACGTTCCCTCGCAGCGCCTATTTCGATGTGGTGCCGCGCAACGTCGAAGTTGAACATCGACGTTGCCAGCCCTGGAGGACGTGTAGACGTTATTCATCGAAATAGCCTATTTCGATGTTGCTACATCGAAATAAGCTATTTCGATGTAGGCTTCACGTGTAGACGTAGCCACTGACTATCAATAAGACTTAGGCTTAATGCCTAAGGGTATGTCTACACAAATGCAGAGCTAAAATCAACTGATTGGAAATCAACTTCCATGTCTGTCTACACAGCAGAAGGTCGACAGGAGCATTTCTCCCTTCGACCTTCCTTGTTCTGCACCTCTCGTGAGGAGTTCAGGGGTCAGTTTTCCTCTGTGTGTGTTTTTAATTGGTTATGTTAAACTGGTGAAGACTTTTGCATGAACACTGCTATTCTGGTTTGAGACTGGTTTAACTTTACCCTAGTCCCAGTGAATTTAATACAAACAGAAATCAGCCACTCTAAAACTGAATTAAGAATCTTCATATAAACATTTACACTACATGTTTTCACTAAACAGGTTGAATCTCTCTGATCTAGATCTAGAACTCTCTGATCTGATCTAGAACTCTCTCATCCGGCAACATCCAGAATCCAGCAAGATTTTAGTTATCGTGGATGTGGCCAAGTTTCCCCTGGTCCCATAATGTTTGTTTCCAGCCACAAGTCCTGGGTCTCAGTGTTCTGTAATTTACCCCTAAACATCTTCTAAGAGCCCAGTAAGCAGTGGAAGTGTTGGCAATGTGCTAGACAATATTAGCCTCCCCTGATCCAGCAAATTCTCTCATCCAGCACCGGTCAGGTCTGCAGGGTGCTAGATGAGAGAGGTTCAACCTGTATTTTACTTCCATGAGCCATATTTCACCACTTACATTGCTGTTTAGCTGTGTTAGCTGGGCAGGCTGTGGCTGTATTCTACCCCCAAATGTTGATCTAGCCTGAGTGTGTTAGAAATCCAGATTAAGATTTAATAAGATTAGCACATCCCATGTCTATTAATAATGAACAAGAAGAGCCATAGATGAGACTTTTATTATTGTTGTTATTCATCAAACTTTGGAAATGCATCTCAGAAGTAAGTCCTGCATATGCATGTTTTTCTGGTTTGAAGGCAAATGTAGTGTCCTTTTAAAATGGTCCCTGTGACCCAAGGGAAATTCCACAGCAGACTCCCGCATGCAAAATGCAGATGCCAAATCTTTCACCTTTCCTCATGCTTTTGAAAAAAAGTCTTCTCTGTTTAGTGTAGATGAAGGTAGCTTTGCACAAAGTCACCAATAGAAGAAGTCCGGACGCTGAGCCTTGGATATTTTCCAAGTCCAGAAAAAAGAAAGTTTCTTATTTATTTCTTTGAAAGTTGCAAATAGAAAGAATGCAAAGAAATGCCCAATGTCAACTGTCCAATGGTAAAGATCCAGCACTTTGCAATGGAAAACCTGTTCTCTGGTGTAGGAAGGTCAGTAAATTTTGAATCATCTTCTGTATCTATTCCTTGAATTCAGGGTGTACAAAGATGCAGGCTGGCCACAGCCTCCTGTAGCACAGAGAGACGGGGAAATTGCCATAAATTTCCATTATTTATACAAGAAGATGGAGCGTACGGCTTGCCAAAAGGCACACAGTAATGCATTCTACATAGTGCCATAATATCCCCTTTGTGTTTGGAAAGCTATCCATTGCAATCTGCTCTCCCTTTGGTGCACTTTGTCAGTTTGCCTTTTTATTTATTCATTTTGTGTTCAAAAGTTAGAATGACAAAATATGAAATACTTGGAGATCCATCAGATGGCTGATCACGTTTTTTTTCTTCCCTCCCTGTATGCTTCATTGTTTAAGCAGCTCTGAGGAATGTATGTTGGTCGAGCAAAAATATATTTCTACTTTCTTCCTTCTCTACGGGATGCTATTTAAAAATAATAATTGCCCACTCTACAGATTTTGTTGCAAGTCTTGTAATATTTGGTAGATGGTTCCCCCCCACAACCCCAGATCCATTTCTAGAATTATGTGGTTATGTTAATTTCTAAATGTTTTTTATATTTAAAAAGGACCTGGCTAGTAGCTGCAGAGAAAAGCTTGAAAATACGGCACAGGCACACCTTAGAGGTGCAAAAACCAGAAAGCAAATTTAAAAGAAAAACCCCAGGACGGGTATGTGAGTGTTTGTAACTATATCATGACGTTAAAGGCATGATCTGAACATTTGGCATTGGCCACACTGAACTGTATATAACTCTGTAACCTATAAGGGCCAAAATGAGGGACACGGCAACACAGGTTTGATGTCTTCTCTGCAGAAAGCCAGGAGCATTGTGGCACTCAACTCAAATCATTATTATTAATTTGAAGAGCGGTAGTACTTACAGGCCTCTCTTGGGATCAGAGCCCCAGTGTACTGGGTGCTGCATAATTACTCGCTGCCCCCAAAATCATCGAAAACCGTGGGCTCAGCACCCGTTGGTGTCTGATGCCGCCCTCACTATTTCCTTCCATCTGTCCCTGTCCAGTGCAGAGTGGCTTAGTTTCTGTAGACTAGCCCTGCACCAATCTATATCCTCTACCCATTCTCTGTGGGGTCTGCCTCTCCTATTCGAACCCTCCATTATGCCCAGTATCAGGGTCTGGATTTTTCCTTTGTCGTTCATTCTGCAAATATGCCCAAAGAGCTATAACTTCCTGCCCCCAAAAGCTGACAGTCTAAACAGAAAAGACTGAGGGGCAGGGACTTGCCAAAGATCACATGCATCAGGCTGGAGGAGCTGGGAACAGAATCCAGGTCTTTTCAGTTCCCTGCTGGGGAGAGGGAGGAAGGAAGGGAAAGCTACTCACCCACACTTCCTTTTAAATAGCAGTCATGATAACCATAAAGTACCTCCTGAGGATCTCACTGAAGGCTTCCTTCACTGCTTACTCTGGCAAACATCCATCTGAATTTGCTTGAGTCAATACCAAGAGGAAACAGGGCAAAGGCATTAGGAGTTGGAACAATAACCCTAATCAGAGGGAGATTTGAGATCTCAAAGCACTTTCCAAACTTCACTTAATCCATTCCAACAACCTCCCTGTTGGCCTCCCCAGTGAGGTAGATACATAGAATTATAGCCCATCTTCCTGCTGGCTAAATAATGAGGCAGTGAGGGTGACCAGGTCACACAACAACTCTGGTGAGAGGACTGAAGGAGAAGCCAGGATTCCTTCCTCCAGCTAGCCCTGTGGTAAGAGAATAACAAGGTTATATGGAAGGTGGGTAGGCTGGGTACTGAAATAAATGCCAGACGTTGTACAGTCCATCTTCGATATACGTCCCACTTACACCATGGAAACTTTGAGGAACACAACATAAAAATTCATCCTGCTGAAGCCATTAAGTCATTTAGAAAATGGAAAATCAGCCTACCTCCCTAGCTTCCTGTGCGACTGTCCTCTGCCTCATACAGCACATCTGATAAAAATGTATTTGGGGTTAGGACAATTTCTTTAAATGGTGCTTGAAATGCTCTAAATTTATGTATGGTAACAGCAAGTAAACTGCACATAGGATAAAAATGGTTGAAAAACATATTCGGGTTTAGGGTCATTTCTTTAAACGTTGCTTAAAGTGCTTTAAATGTGTGGTACAGTAAGCGAGTGGTACATTGGGGTTTAAATGGTCATACAGGCAAATCTTACACTCTTACAGCCCCTATCCCCCTCTATTTACATGATTTCTTATGGGGGAAAATTCCTCATTATACATCATTTTGCTTTAAGTCGCAACTTTATGGTCCCTATCTGCGATGTACATCCAGGACCCTCCATAATGCAATGCAGTCGGGACAGGATATTCTGTTGATGAATGCTGATCAAAAAGAACATAAGCTTATGCTTAGTTTCGACATGAGTACTCCTACTGAAATCAATGGTACTACTCACATGTTTAAAATTAACGCTTTGCTACATCAGGAGATTAAGTAGGAAATTTGGAAAATCTGGAAAAAGGAAGAAAGCAAGGCATATCCCTCTTTTCTTTCCAGTATAAGGTGGTCTAATATACACAGGTGTCTAACTGAGACACCCAACTTATACATCTTTTTTTTTTTAAGCTGTCAGAATAAATCCAAGAACTCCTCAGTCCAGAAATTCTTGGAGGTTCATAGTACACACAGCATTCTATGGCCTACTGGAAAAAACAACACAGAGACATTTTCCTATTACAATAACTCATCCAACATTACTGCAAGAGGCTGAATCTCCCCCAGATAACACAGCAAAAGATTGTCGAGACTATGTCTTGCGATCCTGCAGAAAAACATTTTAAAGAAGAAGCCACAAAACTCAGAGATGGGAAATTGTCCTGCGCAAGAGGTTTTTTGCATAGAAAGAAACCACAAAGAAATGAAACGTGAGAATACTTTTAAATAAAGTGAAAGTCATTGTTCCAAACCAGACAAATTCAGGACATGAAAAATAAAGGCTAAGGCGATTTCCTTAACTGCAGAGATGATTTACGTTAAGTATTACTTGCTAATTTAATACGCATTGTGGACTGGCTAGCCCTGGAGATTGTTTATGGTTGTATAAAATCTTTCAGTTCCAGGTCATTGGTTCAATTCAAGCCCAAAATGATAGTGATGGCCAGTCTAGGAAAGCAGAATGGTCTTGAAAACAAAAATCCTGGACTGTGTGTCAGGGTTTAGGCACTCTCTACAAAACCTGATCTCAGTTGGCATCTAACCCCATACGCACCACAGCTCCCCTGGTGCCTAAAATTTTGCTGTAAAAGCCCCCTAGACACATACATTTCTGCCTCGGGGCATGTGCATTCTGCCCCAGGCAAGTACCCGGACGTGCCTAGACCCCAGCTTGAGGCTCACATCAAGAGAAGTTAGGTGGTGTCCCACCACCAGCAATCTCACTTGTGGGAGTCGATCTGATAGGTATGTGCAGAATGTGCTGAGCTCCACACAAATTGGACAAATAAGCAAAACCCCCAGCTTCATAATGTTTAGCCTAGTTAGCGCTCTTACCCACAATGTAGGAGAGCCTAGTTCAATCCTTCTGTTTGTGGGGGAGAAAGGGTTTTCCACCTCACGGCTAAGCGTCCTGACCACCCGTGGTGTCCCATCAGTTTTGAAGCAGTAGCCACGACAGGCCATGTTATCCTGAAAATGAATTTGTTGTTCAAGCAAACTAGCCACACTCAACCAGCCAAATAGCCACATGTGGCTAGAGGCATTCTTGTGCAAGGATAAGGCCCTTTTCTGTAGCCACATGGAAGGTCTAAAGCCTAAGGCCTTCATCTGCAGGCAGACTGAAAGAGCAGCCACCATTGGCTGGAAAGTACAGTCACGTATTCTCATTCCATAAATTGCATTAAAATCAGCAGTTCCCAATCTCTCCAGACAGTGACCCATTCTGACAATTCAGTAAGACTTTGTAACTCCAGGCAATTGAAAACCAGGGCAAGAAGGTTCTCCCCCAGGAAATTTTATTTATAAATCTTGATTCACCCCTTCCCCCTGACGCCAGGCTTAAACCCCTCAAAGTCCCAAACTCCCCCCCCACGCCCTGGCTTAAACCTCTCACTGCCCCAAGATGCCCTCCCAGCTTCCTCGCACAAGTGCCCCTTCTGCTCCTTCACCGGGCTGCCTCCTCCTCCACACGGCTCCCCTCAGCCCTCCTCCTACTCTCTTCCCCCATCTGCAGCGTGAGCAGTTACCTGCCCTGTCGTGCTGAAATAGGGCTCAATTTAATTGGTTTAATGGCCGGATCCCTGCTGCCAGCTGTTAAACCAGTTACATTGAGTTCCATCAAAACGCAGCAGGGCAGGGATTGGGAGCTGGAGGAGTGAGCAGCAGCAGCTGCACATGGCTCCTTAAGAAGCCACATGTGGCTCAGTACCGCCCAACCAGTGACCCTTAAATCTAATGGTGACCCATGTTTGGGTCCTGACCCATAAGGTGAGAATCCCTGATTAAAATAGTGTAGTATCAGGCCGTTAAGAATGAGGCCCTAATGGCACCCTTATCACCAGGTAAAGAAACAGATCTCAAAGAGGGTTAAAGAAAACTTAATCTGAGAGCATTTCCTCTAGCAAGAAGCTGCTTATCAATAGTTGAGGTTGTGAAAGCATCATTTCTTTATTCTATCATTATGGTTCCCACTTTTCACTGTTCATTGTTTGTATGCATGATCTCTGCCTGATTTCTGATTGTATCTATCTGTTGTATGGTTAATTTTGCTAGGTGAGAATCAGTTAAGATGGTGGGGTACGATCGGTTAGATTGGGGTCAGCAACCCCTGGCATGGATGTCAAGAGCGGCACACAAGGTGGGATCTCAGCCCCACCCTTCCTCCCCCATGCAGCTAGTTGCTCGCTCAAAGCCAGGCTGCCTGTGGATTAACAAAAGACCAGCTAATGCTACCAACCACCACCTAAATGGTAAATCTGTTTATTTATTTATGGAGTTGTTGTAAGTAGGACTACTAGTGACTTTAAAAAGTATCACAGGCACTTGAACCATACATAGAGGCCAAATTTTGGCATTCCACCTCAGAAAGGTGGCTGACCCCTGGTTAGATAATTCTGTTACCATATGTTAGGATTGGTTAGTAAAATTTTAGTGAAATAATTGGTTAAGTTTCAGCACAGTGGGGTGTAAGTTTCGTTGGATAAATTGGGGCCCAGAAGGAAGTTCTTTGGGCTCCAACTCCAGAACACAATGCTAAGATCAGAGCTGCCAGACCTGAACTCTGTGCCAATGACAACATGCAGAAACTGGAATCCCAAGTTGGACCTGATCCTAACTGGTCACTAGATTCATCACCATCATCAACAACCATGGGCTCAGATGCATCACTCACTATTCCCTTCCATCTTTGTCTGTCCAGTGCAGAGTGACTTAGTTTCTGTAGACTAGCTTCACACCAGCCTATATCCTCTACCCATTCTCTGTGGGGTCTGCCTCTCCTATTCGAACTGTCCATTATGCCCAATATCAGGGTCTTGATTTTTCATTTGTCATTCATTCTGCACATATGCCTGAAGAGCTATAGCGTCCGTTGCATAACCTTCTGTAGTACGTTCTCTTTCGGCTGTATCTTCTTATATAATTCCTCATTGTGACCTTCTGCATCTGTATTATTCTCAGGATCTTTCTATAACAACTCCTCTCAAATGCTAATATCCTTCTCTTCAAATCTTCCGTTATCACTCGTGAGTCATATCCATACAACGTTCTGTTGAATACACGTTCTCAAGATGCTCATCTTCGTTCCTAACTTGAGCTATGCCTGATGAAGTGGGTCTTACCTGCGAAAGCTCATTAGCTAACAAATAAAAATGTTAGTTTTTAAGGTGCTACAGGACTGCTTGTTTTTTTGTGAAGCTACAGACTAACATGGCTACCACCACTCTGGCCATCTGCAGGATGTGTGTGTGTGTGTGTGTGTGTGTGTGTTCCCTTTTCCCCAGAAAATGATCCCGTGTGCTTCTTTAAGCTCTGTGCTTGCACTTTTTCTTGCCCATCATGTTTAATACAAAATGGAACAGCTTCAGCAAGAGACTGAGAATCCGCCACACCAGAACACCTCATAGTTTTGTGGATTGGGTAGTTTGTTCATTTTGTGTGGTAAAACATGCCTCATAAATGGAGATAATCTCCTTCCTCTCATTCTTTTTCCTCTTACTCTGTCGAATTCTGTTCCCGAGATGGATGTGCCAGTGAAATTTGAATTTATAAGCTTTCACTTGCTCTTTGACCCTAGGTGGGTTGACATTTCTCACCTGTTTCTTCCCCTGTTTCCATCAATTATTCCCTCAAAATGAAATATGAGCAAGCCGCATGGAGACCGTAATACCTAAAAAGTCTTGTTTCTACATAGCAATGTATGAACATGCTAATTTATTGGGGGATGAAATTTATGGCCAGGGCTTTTAGAAGTGAATCACTGGTTTAAAATTCCAGATCAGTGACAGAATCCTCAGGCAGGCTTCAGGTTGTGAGAAATAGCATGGGGAAGCCCAACCTAGTGGAAGGAAATCCTTCTCTGCTCACAACTGAATGTGGTGCAAGGTTATGGAGTGTCTGCCCTAAGGCTTTCAAAATCTGAAAAGAGCTAAGCTGGGTGAACACAATCACTCCTTGAAATTGTTGTAGGTAATTCTGAGTTCATCCTCTCCAGTCGATGATTAGTAGAAAACAGAGCATAGACTGCAGTAGGAAGCCAAGCGAAGAATTTGTGGGTGGGTGGGTGGGTGTGGGTGTCTCTGTGAGAAGGGTGTTTAAATATGGTTGACACCTGCTAAGTACTTTTAATGGGATTTTTTTTTAAATTATTTACTTCTCTTTCCCTTCAGAATATTTCTAAGTTTTTCAATGAAAAAAATTTCAGCTGTCCCCATCATTTTGGTAAGGATCCTCAGTTTTCCAAAACTTAATACTTGCAAAACATGCTGAAAATTTGAGCATTGTGGTTTTTTTAATCCAAAAACTGTCTATTTATTCATCTAAACATCTTGTCGTTGAAACACATGGAAGATGTGGACTAAAATGAACATTTCCGGTTTGAGCCAAAAGCTATTTTCTGTCAAAAATCTTTTTGGACAAAAGAAATGTCCTTGTTGGCTCCAGAGTTAAGCCTTAAATGTTTTAAATGGAGATAGCTAAAAGAGAATTTCAGTGAGATTTAGGGATGTGGACCCAGGCCCCCAAAGACATTTAGATGTTTATGGGAACCAATAGGAAGCCTGTCTCCAGCGATCTCCTCAAAGCAATTTAGAGCAGCCTAGGGGCTGTTCTGCTCTTACAGTGCCAGCTGTCTATATTTCCTAGAGACTGTGTATCAGCTGTACATTGCTGGAGCAATCTATGCTTTGCTGCCTCCCCTTCCCACTCCTGTTATGCCAGGACTGTGCAGTGGAAGCATCGGCATGGGCTCTTTCTTCTGTCTTCACACCTGTTGGGGCTGCCTCACAATGGGTATCCTTAGAAGAAGATTTAAAGAGATTTCACCTAAGAGGTAGAAAAGGGGCCTGAGAATCTGTGTTACTAAGTGAAAGTAGACTGATAATAGTCAATCACTCCAGCAACAACTAGAGATGGAGAGGGGGACAAATTTTTCCACCGTATGGTGTGAAGTGAAACCTAAAGGCCATTGACGACCATTTGCCAGCATCCCCCTGCCCAAGGTGATCTTTTCCCGTTCTGACCGGGTGTATCCCATCTTCTTAGCGTCTGCCTCGGGTCTCTATGCCAGGTGTTTCTTGGGTGCCCCCTTTTCCTTTTCCCATTCGGGTTCCCACTTAAGGCTTGCCTTGTGATGTTGGTGGCTGGGTTTCTGAGGGTATGTCCACTCCATCATCATCGTCTCTTCCTGATTTCTTCCTTGTCAGGAAGTCAGTGAGTCAGTTGCCAGAGGTCTTGGTTGTTGATGGTGAATGGCCAATGGATCTGAAGGATTTATGGAGGCAGTGCTTGATAAACAGCTGGATTTTTTGACAGTCATCTTCGACCATTGATAAGGCGAACTTCATTTCAACCATGACATGCCAATGGTAAAACTGGCATTGCAGAGGCAACAGATCTGATCTTTTCCTTTAAAAAATGGGGGGCAGCTGGGGATTCTTGTTTTTGTTTTTTGCCAAACCTGCTGTTTTCGTCTAAATCAAAACATTTGAAACACGTATGGATGAAAATTCCCACAAGAAGAAAATGGAAACTTTTTAATTTACACCAAAAAAAGGAGAGACTTTAGTCTGGAAAAGCAGGAAAGCTGTTTGTATCAGTACTAAGTAGCAGCTGCATTTAATCATCTTAAAAATAAAATAAAAGCTCATCTGTTATATTGTCATATTATATAGTGAAATAATATAAAAATAATAACAATCATGTGCAAATGAAAAAATCCATAAAATGAAATTTCACAATTCCAAAACAAAAATTTCCCACCTCTGATTTTTTTGTAAAATTCTGTTTTGGAAGAAATGTCAAATACTTGCTTTCCAATTTGGAGCAAAATCTAATTCTGAAATGTTGGAATTTCCCACAAAATGGAAATTACATGTTTTGATCTGTTCCCTGACCCCTCTCTGCAATAAAGTGTTTTGAAAGTTGAACAGCTGCCCTGCCCCACAAGCCACAGGCATCTTCCTGTCAATAACAGTGTCACTTTCTCTGAAAAAGTTTAGCCACCATGCCAACAGCTAGTCTACGCTAGAGGTCTCCTAGAATTGCACTTGTAAGGCAGGGTGGCCTAGTAAATAGGGCACTGGCTTGGAATTGATGAGGGTTCAAATCCAATCTCTGCCACTGACCTCCTCTGTGACCTTAGTCAAGTCATCACTTGGTTTGCCTGACTTCTCTGTTTAAACTGTAGATTCTGTGGGACAGGGACTGTTCTGCTATGTGTCTATGAAATTCTGGCACTGATCTTAGTGCTACAGTAATATAGTAATAATTAGTGGAGACAAAGCATAAGAACACAGAGCTAGCATAGACAGAAACATAATGATGGTGGGGCCGAACATCTGGAATCATTGTATTTATAGTAGGTAGATCATCTGGGAAAGTTTTATAAGAATTCCTAGCAGTCACCTAAAAAGCACCATTGCTTCTTAATGCATTATTATCTGTGATCTCTCAATTTATACCTGGTTCCCCCCAAGATTACCTAGTCTTCAAAAACCAAGGCAGGGAAAACTTGAATTCTGCATGAATTTTGAGCCAAATTGTGATCATTGATCCTTTGGGATCATTGAGCCTTGGGAGGTTAAAAATCAATGTTTAAATATGCCCACAACACACCTGGTTACTCTTCCTCTACGTTACTTAGGTTAGATGAAAGGACATTTGGAGGCAAGTTGTTGGTGTTATTACGATTAATAATTTATTTCATTTATTAGCATCTTGCAACTGGGAACTGTTTTCCTTATGAAAAAGGGTTTTTTTAAATAGTGGAAGGAATGAAAGAGACTATATAGTGTACTCTACACACAGAAGCCGTGTCTACACGTGCACGCTACTTCGGAGTAGCGGCACTAACTTCGAAATAGCGCCCGTCACGGCTACACGCGCCGGGCGCTATTTCGAAGTTAACTTCGACATTAGGCGGCGAGACGTCGAAATCGCTAACCCCATGAGGGGATAGGAATAGCGCCCTACTTCGACGTTCAATGTCGAAGTAGGGACCGTGTAGTCGTTGCGTGTCCCGCAACTTCGAAATAGTGGGGTCCACCATGGGACCATCAGCTGAGAGGTTGAGAGACGCTCTCTCTCGAGCCCCTGCGGGGCTCTATGGTCACCGTGGGCAGCAGCCCTTAGCCCAGGGCTTCTGGCTGCTGCTGCGGCAGCTGGGGATCCATGCTGCAGGCACAGGGTCTGCAACCAGTTGTAGGCTCTGTGTATCTTGTGTTGTTTAGTGCAACTGTGTCTGGGAGGGGCCCTTTAAGGAAGCGGCTTGCTGTTGAGTCCGCCCTGTGACCCTGTCTGCAGCTGTGCCTGGCACCTTTATTTCGATGTGTGCTACTTTGGCGTGTAGACGTTCCCTCGCAGCGCCTATTTCGATGTTGTGCCTCGCAATGTCGAAGTTGAACATCGACATTGCCAGCCCTGGAGGATGTGTAGATGTTATTCATCGAAATAGCCTATTTCGATGTGGCGACATCGAAATAGGCTACTTTGATGTAAGCTTCACGTGTAGACGTAGCCAGAGAGTGTTAAATTTTCTAAAGCGCCTCAGTGATTGAGATACCAACTACCTAAGCAGGTTATTGATTTTATCTTAGGAGCTTTGGAAAACTCTACTGGTGTCTAGCTACATGTTTCACTGACTAAATACCTTCGTAAATCTAATTTATGAGGGCCTAGATCTGAATGACTTTCAGTGAGGTGCCTGAGGCTCTGGCAGTATTTTGGTGCCTAATTTCTGTTGAAATCAAAGGCCATTAGGTGCCTCAATACCTTTGGTGATCTAGGCCCTAAATGTGAGAGTCACTTTTGAAGATAAGACTTGGGTACACTTATGTGCTACTGAAAACGTTGCATAGGCCTTGATTCAGCAAAGCATTATGGCACGGTCTTAAGATGTTTTAGAGTTAAGGCCTAGGGCCAAATTCTCTGCTGAACTAGGGAGAGAGAAAGAATGAGAGATTGCAAATTAACTCTAAGCATAGTGTTATTTCTGGTTGTAATAAAAGCCAGAGAGTGAAGCTGGAATCACTAAAATACCCAATGGGAAATGTAATTAATCATCTCTACAATTTGGGCACCAGACATTATCATGTACTATTAATACTCAGGTTCCACTAAGGAAAACTAAATTGAACATCTTTCTCCCTGCAGGCGGGTGATTCCCCATCTTCTCTGCAGTAGAAGTTTCTCTAAAAGATGGCCTCTTGGAATTATTTTGGGGAATTTCTATAGTCTGGGTCAGACAGAAGGTCCAGTCAGATGATCACAATGCTCCCTGCTGGCCTTGGAATCCGTGAATCTCTTTCTTTGTGCATTGAGCTCAGTTTGATCTTCTGTACAATTTCCCCCTTTGTTCAGCAAGGAGAACAGATCCTTGTGGATGCTGCATGGCAGGAGAAGCCACTGAAGCATCTTGAAATATAATTAGAATCTAAATATGACATTGCTGATACAGTTGGAGACCTCGCACCATAAAACACCGGGCCTACGATTTGTAAAATTGTACCAGGCAGCCCTATGTCATACAGAGTAGGAGATGCTCCCAGACATACAGACGCAGGCAAGTGCATGATTGCTTAAAGATTGCCCATGAGTTTTCAATTACCTCCTATTAATGTATTTACTCTGTGTATCTTTCATCAAGCTACGAGTTGTTGGGGTTTTTTTGTACAGGGTGGGTTGAGTTTAGTAAATGGCACATATTTCAATATTAAAGCCGTTTACTATCATCACAAGCATGAAAGATGCTTCAAATAAGATGCAGCTGCATGTGAAGTTGTTAGAGTCTGCATCTCAGGCAGTATATCTCCTGTGTTTTAATTAAGTGGGTGTTCTCTCTTGCTGTGTATCGTACATCACCGGAGATCATCCCAGATGTCAGGGAGGACTTTCCAGAGAGACTCCATTCGAATCCAACCAACAAAAGGGTCTCTGCCAACCAGAACCAGTCTGCCCCTTTTGAGAGGGATGTTTCTATCTCTATGGCTACGTCTACACTAGCACACTACGTCGAAGTAGCCTATTTCGAAGTTAGGAGATTGAAATAGGCTACTTCGATGCGTATCATCTACGTGTCCTCCAGGGCTGGTTCCATCGACATTCAATGTCAAAGTAGCGACGGGAACATCGAAAGGAGCCACCCTGGAAGGAAATGCAGAGCATCCACACACACAAGCACTCCCCGTCGAAATAAGGGGCCAGCAAAGCCCCATGCCGCTCCCTTAAAGGGCCCTCCCAGACACACTTGCCCTGCACAGCACAAGATCCACAGAGCCGACAACTGGTTGCAGACCCTGTGCATGCAGCACGGACCCCCAGCTGCAGCAGCAGCAGCCAGAAGCCCTGGGCTAAGGGCTGCTACACGCGGTGACCACAGAGCCCCGCAGGGGCTGAACAGAGCGTCTCTCAACCCGTCAGCTCATGGCCACCATGGAGGACCCCGCTATTTCGAAGAAGCAAGACGCAGATCATCTACACATGACCTACGTCGACGCTGAATGTTGAAGTAGGGCGCTATTCCCATCTTTGGATGGGAATAGCGATTTTGACATCTCACCGCCTAATGTCGATTTCAACATCGAAATAGCACACGGCGCGTGTAGACGCGACACGTGCTATTTCGATGTTGTGCCGGCTACTTCGAAGTAGCCGGCTAGTGTAGATGCACCCTATATGAATGCCTCTTTTCTTAGGCCTAAATTGTGGTTCTGCCTGCCCAGTGGCTGTATTACCCTAGGAGAGGGCTGGGAACCAATTTGGGATGCACGTATGTCTCCATTGGAGGTGCGATTTCCAACTGGAGTAGACATATCTGTGCAAGCTCTCTTGGAGGTAGTTGGCAAAAAATAGAAAATAGCTGTGGCACATGAAAGGTGGGAGGGGCTAGCTACCCTGAGAGCGAGCCCCTCTAAGACCTGAAGTGTGTGTTCATTTCCTGCATGCTCACGTCCATAGTCGGATTTTTCTTTTTATGACACAAAAGCTTGATGAGCGCTAACCCGGACACATCTCCTACAGCTGGAAATCACACTGTCCATCTCCAGAGTAGATGTACACTCAGACTCATGGGCTAGTTCCCTGTTTACTCCTGTGATGTTATTGGATTTTTAAATTAGCTATGGAAGCCAATTCTGCCACCAATGTATATAGTGGCACCAAATCTTGTGCCAGGTGGGCCAAGTGACATGCCTAATGAAAACTGGTAATGCCCTGAAACTGGTTATGTTACTTGTATATCTGTGCCGTGTTTGTTTGTAAAGTTATAGATATTGGCTTTATACCTAAACTAGAAATGTTTTAGTGCTGAGATTCACAATGGGATGTGTGATCACTTCCCCAGTCAGGTGACCTGGGCCGAACCAAGGGGCAGAGATCAGATGCCCAGACACTGATTCCACTTACTATGTTAATAGACTGCTTACTAGTTTGCTGGCATCGACCAATGGCAGAGTGCCACGCCAGCCCACCTGGGCAGGTGATACTCCATTGCCTATAGAAGAAGAAAGGAATTTTTCCCTCCACATGGCAAGCTAGAGGATGGCCCTGAAAGTAACCATCTCTGGTCTCCATCCTCATGAACTAAGCCTATATGGACCGGCGCCCATCCCTCATGGAGTGTATTTTCAGAGACTTTCAAGAAATCAGCATATAACCCCTCTGGCCTGCAGCAATAGTGCTAATTGATGTGTGTAATGTACCACTTTAACATTTTTTCTGTCACACCCTGTTCTTTCTTTCTTTACTAATAAATCTTTAGATTTTGGATCCTAAAGGATTGGTCCAGAGTGCTGGTTTGGTAAGAACCAAGTATATGTTGACCTGGGAATGTGGCTGAACCCTTTGGAGCTTGGAAGAATCTGTGTGGATTTGGTGAAATAGGTTTTAATAACCTCTCACTTCAGTACGGAGGGTTGCTGGCTGGGCATTAGGAGTTGATGGAGAATCGGTGGGTTTGCTTGTGTAGCTTCTGGCTGGGCAGAGGGGCTGGCAGAGGTGCTTTTGTGGCTGGTTTGATCTGCCTTATAGAGAAGGAAATCCCAGCCTGGGCTGTAAGGGGCCCAGTTTTAAGCAAGTTACACTGGTCTGGTTCTCTCAGCTATGCCCAGAACTCCCCAAAATATTACAACTCCTGTTCTAAGGGTTTATCAACAAAGAGCTATCAAGGAAAGTTAATTCATCCAGGTCTGACTCCAAACTGAATAAATTAACCTACATTAAGACCCTATATAAACGTTTTTGTTCATGATGAAAGTGGACTTAAATCAGTATAACTTAATTGATGTTGGAGAGCATTACTTTACTTTAATTCACTAGAACAAATTAAGACCACTTTAATTCTGAATGAAGAAGTTCACATTGGGCTTTGATGTGGGTTAATTTATCCACTTCAAATTCACATTGTTAGTTAATTCAGATTCATTTTCTAGGGTGTGCTCATGTAGACAAACCCTTTAAGTGAGTGTGAAGAGGAAGTACCCTTCACCAGCCCTATGCCAGTGCTGTATGCTTAGTGTTCACTGGCTACTGCATGGGAGAGTGGGAGTGAACCAAGTGTGATTCTGGTAGACCAGGTGCCAGCTCATGTCACAGCCCTGGGCCTCCAGGGACACTGGCCAGTGCAGAACTGGAAACCAGCCTGGCTCACCTGTGTGCGAGTATGGTTAAAATAGGTCTTAGATTTAAAAGAACGTGTTTAGCAGTTAGACTTTATGAAATGCTTGTGGGATGCTGCATGCCTTACTCTTACTGGTAATATCCATTTCCCTTGTTATAACATTTAAATGTTTGCTCTGTGACTGTGACAATGTTTGCTACAACAGTCAAACCACACAGTCAGCAAAGTATGACGAAGTGTGAAACAAGAGGTGTCCTTTTCTCCCCAGCAAAAGAAGGCACCACTGTGGGACAACCGTGGACAAAAGATGTCTTTGATTACTCCCACAAAGCCACAAAGAGGTTTCTGGTTCAAGCCCTTGTTCCATCACAGCTTGAATGCTAAGGGAAGGGCATAAAAATCCTTGCAAAGGAGGAATTGATATCACTGTGCTGCCAGGAATTCAGAAGGAAAACAATTTCTAAGCATAAGCAAGGGTCTGTCCTGTATGTAGGTCCCCAGCTACTTGGCTTGCGTGAGCCCTGAAGGACAGACAGTGCTTACATACTAAAGCAGCTACTATTACCATTTGGAACATAAGCCTGTATCTCATTTGTGTATGTGTGTGCTCTTGATTTGTGATTAGCTCACAGTTCTGTTTCTTAGGTAATACATCTTTTGCAAGCATTATAGGATTGGCTACAAGTGTTGTCTTTGGCATGCGCGCTGAGTCACAAATGACTTGCAGTAAGTGATTGGTCCTTTGTGACTGGGAATCCCCTGGACACGGTTGTGATTTTTGGCATGGGGACCAGCTTTCACAAAGGCTGGCTTACCTGGGTGGCAGGACAGCTCAGCATACCCAAGGGGACTTTCAGTGACTCCAGGTTAAAGCTGTTTTAACGCTTTAGCATTTTGTTACTTGATTAGTGAAATCTAATAAGTTAGGACATATAACCAATATGGGGTGTGTGCCCTGTTCCTTGACAATCTGACTTCAGGTTGGCACATACAGTTATAAGCCACATCAGACAACTTGACACCAAGAATGCCCCCATTCCTCCCTCCTTCTCTTTCTTTTCCTGCTGACATGTGGAGAAAGGGATCTCGTCATTAGCGCTGGCAGGGAATGTTCCGGCAGAATGATTTGCCATCAGAAAATGCTGATTGGCTGATAGTGAAACATTTTGCAGCAACATGATGATTTCAAGGAAGGCTAAATGAGATTGAAAACTTGGGAGAAAGCATTTTGATATGGTCGAAACGTTCTGCAAGGCTGCATGTATGCTACTGCCAGTATAACTTCCAGCTCCTTGTATAACATGCCACAAGCAGACTCAAACCTGGGGCCTCTGGATCTTACTGCATGCCCTTCTACAGCATTGGTTCCCAAACTGGGGGGCATGAAGAAATTCCAAAGGGGGCACAAGGCAGGGGTTTTTTTTTCTGCCAGAACACTGCGGAACAGTGATCTGGCACCTTTTTTCGTGGTGCAGCCCTTTCAAAAGGTGGCTGGGCTGCGTATTATTCTGTCATTTTTGTCAATGTACCTCTGCGAAAAAAGCTTTTCAAGTTTTGTCGCAATAAAAATGAAACAGCGGAATTGACTGGATGTCGAGAACCGTTTGCATTGTGCACTTTTGTCTTTCAAATCTAGGATGTCCCAACTCATGAAGAAAATGCAGCATCATCCTTCCCATTACATTTGTTTTGTTTCTGCTATTTTTGATTTTAAATTACATTTTTATTCAATTCTGGAGCCAGGAAAAACTATTTGTGCTTATTTGTAATTTTAAATAGCATTTTCATACCAAGCTCTTGTGTTTGGTTTTAAGTCCTGATTAGAATTTTCTGTTAAAAGCGGGGTTGGATGAGGATATAGGAGAGGTGGGGGGCATGAGGGTTTCTCGAGAATTAAAAAGGGGGTGTGATGCCAAAAAGTTTGGGAACCTCTGCTCTACAGTTTGAGCTAAAAGCCAGATGGCTCTCAGCACAGGCTGGAGAGATGATTCATTCTTTCTCAGTTTAAGCGGTCTCGGTGGCACTGCATGAGACTGAACCACACCTAGATGCATGAGGTACACTTACTTGAGGTAGCATGTTAAAATAGCATTATAATCACAGTGGCATAAACAATGGGATGGGTTAACTGCCAGAGTACATCCCTAGGGTCTTGGATGGGGCTGCATTCAGGTCAGCCAGGCCTTTCACAGTTACACTTCTCTTTTGGCTTGATCAAAGCCAACATGTGTACATCTTCATCTACAGTGGAGGCATATCCTAAGTTCCATCATTTCAAAATAAAATATTCTGACTTTCCCCTCCAAAAGGATTTTTCATTTATTGTTTTAAAAAATTTGTACACTGTTCAAATATAATCAAAAACTCAAAATAAAGCATGAAGTTGGCATGAAACATTTCTAGTTCATTGGAACAAAATGTTTTGATTGGACAGAAATATTTTTGGGAGGTGGAGAGGGAATTTTGTGTCATGAGAAAACGGGAACCATTTCTGTTCTTTGTTTTTTTGTGTTCCATTTTGGAACCACATATACATTTTTTAAAATCACGGAATGCCCCGCAAACTGAAAGCTTAGATTCTTACTCAGCTCCAACCCTGACCTCACAGAGGCTGTTTTATCCTGCATATATGTACACACACACACACGCACGCAGATAGATATGTACACACACCCACGCGCGCAGATAGGGGTATTCAGCACAGTTGTGCTGGAGTGAACTTGTTTCCTTGCTCAGGCATACAGGATAGACCAGAACCTTGCTCTCCTCTCCAAATATAATAAAGACAAAGCCTGTCTATTAAAGCAAATGGGTCAGGATTGGCATGGGGGCCCAGACCAGAAAAGTTACGTGGCTTTGGAATGATTTGCAGTCCAACAGCTTGTGCAGAGTCCATTTGCCAAATGGAGGAGAGAGAACTGCCCTTTCTCATGAAGCTAAGTGGTCTGTTTCCTTGGAATTTTACCATAATCTGTTCTGGTCCCCTTTCCCTCTGTGTCACTTGACTTCAAAATCCAGAGCTGGGCTAGTGCTCAAAAAATCTGTGAATTCCACCTTGTTTCTGATGTGCTTTTCTCCCGTGTTAAGGTTTTCACAGCTGAAGTCACCTTCAGTAGGCTGGAATATTGAATTGAGCCATGTGATCCTGGGAGTGAGAGGTTGCCCCTGGGTCTGAATGCAAAACCGGGGGCTGGGAACTGTTTGGTGGCAAGCAGATCGAGAAGACAGCAGGAAGGCCAAGAACACACAGAGTGAGAATGTGGTAGCAGGAGTTTGAGATCAAGGCAGAAGAGAGAGCATTCTGGGCAGAGTGCTAGCTGAAAAGAGGCTTGCTATTATGAGCAAAGAAGCTCTTTCCCGTTGCTGGATGCCTATTGCATTCAGGAAGTAGAACTGCAGGGGCCTTCATTGGATATAAGGAGGAATTCACCAAAGAAATACCTGCCTGTGTTGTCACTTTCTCATCGAACAGAAACAACCCTCAACGCTCCACATTTTGGCCGAACGAGGCTATGAGATCCCAGCTGGTGTAAATCAATGTGGCTCCCTTAACATCAGTGAAGATGGTGATTCACACCTGCTGAGCAAAGACAGATTAAAACAATCTTAGTGCAGAGGGTCCTCAATATACACTGGGGATAGGGACCATAAAATTGCAACATAAAATGAAAGGCCATGTAATGAGGAATTTTCCCCTGTAAGAAATAATGTAAATGGGGGGAAAGGGACGGTAAGAATGTTAATTTTGTGTATGTGACCATTTAAACCCCAATGTCCCAGACATTTAAAGCTTTTTAAGCAACATTTAAAGGAAAGATCCTAACCCAAAGTACATTTTTAAACCATTTTTATCCTATGTGCAGTATGAGACAGACGAGAGTCGCAGAGGATCCTGGGAGAGGGGTCGCTAATTTTCTGTTCTCTAAACAACATAACAACTTAAGTGCGAGGAATTTTTACATCGTCTTCCTCCAAGTTGCAATGGTGTAAATGAGAAGCCATTTATATTGGAGTGACTGATATCGTGGACGGACTGACTACGTGTGAACCACAGCTGGGAGGGCGCCTCCCAGCCCAGGTAGACGGACTTGGGCTAGTGGATAAAAATACCAGTGTGGCCAGTGTGGTTTGGATGGTAACTCTAGCTCACCTAAGCCCCCAAAACCCAAACTACCAGAAGATCTTCAATATCCATCCTGCTATTTTTATCCCACCAGCTCAATCTAAGCTAGTCCCAGTCTGTCTAGCCAGGTTGGTCAGCTTGCTCGGGGCTGTAGTGTAGGCCTGCTCTCATGCATCTCTCATGAGGCCCCATGGTCCCACCTCCCTGCGATAGCCCCACACATATACTGTGCCTCAGACCTCTTGGGGATGGCAGGCGGTTTCAGAATTAATATCAAGGGGACCGTCTGCACGTCTGCTATTGCTTCAGGCTGACGGCAGACTCAGGCAGGCGGCAGCTCTACTGTGATCTTTCTTTGAGCTGTTCTTTGCATCCCTAAGAGCTGGACATTTGCCTTTGTCCTCTGTCAGAAAGCTGAGATTCCGATCTCATTCTGAGACTCCCTAATCGTGGGCCTCTGGTGCCTAGGATCGGATCTGCCTGTGAAGATGGAGGCTCATCTGGCCCAGCATGATGCTTTTGTGACAGCCAGCCAGATGGAGCTGTAGCTATGACATGACAGTCATGAAAAATCAAGTCAAGGGCTGTATTGTATTCAAGGTTATACCTCTACTGCCCCTATTGAAGTTATTCTTTAAGATCAGGCTATCCCCTTTGGGTGACTCAGAGAATTCTAGTGATTGTGGGATAATCCCTAAAGTCTTTGCTCACTTGCATTCTGTCTACTAATCCATCTCCAGTGGGGCTACTTGGAAAATTCCAAACCGCTGAGCAGTTTTAAACAGCTGCAATTTTTTAATAACCCCCACCCCCAACCTGTCAGGGAAATGTTTCCTGCCTTCCCCAAAATTTGGAATCCTCCCACAACATAGGACTGGCTCCAAGCCCAGGATAACCAGCATTCAATCCTGGACCAGTGACAGGTTCAAGGTCCCCATGTCTCATAACCCATTCCTGCTCGAAATGGAAAGTCAGTCAAAGTTTTTTTCCTGAATGGCTTAGGCATGACTTTAAGATTTTGACCCATAATGAAGAACAGCTGAGAACACTGGAGAGAAGAAAGCTCCCAATCTCTTTTGTGAAGCATCTCCTAAGAAAGAAAGAAAGGAAGAAAGAAAGAAAGAAAAAAGAAAAATATTTTTACCATTAAATAAATAGGTTTGGCAGAATTTGATTGTTTTCAAATGATTTTATGGGTAGTATCAATATTTCTTTTTAAGCATTTTTTTCTATTTAAATTTTCATAATTGTCCAAAATTATGGGTTTTAAGCTTTAAAATTTTTAATCATTTTAAATTTGTCACAGGTGCAGGAAATTATGGGAAGTCATGCAATACATATTTAATGACTATTATTATTTAATACATGTTGGGATGCAAAAAGAAAAAGTTTTATAATTCTGAAAGCACAAACTGTCAATCACATATATCAACATTTTAGCCTTAAATTAAATTCTAATAAATTCTCAAACAGCATTTTTCCTACTTTGCCTATCTGTAAATGTTGATTACCGTCAACAGAAATCAGTTTGTGTGTATACCATGAAATCAACATTTAGCAACATAAAAATGTAATCGTTCCAAGCCTATATATGAATAAGGCTAATATAGTTAAACTAGCTAGAATATAACTGCTGCCCATGATTCCCAAGGGACTTAGATGCTTAACTCCCAATTAAATCTGAATTTTACACTCAAAAAATGTCATAGGAAAAATTCCCCAGTAAAGCTTTTGGGTCATGCTTTGATTTTCTGTGGATCTTTTTGGTTTGAAATAACATTTTGAAATGAGTCTTTTTTTGTGTGTCTTTGGTTAGAAACACTTAGGCTACATCTACATTACCCTGGAAGACCAACTCGCTCAGAGTCGATCTTCTATGATTTTTCACATCTAGCACAGACAAGCAAAATCGACCTCTCAGGGGTCAGAGTTGACCCCTGTACTCCTCATGACATGCAAGGAGTAAGGGAGATCAACACACAAAACTCTTCCTTCGACCTTCCCCAGTAAGGACAGCCATGTTAACTGAGTGCAGATCCTTCAATTTTAGTTACGCAATCACCATAGTTAGAATTGCATATCTGTGGTTGACTTACTTTGCCTAGTGTAGATGTAGCCTTAGAAATAAAATAAAACTATTATATTTTGTATGGATTTTGACAAATGAAAAATTCCAGTTTTTCAATTATGGCTTTTTGTCTTCTTTTTGGGGTATCTCTACATTTTATCCACCTTTCCTTCTCAATTGAAAAAAGGTGAGGAAAGGTTTTCAGACCTTTCACTTTTCACAGCTCTGTCATGGCTCCCAACTTGAAAAAGTTGGGTGGAGGAACACTATTTTGAAAGTAAACATTTCAAAGTTTTTTCTGTGACACTCTTAAAAATAAAAAAAGATATTAATAAAAAATATTCTAGTGAGCAAAGTCGTCGGAAGATTTTCAACCAGTTCTATTCCCAGTTAAACTTCAAATGTATTTCAGGGCTAGAGTTTCAAAGGGGTTTAGGGGCGTAGTGATACAGATTGCACTTAGTGAATGTTTGAAAATCACCTGGGTGTCTGACTCCTATTTACTTCAGATTTTATCTGCCTCAAAAGACTTCATCTGTGGCTTCTACCTAAAAGAGGATATCCAACCCTAAGAGGACATAACGGCAACCTAGGATCATAGAATCGTAGGGGGTGGAAGGTAACTTAGGAGATCCCTTCCAGCCCTAGGATTTTATTTTTTTATGAAACCCAGAATCAACTTTTTCACACCACTTTAAAAATTGCAGAAGGACACGGGCACTTGGGATGTCATTTTCAAAATGGCTGAAATCTCATTCGCTTTCATGGCGGTTTGGACTTCTGAGTTACTTCCGAGAATGGGATTAAGGCCTGTTTGCTCGACAGAGTTAGGCTGACATAAGACAGTTTACATCAACCTCATTCTGTAAACATTTGCACTAAAATGTAGCCCCCATCAGTGTAACTTACCTACTATACCAGTTTAACAAGTCCGACTCTGATGTGGTTATGTCAGCGCAGTATCAGTGTAGACCACGGATGGGCAACCAGAGATGGCGAGTGGACCGCATGAGTGGCTTTCCTTCACCTCATTAGGCCACAGCATCCCATAGCCCCCTGGGGCTCCATCTGCAGCTCCTCTGCCCTCTGTCTGACCCCCTTCCCCGTGTACTCTCGTGCACGACACTTACCTGCCCATCGCAGTATGGTAGGAGCACCGTAAATCCACTGATTTGTGCTCCTCTCCACTTCTCCTCCCTCCCAGAGCTGGAATGCCACAAACAGGTGATTCACAGTATTCCAACTCTGAGAAGGAAGGGGAGGAGCAGGGATGACGTGTGAATCAAGTGATTAATGGGCTCTGAAAATTCTGGGAGGGTGGGGGAGTCATTGGAAGTGCTAAGCTCCTGTGCTCCAGTATGCAAGAGGCATGCGGGGAAAAAGGGCAGCCAGAGGGTCTCCAGGCTTGCAGGTTGCCCACCACTAGCGTAGACACCACACTGCTTACATCAATTTGTGTTTCCTCTCAGAAGCCATGTGATGCCTCAGACTGGCAGCCGATCAGTGCAAGCACTCCTAGTGAGGACACACACCACCGACACAAGGAGTATAGTATGGACATGCTAAATCAATTTAATTACTGCAGTGGCTGTATGTTGATGTAAGTTGATTTAGTTTGATAGTGCAGACTAGCCCTAAGACTGTTACAGGATGTAGGGCCATGTTTTCAAGAGTTTTTGCTCACCTACAGATGAAGCTAGGTGTTTAATGGGATTTTCAAAAGCACCTAAACAGATTAATTTCCCAGGGCCAGATTTTTAAATATATTTAGATGCCTAACTCCCACTGAAACCAATGAGCATTAGGCTGCTTGAATGTTGTGGAATTTTCTGAGAAGCAGCTACCTGCATTTTTGGGCACCTAAACTTTAAAAATCTGGTCTGTCCATGCTTTTGAAAATGCCATCTTACAGCCTTGGGCAGGCCTCTTTGTGAGTTTAAATCTGAATAAATAAGAAGCCTGAATCTTCCAGTGCTCAGGAGCGACAATCCAAGTTACCACAAGACAATCCTTTCTCAAACATTTCACCAGGCGATATTTTATAAATGGTGACAGGTGATTCTACTGTTCCATTTCCTACTGATTAAAATTACAGCTGGAAAGAAAATCTCTCCATTTTTCCCTCTGCAGAAGTCTTAGGTGGGGAAGTTATTAAGATAAAGCATATCAGTTTCATGTCCCTGATCCATATTGAAAGAAAAGTAACTCAGGCCTCTTCATGCTCATTCCCAGCCAACTGAGTTGCTGATGTCCCTCTTATTGAAACATTGAAATAGTCGTGGGATATTTTTTTCTTTCCCTTTGAAAATGTTTCCTCATTACCAGCCCGTGAGTTGCCAGGATGAAGCAGTTAGCCAGCCTTTTTATATGGCTGTAATATGTGTACCAAAGAAAATCTATTAGCACTTTGAAGAAAATGACTCCAGGATCATAAAGGAACTGTCAAAGTTTCACAGTCCCCAACTTTCCCCCACGCTTCATATTCATCAAGAAGATGGAATAAGAGGGGTCTCAGAACACTTCAGAGGGAGCTATTCCGAGCCCAATTCAATAAGGCAGTGTTCAAATGGCCTTGAAGAACGTAAAATATTATTCATTCGCAGAAGTTCGGAAATTGTGTGGTGCTTATGTGCCTTCTATAACAAATGGCTTTCCTTCCTCTCTCCACTGCTAATGCAAACGGCCAAGTAACCAGCGTTCCGGAGGAGCTCCATTTCTAAGAGCTTGTGGCTGGAAGTGAAACCACGCAGGCTTATGTTTGTTAGCCTTCAGGGCAAGCTGCAAAGTCAACCTTTTCTTGTGAAAAGACAGGTATTCAGTGGGGATGGATAGTTGTGAAAAAGGAGGTTATTAGCTTTTATAAATAGGAGTGCTGTGGCACCTTAAAGACTAACAGATTTATTTGGGCATAACCTTTCCTGCGCAGAATCCCACTTTGGTAGAGGCATATTTATGCCTGCCTCTGTAATTTCAGCTCCATGCAACTGATGAAGTAGTTTTCATCCATGCAAGCTTATGCCCAGAAATATCTGCCAGTTATGTTTACAGAGCAAAGTTATTTCCATATAACTGTCCTAGTGTCTGCACAAAGCAACCATTATTTCAAAATAATTTCAAAATAGTGGTTGGCTTATTTCAAAATTAATAAAACTCATTGCACGAGGAATAGCATCTATTTCAAAATAGGTGCTGTTAAGACAGGAAATAGAGCCTATTTTGAAACAAGGCTACTATGTACCCCTGGTTGAGAAACACCGATCTAGATAAGTTGATATACCCCATGGAAGACCTCTGGATACCTCCAGCTCTACCCATACCCGACATTGAGAACCTCGACCTCCTGCATAACACAGGCCAAAGAATATGGGGAGACTCAAAGAGGGGAAGTGATCTGCTCCAGAATGAGTCCATGGCAGAATCCAGAATTCATTAGTTCCAGTCCCCTACTCTACCTACTAGAGCAGCCGTCAGCAACCTTTTGGAGGCGGAGTACCAAAATTTGACCTTTTAACTTCTATTTACGGTCCAAGTGCCAGTGATACTTTTCAAAGTCACTAACGGTCCTACTTACAACAGCTTCATTGATAAATAAATTCATATGCAGAGCTTTACTATTTAGGTGGTGGTTGGTAGCATTAGCTGGTCTTCTGTTAATCCACAGGCAGCCTGGCTTTAAGCAAGCTCATGGCTGCATGGGGGAGGAGGGGTGTGGTTGAGCTCCCACCTCGTGCACCAGTGAAAATCGGCTCATGTGCTACTTGTCAGGGTTGCTGACCCCTGTATTACAGAATGCTTCCTCATGAACGCATAACTCAGGCAGAGCACCTGAAAGCTGCCTAATGGAGGGTGACTGTCCAGTTCCCCTTGGTAGTTTTGAAAAATCTCAGCTTCAGCTGCAAACTTGTTTTGTTTAATGGTTTTCTCACAAACCTGGGACTCAAGAGACCTGGGTTCTGTTCCTAACTTTGCCGCTTTCCTGCTCAGGGACTGTGGGAAGGTCACTGTCTCTTGGTGCCTCAGTTTCCCTAATTGCAAAGATTGTGATCATCATACTAGCTTCCATTGCAAAGTGTTTTGAGATGTGCAGCGGAACGGCACCATACAAAAGCTAAGTGTCATTATTACTATGTAAGGCACAAAATACAGTAAGAAAAAATGCTGCCTTGCTGTTATATTTTTTCCTAAAATGCATTATGTGTACCATCCAATTGCGTTGACTTTTCAGCCAGAGAATAACTTGGAGACTTTCATTTTTAAATGATATCATTCCTTCTTATGGCCACAATTATGCTAATGATAGCATTATTAAGTGGCAGGGGAATGACCCTTAAATCAAATCAGAATATTTCCCCTTCAAGAAAATTGCAGTCCATCAAATAATTCAGCACTTGAAAATACACTTTCAGGAAACTGGTCAGCTGGGGAAGTCAGATACCTTCCACCCCCAGTGACTGTGAATTCAGTGAATATATTTTTAAGAAGATTATTTATGGCTTATTTTAGACACCAGATCATTTGGTGCTTGTTTCATCAATTTGTCACTGTTTTTATTGTCACCAATTGCCCATAACTGGAGTGCATTTAAAATGTCATTGATCTTGATATTATGGTGTCATAATATGACAGTAATAGTTGTACCCTGTACAGGAAGCCCAGTTCATAAGATTGATGGCTTTCACTGTACCAATTATATTCTGTCCATCTAAGTGATAAAGAGCATGTTGGAGGCATTCAATAGATAAATTAGATATCTTTTCCAATTATTCTCTTTATTTTATAGGGTCACGTGTCTGATTAACAACTTTTTCCTTCTGTTATTAGCCAGCCAATTTTATATGTTCGCTCCATGTGTTTTAATTTTACTGATATAATGAAAGATATTGAAGCGTTCGCACCAGGGTCTATAACTGCCTCCAGTCTTTCTCTCTGTCCCTGGATCTTTCACTGTTTTAAAGTACGTGGCCATTTCATTCCTTCTCTGCATCATTAAGGGCAGTGAAGACAGGTTATACTTGGCATGGCCATGATTTCTGTGAAACCTTACGAAAAATAAGGATGAGATACAAACAGGCCAGTTTTTTGGTGTTATTGTAATTAATTATAACAAAAAATTGGGAAGGAATGTTAAAGCTCCTGCTTCAGGATTTGAGCCAATCTCTAAGTCTTAGGGTCTGTAGACACCACTATACAAGCCCAGAGTTCAAATTCAGACTCAAACCTACTCCCATTTCCATCCACACGTAAATTGCACTAACCAGGGTTCAAAATCAGGGTCTAAAGAATCCACAGGGAAAGAAGGTCTGGGCTTAACTCAAGCCAGGGTTCGAATCCTGTTGCTTGCAGTGTAACTACAGCTTCACTTGTGCTCCAGGAGTCTGGCAAAAGCATCGCACAACTTTGTCCTCTAGACAGTTAAGTTTGGTGGACACCAACAGTCAAGTTTTCCCACATTGCACTGTGAACGAAGGGCTAGAGAATCCATATGTTGGAAGGGTCCAGGAAGCCTTGGGTATGATTGGACTGGGGCCCACATAATAAGGTTTAGCGGCATCAGCCGTGGGTTGGGACCCAGGTCCAACAATTTGTAACCTAGGTTTGCAAATGAACATAGATGTTCAAGTTCTCTAGTTTAACTAACACCACATCTGCTAACTGTGGATTCACATTGTCATGTAAACATATGCACAGAGATCAGGAGGAGACCAATGGTCAGTGACACATTATCCCACCTATGCTATTGCTGAGTTTTATGCCTTTCACTACAGTATCTACTGATCACTGCTGTCAGAGGTGAAATACTCAGCTAGACACATAAGATCCCATCCCATCTGGAAAGTCCCACGTTCCTATGTTTACTTAAGACACTCCATGCCAGCAGGTGTTTTTTGGAGTACCTAGAATATTGACTGTGTCCCACCCTTAACTATGCAAAGTCTATCACCCCACTAGAATTAGGACCCAAACCAACAAAGAAAAACTCACATGGAGTTATTGTAAATGACATTTATTTTGTATAGGAAAGCACAGGTTACCTGATATCACACATATCAAAAGACAGCATTCTGAATTTTTTTGCACTGGACATGTCCTGGACTTTTCAAGAGAAAACTAACACAAAGCAACTGTGAATTGTATGAAGACATGTTCAGGCTGTTGCCAAAGGGTGGGACCCTTTAAAAGGGTTATATCTATCCAATTGTGTGTGTGTTTTGTTAATGAATAAGATTTTTTTTCACAGATAGATTCATAATTACAAGGCCAGAGAGGTCATCTAGCCTGATTTCCTGTATAAAACGGGCCCGAGAACTTTCCCAACAGGATTCCTAGAGCAGATCATGAATCAAAAATGCCCACCCTTGATTTAAAAATGAACAGTGACAGAGAGCCCACCATGACCCTTGGTAAGATTGTGCACAGATTAATAACTATAATTAAAAATGCACACCCGTCTTCCAGTTTGAATCTGGCCTTGCTTCACCTTCCAGCCATTGGCTCATGTAAAACTTTCTGGACTGAAAAGTCCCCTGTTATCCTAATTCTTCTGCCAACCTGACCACATCCATAGTGGGAATTAGGTTGGCCTGTAATGCACAGAACATTGCATTTTTCTCAATCTTGAGCAATGTAGCTTAGGTGAGCTGAGTTTTAGGTATAGGCCAGTTCTCACTAACCACAGACACCTACGTTGGAAAAGGTTGCCTGTTGTGCTCTGCAAAACAAAAATGGGTTCCTGCAATTGAAAAAGTTAGTGTCTGTGACTTGTCCTCGTACTTCTTCATGCTCATCAAGATCATGAGTTATGCGTTTTATTCCAGTAGCTATGGACATGCTCTGAGAGGAGGGCCCCTCTCCCCCCACCCCCGTGTTAGGTGCTGCACATACCCATAATAGGAAACAGCCCCTGCTCTGAAGAGCTGACAACCTAGAGATAAGCAGTAGAAAGAACAGAGCCTGGATTTGTTTTACAAAAGGGAACTCAAAGCACAGAGGGATTAAAGGATGACTTTGTCTACCATTTTTCTACCTAGAACTGTGTCAGTTATCCATGTGATTCTTTCACCACTCAAATTATACCAGCCCAGGCCCCAGAGTGGACACAGCATTCTGGTGTGTGGAATAAGCTATTCTGGTATGACCACATTCATAGCAATATAATTATGTCCACACTGAGGAATGTTCCCTCTAACTTTTTCCACTCATGGGCAGAATAAATGTTGTTATGTGCACCAAGACAGGTGAGGGTGTGCACCAACAGAAACACATGCTGGCAGCTGTGAGCTGCCTTGTGGGTGCTCTGCTAATCACATGGGTGGCACCTGAATTTCCCCTGGGCAGCCACCCAAGTGTTCAGCTAACAGGGAACACTGAAGCTAGGCCAGAATGTATTGCTTGACCTCTGTCCGTATGGTTAAAGTGGTGCACCGTTGGTGTGTGGACAAGGCCTTTGAGCCTAATTGGGATCAGGGGAATTATGGGAAGGCATTGGAGACCTATCAGTAGCTCAGCGATCCAGCCAACATCCTCACTGCAAAGTGGATAGAGAACCACCCTGAAGAAAGGTGACATCTGAGCCCTGCCTGTCTCCCCAGTTGGCCTGCATTTAATGCACCACCAATTTCAAGCTAGAGTTTTGTGTGTGGCTGGGAAGGGGGTTGGGGCACAAAAGAACTCACATTAACTCTGCAGCACAGGCCTGCCCTAAAAATATGAGGTGCCCGACTCTCAGTCCATGCAAGTCATGCTCCTAACTCCCCTCGGTCCCCTTGACAATTCCATCTTAAGATCACACAGCAGACCTGTGCTGGAGCCTAGGAACTTAGCGGCTGAGGTTGTCAGAGAGATCCAAGAGAGTTAGATACTCAGCTCCTAGTGAAAACCAACAGGACTTGGCCAATTAAGTCCAGTACTACCCACTCCTATGACTTGATCACAAGTCTCATGCTCATGCACTGTTTTCCTAAAGTCCCAGCTTTGGGAGATATGTGACTTGATAAGAATCCCAGCAGCCAGTGAAAAAAATCTAACACTTGTGCCCGAGAGCCCTGCAAGTAGTGTCACCTAGTGAGCTGAGCAGTGGGCCAGGGCTCAGGAGGCCTGCCTCTTACTCCCAGTGCTCCAGCTGGTTGTTTGGGTGAACTGAGGCAAGTCGTTGCCCCGCTCGGTGCCTCAGTTTCTCAAGCTGTAAAATGGAGCTAGAGACACTAATGTCCTTTAGAAAGATCTTTGAGCTCTCCAGGTCAAAAGAGCCAAGTAAGAGCTGGGTTTTATTTTTAAAAAATCCTTATGATTTTACATTAATATTCTGATTTTGGGGCTCCTGACTCATGATTTTTGTGGTTCAAGTATCCCAAACTGAACCCTGTGGCAGGTCCCGAGTCCCATTCCATACCCTCACCCATAAGGCCTCCCTTCCTCTTTATTTTAAATTGAAGTTCCATTCATAATTGGTTTACATAAGATTGTCAGGGCAGGCACTACCTCTTTGTCATGTCTGTACAGTGTGTAAAGCAATAAAGCCCAGGAATGGATGTGAATTCCTATCTCCCCCCTAGTCAATAGCTGTTTTCTCAGGCACTTCAATGGGGCCAGGTTCATACCCCCAGGGGCAGATCTTCAGCAGAAGGAAATGTTTGTAGCTCCACTGAAGTCACTAGATTCATGGATTCCCAGAATCTGATCCTCACCAGATAAATTCACTACATGATGGCTGGTGTGACACCAGCAGCTGTAACTCTGACTAGCACAACCAACTGTAGTGGGCTATTCATATTTGATTGCATGTATTTACAGGCAGGGGTAGTTTGCCTTACAAATGTTTATAAACACACCAGCAGAAGGCATTATGGATCTCATGGATAGGCGCAATTATAAGTAGGCTTGAATTAATTAGATTTTTATCAGTAAATGTTGGTAAATGTTGATTTTACCACACGCACACAGATGAAAAAAAAATATGCCCACTGAGCAAAATCCAGGTTTACAGGTAGGCAACAATTTTGTTTGAGAATGTATTCAGGATAGATTTGAGGGTACTGTATTTACTTTGCATATGATGATAGCTGATGTTGACAACATGGGCTTTAGTGAGTATAAAGCTTTAACTTTTTGAATCTCAGCATCTGTACTACTATTCATTAATTATTGCCTGACACCAGCCACAATTTCTTCACTTCCCTGACCCCAATTTCCTGCAACTATAAAAATTTAAAAGTTGGACAAAATGTTTAAAAATAAACCCTGATATCAACTGTCAAAATTATAGAAAATAGCAAAAATAAAAGTCTATCAAGCCTAGTTATAATCAACCTGGGCAGTATGAGTGAGGTATATTGGAGACATCACTTAACCCTTTATAAGCAGCTTATAATAAAAAGGGGAACTTCAATGAGACAGTTACATTCCAGTCATGCTCTATTTTGTTTTATAAATTTGAAGAAACAAATAATAAATTGATTTTTCTTTGTTAGACTGTAGGTCTGGCTTGTGGTCCATCTCTCATGCCATCCTGCACCATAAGGGGATGGAAAGTGCTCCTTTAACCTCCTATGCTGGCTACGCATTGTGGTCCAGCAACAAGGGGTGAAGGAGAGCAGCTGTTTTGGGGTTCGTGATGCACTCCTGTGCCACCTCTCCTACCGCCCACATGTGCCAGCTGAAACAGCTGTACCAAAGTGCCAAGGGATGGTCATTGCCACTGGCACAGGCATGGGTGGCAGGTAATAGAGGGACTCCATTCCCAGAAAGACCAGAGTGACCATGGCCACCACACTCCAGCTGCTTGGAAAGGCTGGGGCTCTGGCTGTCCTGTGGCTTCCCAGGCTGCCAGCTGGGAAGGATGGAGCTGCAGTGCAGCTGCCCCACTGCTCCTGGGACTGGAATTGGGGCCAGGACTTAGTGGCTGCTGGGCTGGTTCCGGGACCAGGACCAGAGCTGGGGCTGTGCAGGGCCTGGATCAGTTTTGGGACATGTCTGCCCCATTGCTCATGGGGTCAGGCGGCTGCTCCCAGGACTGGGGCTGTGCAGATGCTCCCGGGGCTGCGACTGTGGGGCAGGGACAGAGTGAAGGTAGGGCTGCCCAATGCTGGAGTGGGGAGGGCTGTGATAATTTTGGGGGGGGCAGAACCCAGGCCAGTAGCCATAGTGGAGGCTGGGCAATGGTGGGCATAGACAGGCAGGGCTGATGCTTGCCTCCTCAAGTCCAGTCTTCACTTATCACCCAGGGGCACAAGGCAGGGGATATAACCACTGGAGAAGGTAGGGGTGGAATCAGGTTGTGGTTCTCCAGCTGGATGTCTGCTCTGCAATATGCACTACTATAGTAAGGGCTGGTACAGCTGCAGTAGGCTTAATCTAACTAGCAAGGGTAATACAAGAGTAGTGTAGACATGGTGGTATAGCTTCTGCATGAGTTAGCCACTCACCCCACCATGAGTCCATCAGGGACACTGAGAATTTACTTGCATTGAAATCCAGGCCATCACACCCTTTCTACTATCATAACAGAGAGGGAGTCATGCTAGTCTATATACTATCAAAACAAAACTGGTATTCCTGGGGTATAGACTGTGGCTGTTGGTGAGGATCCTCCAAAAAGCCAAGAACAGAACACCACTGCTCATCACCTACAGCCCCCAACTCAAACCACTGCAATGAATTATTAAAGACCTACAACCTATCTTTAATCAAGATGCCACACTCCAGAAGGCCTGAGGTGACATACCTGTTCTCTCCTACAGACAACCTCCCGACCTCACGAGGATCCTCACTAACTGCCACAGTCTATACCCCAGGAATACCAGTCCTGGAACCTTTCCTTGCAACAAAGCCTACTGCAAGCTTTGTCCACATATCTTTTCTGGTAACACCATCACTGGACCTAACCATGTTATTCACAGAATCATGGGCACATTCTCGTGTTCCTCAGCTAACATCATATATGCCATCATGTGCCAAAAATGCCCAGATGCTTTGTACATTGGACAGACTTCTACCTCCCTTAGACAAAGAGTTAATGGGCACAAAACAGACACTAAAAACACTCCAGATCCACAAACCGATTAGTCAACATTTTAATGGAATGGACCATTCTGTTAATGACGAGTTTGCGTGTTACTGAAGAAAAATTTTCGCACCACTATTGAAAGGGAGACAGCCGAGCTGTCTTTTATATTCAAATTTGGCACATTAACATGTGGTTTGAACCGGGATGGGAATTTTCTGAGTCACTATAAGGGCTTGTTTGCATACTTGGCTTAACCTAATTCTTGACCTTCCCCCGCTCTTGTCTACTCTCTGATTTGTTCACCTTGATCTTTTTTTTCATATTTGTCCTCCTTGATTACTGTTTTTGGTTCTCTGTGCCTTCAATATTGAGTATGCTCTGGTCTGGCTATGGGCTGAAGAAGTGGGTCTGTCCCACAAAAGCTCATCACCTAATAAATTATTTTGTTTGTCTTTAAAGTGCTACTTGACTGCTTTTTTTTTCCTTTCTACTATAGCTACCTGTAGTAGCTAGAGTAAAGCTAACATGGGTGTATCTGTGAACCCTCTTCATTTTCAGGGCAGATGTATACTACCTCACCATCTCCTTCTCAGTCTGCTTCCGCAAAGCCAGGTCTGCACACTGTCCATTCTTAGGCCTAGAGGAGAATGCTCCCCTATGGAGCCAGTGATATAAAGAGACCATTCTCAATCTCCATCAATCTTTCCCGAAAGATATTTGCCACCGGTTCCCCTCTCCCCACTTGTGATGAATGAACTTTTAATGGAGAAGAATAGGCCGACTTTTTAAAGTGAAACGTTTATAAGGAAAGCAATGATTTAAACAACTTTAGCTCCATTACACAAAAAAGGAAACTGGATCTTAAACTCTCATTTATTTCAAGGAGCTTCTGGCCTGGGATAAACATGACATTAAGTAGCCATCTGAGCATTGCTAAACCATACATTTGCCCTGGTAATAAAATGTTTTTAAGAGATAGTAATGGTTACCTGGAGAGTGGTTCATATTATAACCATTTAAAATCCCACCGCTGAGTTACTTCCATAACGTCCATCAACCAACAGCAACAGCACATTTAGAAACAGAAGCTACTGTTGATATTTTGCTCTTAGTGAGGGAAACCCTGGATTGTATATAATACCAGTAAGGCATCACATCTCATTCAGAAATCTAGTCCTTCAGACTAGCTCTTTTTTTCAGGTGGGCATGAATGAGTTGCATCTGTAAATATGAGGAGGACAAGCAGGGGCTGGTCACAGGTATTTTGGTGGCATCTAGACCCAAAAGAGGAATCATGCACAATTAAAAATAGAGTCAGGGCAAAGCAAATTTGTTGGATTTCTATGGAGAGGGGGCCCAGGTTCGGTCCCATTCAAGTGATTTATCCCCTAATCCAGCAAAGTATTTAAGTATATGCTTGCATCCAACCCCGGTTGCAATCTTGTGAAATTTTTTCTCATGGGTTGCATGATATTTCATGGTGTTTTTTTAATAGCCCCTACTCAAGGAGTCAGGTGAACATGTGGAGCATTGTAACTTTTATTCCAACAAAAAAGTTTCTCACCATCCAGGTTGCGGAGAAAAGCTTGAAACCAGACCTCTAAATGCTCAAAAGCTCTAAGCCAAAGGAATCCTCCAATTTATTATAAAATGTAGTATAAATCTCATTGTTATTAAGCCAATCTCAAAATGTGTGCGCGGTTGGGGCTGGCAGTGCTGCAGGCTAACACAGCATTCAAGCACACCCCTGATTTAAGCACATGCCTAAAGTCTCATGAGGACTTAAGTGTTTTGCTGAATTTGGGAGACAGGTGGGTTAGGATCTGCTGAATGCAAATTTGGTCTCATCTATGTATTGTCCCTTTTCAAGAGCTAAACAGAGGGAAAGTTGAGTGAGCTGAGGGCTCAGCAAACTGAATGACACTTTGGTACAGCTGTTTCAGCTGGCACATATGGGTGTAGGAGACATGGCACAGAAGTGCATAGCAAACCCCAAAATAGCTGCTCTCCTTCACCCTGTGTTGCTCCCCCACAATGCATAGCTAATGTAGGAGATTAAAGGAGGGGAAAGGTATTGCTTTTTCCTTCTGTGGTTAATAAAGGGAAGAAAAGAAATTTCAGGGATACATTTGCATCCCAGCCCAGGGAGATCAATTTCTTCCCAGTGTCAGTGTCCAAATTCTATTCTGTTCCACTAACGTAAATATGGAATGTGGCCTTCTCTGTGCTGGGGATTTGCTTGATTATAGCCATGGGGTGTAGTTGCACCAGTGCAACCCTGGAGCGTAGACAGGTGCACTAGTTATTTCCTCCAGTGTTGTTTGTAGCCCTAAGCAACTCCTCTGCCGTGAACTCTCCCAGGGCAAAAGGAATCAAGGAAGGGCTCACAAGAGATATAAAGATGGCAGGAAGGCCAGCATTGCTTATGCTGGTTTAAAACCAGATCAGCTAAGGCAGCATGCAAAAGACCGAACAGGCTGGCATGCTGTCGTATGACACGCCTATGACTACTTTGAAGAGCAGCGACAGGTTTGCCTCATTGATGCTCATGAGAGGAAAAAAGCAACAGCAGCAGCTGCACCAACAGAGCGAGGACAATTCCCTTGCCCCCACTGTGAACGCCCAAAGCTTGGACTCCTCAGCCACATGCGAGTCCACAAGCCATGAGCCTGTGCAAGCTCAAGATGTCATCGTCGGACACGACAAACTACTTACTGCTAGTTTGTGGCCATCAGTTCTGGAAGCAGGGGTGATGATGCATTCCCTGGCTGGAGGAGGTTTCCATCACATCCAGGATTTACAGTTTGGTTCAATGGCTTTCTGTTAGCATCCCCACTATATGGATTGTCTCAGAACAGCACCCCTGAGAACAGCTGCTTCAAACTGAACTTAACTGCACAAGTGGAAGTAAGCATATAGGAGGTCACTCTGTCCACACTCTGCTGGACAGGAGTTGCACCAGTTTCACATCAATTACTTTTAAAAATGAGGTGGGTAAACTTTATGGGGATGCTCATATCTATTTCATATTGGTTATACCCATTTAGTTCTGTCCAAAGCCGGGCTACAGTTTTGCTGGTGAATCTATGTCATCGTCAGCAGAAGGTAGCTGAATTTGGGGCAAACCTCCAGTTTTGGCAAGGCCAGGCTCAACTGAAGTGTGTTACTCGGAATTACACTGGTGAAACTGACAGCCCAAGTCTGGTCCCAGAACTTTACTCTGTTCTTGTGTTTCCCACTAAACTAAATGCTTCAGCCTTTGCTAGATTAATAGAGTTGTAAGTCAGAAGGAACCATTAATACCATCCAGTCGGGCCTCCTGTCCAGAGAACTTCATCTACTCACACCTCTATCTAGCCTCAACAGCTGGTGTTTGAGCGAAGCAGCTCTTCCGGAAAGGTATCAAGCCATGATGTGTAGACATCAAGAGATGGAGAAACCACCCCTACTCTTGGGAGTTCATTCCAAGAGTTAATCACTCTCACTATTAACAACTGATGTCTTATTTGTTATTGAAATAAGTCTGGCTTCAGCTTCCTGCCACTGATTCTTGTTATTTCTTTCTCGACTGCATTACAGAGATTTTTTTTGTACAGGGCATATAAGAAACACCTGGCTTGACTTCCCTAGAGGTCATGGAATGGTGTTGAGCTCCCTCTGCCCCCTTCTAGGTGACAGGTATTTGTGGAAGAGAATTCCAGAGTTATCCAGCCAGTTTATCTCCCAATCCTTGTATCTAATTTTATCTTGGAGCTTTCGACAAAATATCTCCTGAGAGACCTCCCAGGGTGGTTACAACTCATGGGGGTGGCATGTGGGCAGTGTAGTGTATATATTGACTTCAAAGAAGGGTGGCATATAGGCACAGCTGACTCATAAAATCATAGAGGAGACCAGGTCCTCTCATTTTGAACTCAGTGTATGTAAGCCAGGTAAACCCCTGGTGGTGGGTGTAGCATTGACTTGGATTAGCTGCATTAAGGTAAAATTTACCCATGGCTTGTGGGAGAGCTAAGGTCTTGTCTACACTAGAAAAGTTTTGGTGGCATAGTTATACTGACAGAGCCTCTTAGTGTACACACAGTTTATGCCGATAGGAGTAATCCTGTTGATATTGTGTAACCACCTCCCTGAACAACATTAGCTATATGGATAAAGCACTGTTTTATCAGCTTAGTTACATGTACACTATTGGTTTTGCTGGCATAGTTATGACGGCTAAGAGGCATGTTTTTCCACATACCTAGATGTCATAGCTATGCTGACAGAACTTTGTGCCTTACATTTGGACCTAGTGTAGACACCACTTCTATTCTAATTAGAGTACTTCTACTGGTATAGTTAAACCTGTGTCCCTCCTAAATGCACTAAAGTAGCAGAGATAGAGCAATGGATGGGTTTTTTCCATCACTGTAGTAAATCCATCCCTCCAAAAGGTGGCTTGATGGAATAATTCCTCCATTGACCTAGCTACCTCAACAGGGGGTGTTAGTGATCTAACTACACTCCATAGGGCATGACATTTTTCACAGCTATATCAACCTAGCTTGTAAGTGAAGCCCAGGTCTGAGAAACATAAACATGCCAGTATAACTGTGTTTACAGCAGGGTTTATGCTGACACAGCTAATTTGGTTTTTAAAAATCACACCCTTAAATGCGATAGCAATGCTGAAGGGTAACTCAACGTAGGAAACGTCTTTTTTCCTATTAAGCTAATGTTCAACAGATAGACTCAACAAATATTCCACTGAGGGATTGTCCATACGCAGGAGTTGCTCCAGTTTGTTTTAAATTAGTTTAAAAAATGAATTCACGATCTGTAGACTCGTGTCAGTTTCAAACTGGCTATACCCCTTTAGGTTTGCGCAACGCAGGCTAAGCTGTTATAAGCCACGTAAATGACTCTAAATTTCCATAGCAAAATGGCATTAGTTTAAAATCGCACCTTTCATCAAACCAGTGCAACTGTCAGTGTAGACTAGTTCCAAGTGAAATCAGATCCTCCTTTTTCTTTAGTCTGACTCTTACAAAGTCATTTACACCCATCTGTGGGCTATATGAAATATTCCCATTTGCTTTAGCTTTTGCACACTCTCCTCAGGATTCTAAATGATGCAAAGGCAAGAGCAACAGGTAGCTGAGATGAAAGTTTCTTCACACTCATCCAGAAATCATAAAATCATAGAACAATAGAACTGGAAGAGACCTGAAAAAGCCATCGAATCCAGCCCCCTGCTCTAAACAGGACCAAACCCATCAGATCAGCCCCGCCAGGGCTTTGTCGAGGCGAGACGTAAACGCCTCCAGGGATGGAGACTCCACTGCTCCCCTGGGTAGACCATTCCAATGCTTCACCACCCTCCTAGTGAAAAAGTTTTTCCTAATGTTCAACCTGGACCTTCCCAACTGCAACTTGCCATTCTTCTTGACCTTAGAATCTATGAACAGCTATGCCAATATATAGTCTTTGAATTTACTCCTGAGTCTAAGGCAGCAGTGAGCAGCCTGTGGCCCTTGGGAAGCATGCAGCCATGGATCCATGGCTGCTCCTCTCCCCCGCCCCAACACGTGTCTTGCGCAATGGGGCGCCAGAGCCCCACACTTCCTGTGTCTCCTCCTCCCCCCAGCACTTTCAGACCAGCCATGAATCACCTGTTTCTTGCTGTGTTCATGCTCCTTCTCCCTGCCAGAGCTGGAATGCTGCAAATCAGCTGTTCACCGCATTCCAGCTTTGGGAGGGAGAAAGAGAAGCAGGGACAGAGTGCGAATCAGGTGATTTGTCCACTCTGAAAGGGCTGGGAGGGATAGGGAAGGGCAGGTAAGTGCAGGACTCCAGAGTTCCAGTGGACAAGAGGTGTGTGGGAGACGTGGGCACATGGCAGGCTCCACACAGGTGGAACTGCAGTGGGCTGCGGGCTGGACTGGCCCACCGACGTGAAGGAGGGTCACTCATGCAACCCACTTGTTATTCTTGGTTGCCCCTCCCTGGTCCAAGGTCTTGTCTCCATGAGAAATTTAGGCCAGCATACTTATATCAGGCATGTGAAAAATCCATCCCCATGAGTAGCATAGTTAAGCTGACCTATGTCCCTGTGCAAACAGCACTACATCAATGGAAGAATTCTTCTGTGAATTTCACTACCCCCTCTCAGAGCGGTGGATTAGTTATGTCAGCAGAAGAACCCCTCCTGCATGCACTGAAGCATCACGGGCAGAATTTTAAGTGGACACAGGCCCTAAGTTAGAGCAGGACCTAACCTTCTCCTTGGAGAACAAACCCACAGCGTGAGCTGGTCTAAGAACAAAAGGCAACCTTTGCAGAACCCTATCTGCTGCACTTCCCAGCTCTTTCGCTGCCTGGTGGCATTGCACAGCCCTTAGGTCTCCAGCCAGCAAGCTCCTGCACTGAGACACCACCCTTTGCAGCTTCCTTAGGAATGTCGGCTTCGTCTTTCCTCACCTCCACACCCTGGGTGTGAAGAAAGGAGCATCCGTGACAAGTTGCTGAGAGATCGGTTTGCAACAGATAAAGAGATCGCCCCAGATGCATAGTTTCTGTCAACGTCAGCTGCTCATGAACAGGGAAAGAATAAACACTGAGGAAAGTTCAGGTGGGTCATTGCTTCAAGAAAGTTTGGCATGCCCTGGCTCCAAACACATCTTGTCGCCGCTGTTCTCCGCTGCAGATGGCATTAAGCTGTTTCATTTATAAAGGAAAAGCTGAGATGTTTCCAAAGCCTTGGGGATATTAATGGGAAATGGATAGCCAGCTGCAGCTTTTGGGAATCCAATCAAAACTTCATGCATCTGACCAAGGGGGTCTTTGCCAAAGGAAGTGTATGCTCCAAAAAATCTGTTAGTCGAGAAGGTGCCACAGGACTTCTCATTGTTTCAACCAAACCTTGGCAATGCTGCATTGCAAATTTTGTGCCCATTGCTGATTAAATGAAGATCCAACTGGGACAAACTCCAGATTTTCAAAGTTAGGTTGTTGGCCCTCTGCAAATTATCCCTGTTTAAGCACCTGTACTGGTGACATGATTTTTTGTGGTGTTGAGGTTCTGCGCCTTCCCTTGAAGGCCATGAGATTTAAGTAAGAGCTGGCTGGATTTCCCACTCCCAGAAAATTTGGGTGAAAACCTTTTTGCAAATTGTCATTGAAATTTTCAGTGAAAACTTCAATATTTGGTTTAAAAAACAATTTTATTTTACTTTTCCGTCAACTGCAAACCAAAAATATTTATTGAAATCTGAAGAATTTCTCATATGTGTTTCCCATACACTGGCCCACACCTTTATGGACAAAATATTTTTATTTTCTGATGAGAAGTCAAAAAAATCATGAAGAATGAGACACGTTCCGTGAAACTTTAGTTGGACCCAGTTTTCTATCATTAAAAAAAGTTTTAGTGGAGAATATTCAGCCGTCTCTAGATATAAGCACATGTTTAGGGTTTAGCATGTTCTTACATGCTCTTCTTAAATAGGGATACTGATGTAAATTGGAACTTATATGTTGAGCTGAATAGGGACAGATTTTATCTTGCAAAGTTGGATGGATTTTAGAGCAAAGCAATTGAATCAGAACTTGTGGGAAAAATCTCATCTGAAGAAATAGACTGAGATTGAGAAGGAAACAAAGAAGAGGGGACATGATAAAAATATACAAAATAATGAACAATCTAGGAAGGAAGATCTGATGCTTTTCTCTGACCACGAGCGCAAGGGGACATTTGATTAAATTAAAAATCAGGATACTAAAAACTGACAACGTGTGATTAGACTGCAGAACGCATTGCCGCATGACGTCATTGAAGCCAAAAACTTAACAGGATTTGAAATGGGATCAGATGTGTATGGATAGAAAGAATATTCAGAGTCACCATAATTAATGAAAATAAATATTGAAAGGGGTAGTGAACCTTCTACTTCAGCATGTGAACCAGTCTCTAACCGTTAGTAACCAGGGTGAGGTCTATGTGAAACATGTTGGCCTACAGTAGAGTTCTTACACCTTCTCCTATGGTACCAGCTGCTGGGTACTGTCAGACTTGAAATACTGCACTAGCTGGACCTTGGCTCTGAGCCATTCTGGTAGTGCCTTTGTTTCTACGGTTCTGTTCTCATACCATTTCCTATTGGCCCTGTAGGGTTGACCTGATGCCCATTAAAGTCCATGAGGCATTGAACCAAACTCCATGCTGCTCAAGGCCAGTAATTCCTTTATCTAGCCTTTTCATAACTGATGGTCTCCATCCTCCCAGCCTCAGGCCCTGAGAAACCTATTTATTATTACACAAAGCAATTAATAAGCAGGAGGGGGAGGTAGCAGAATGTTCCACCAGCCTGTTGCTAATTAGTGCAGTGTTACGCGGCTAGCACAGAGAACGAGGGAACGTAGGGGGCTCATTTGCCCACAATGCTCTATGAGATCAATGCAGCCCTGAGTGTTATTTAATTTAATAAGGGAAATAATATCATGATGCAAGGCTATCGCCTCTGCTCTGCAGGTAGGGGGGAAAAATGCCGCATTCATCTTGTTTGATTTAGAACATCAGCCCACTGAGCTAGCCTCTTGGAGGCTATTTGATTACACAGTAATAGGCGTTTTTTTGCCCTGATGGCAGCAGACCAGGATAGGGGCCTCTGCTCCTTTGATAGTAGAACAAATGAAATACTCACATAACCCTTCACCCAGCTCGATCCACTGATAAAGTCCCCCAGTCTTAATTCGATCTGTAAAGATTAGGCTGGCAATAAAAAGTATTACAAGGCTGACGGCCATGGAGTCTCTCAGGGCATTTGACAAATGGATTTATGACAGTAATAGTAGAATTAGAATGCTACATTGAAATCCACAGAAAGGGCCCCATTCTGCTTATGGGCACTCAGGTTGGTCAGGCAAAGGGGGCTGCGCTCTGAAAGTGGCTTCACAGCAGTGCTGAGTGATGTCTTTAACTGGAAACCGAGGTCCACCATTAATAAATAGGAGGCTTTGTAAAATGCTTGGTTGTCAGCTTATTTTGTATGACTCTTATCAGCATTTAGCAAAGCTCCCATAGCCCAGCATTGAGAGGCAGCAGCTGTCCACCAAGCCAGGAGGTTTTATGGCATGCTAAATGGCCTTGCTCTTGCACTGCATATTATCCTCACCGATGCTCATTCTCAGAGGACCATATGATTTGTGCAGGTTTTTGGCTGGAGAGCTCTGTGGGTGCTCTTTTTGGCTACGTCTACACGTGCACCCAACTTCGAAATAGCTTATTTCGATGTTGCGACATCGAAATAGGCTATTTCGATGAATAACGTCTACACGTCCTCCAGGGCTGGCAACGTCGATGTTCAACTTCGACGTTGCTCAGCCCAACATCGAAATAGGCACAGCGAGGGAACATCTACACGCCAAAGTAGCACACATCGAAATAAGGGAGCCAGGCACAGCTGCAGACAGGGTCACGGGGCGGACTCAACAGCAAGTCGCTCCCTTAAAGGGCCCCTCCCAGACACACTTTCATTAAACAGTGCAAGATACACAGAGCCAACAACTAGTTGCAGACCCTGTATATGCAGCACGGACCCCCAGCTGCAGCAGCAGCAGCCAGAAGCCCTGGGCTAAGGGCTGCTGCCCACGGTGACCACAGAGCCCCGCAAGGGCTGGAGAGAGAGTATCTCTCAACCCCCCAGCTGATGGCCGCCATGGAGGACCCCGCTATTTCGATGTTGCGGGACGCGGATCGTCTACACGTCCCTACTTCGATGTTGAACGTCGAAGTAGGGCGCTATTCCCATCCCCTCATGGGGTTAGCGACTTCGACGTCTCGCCGCCTAACGTCGATTTCAACTTCGAAATAGCGCCCAACATGTGTATACGTGACGGGCGCTATTTCGAAGTTACTGCCGCTACTTCGAAGTAGCGTGCACGTGTAGACGCAGCTTTTGTGGCCTTGCCATATTAACAAAACCTGCAAATTACAGTCACTCTGACAACATTCATAAGAACCTAGGAATGGCCACAATGGGTCAGCCCAAAGGTCCATCTAGGCCAGGTTCCTGTCTTCCAACAGAGGCCAATGCCAGATGCCCCAGAGGGAATGAACAGAACAGTTTAATCAGACCAAGTGATCTCTCTCCTGTCACCCATTTCCAGCCTCTGACAAACAGAGGCTTGGGACACCATCCCTACCCATCCTGGCTGACAGCAATCAATGGATCTAACCTCCATGAATTTATCTAGTAATTTTTTGAACCCTGTTCAAGTCCTGGCCTTCATAACATCCCTTAACATCCCCAACTACTAAGCACTGTGTGAAGAAAAACTTGCTTTTGTTAGTTTTAAACCTCCTACCCCTTAATTTCATTCAGTTCCCCCTTGTTCTTCTGTTACAAATAAATAATTTTTTCCTTATTCACTTTTTGCACACCAGTCTGATTATTATATCCCCACTGTCGTCTCCTTTTGTCTAAGCTGAAAAGTCCCATTCAGGGGATTTGAGCAGTGTTCCTGTTAACTTTTTCCATCCATGGGTGGAAGAAATTATATGTGCACCAGGACATGTGTGGATGTGCACCAAAAATACAGACACAGGCTGCCAGCTGTGGATAGTTGCAGGCACTCTGCTAATTGGCTGGGTGGCTCCTGAATAGCTCCTGGATGGCTGCCCAACTGCCTAGCCGACAGGGAACACTGGACTTGAGCAAGTGCTGAGAACTTGAGAGATAGATGCCTAAATGCCTTGGAGAATCTGAGCCTTAGCTCCCCTGTAGTTGCCCGTGAAGAGGTCTTACTGATGGGGGGATGTTAAGTGGGGGGATGTTAGTTGTGATGAAACTGGGAAGAGAGGCAGAAGGCCCCTGAGGCATTCTCTCTGCTGTTGATTTAACTGATGCATGTCTCTACAATCCCGATCTTCAATCCCTGTGCTCTGGATGTTGTTTTTATCAGGCCTATCCAGAGGCCAATTTCATTCTGAAGGGATTTTTGAATGGGTGAACAGATTTGCCTGGGCACAAGATGACAAATATGTTCTTTGGGGACAGGGACCAGCTTTTTCCTCTTTGCAACACCTAGTGCAATGGGGTCTTGGCCAGAGATCCCAGTAAGCGAGGGACTTGTGTGGCCACTCAGGAGAAATTCAAAGGCCACCTAGCTGGTTAGCGGCAAACCCACAGCTGGGTTTTTTGGTTCTACCGGTGGTGCACATAAGAAAAAAATATATTCTGCACAGACATGGACAAAATTCACATGTATGTGGAAAATATTAGAGGGATCATAGGTCATGGCACATGACTAGCCTCTGAGGTGCAACAGTAGTGTACCTAATCAGCAATGGTCACTGCCTAATGCAATGGTGGCCTGATCCATGGCTGAGGTGTTAGGTGCTAATGTAATATATGAATAAATAATGTACAGCCCCTAGCACTACAGGCCATGATCCAGCACTAAGGACTATGAGGTGCTAAGGAAGTGTACCCTCCAAGCCAGCTGTCCTCAATAAGAGATTTGTATCTTTCTCTATACGTACACACACAAATACCCTGCTGGCTTGCCTAGACTGATTGAACTCTTTGATTTTAGCTGAACAGTAGCAACAGCTTTGTGGGGCCGTATGTATCGTGTCTGAAGAGCATTCCCTCCTATTGATAATTTATAGACCCAGTGCAAAAGCCAGGTGTAGGCCAGCCCTTAGATCAGTGATGGGCACCCTGTAGCCCATGGGCCACATGCAACCCACTGTGGACTCCTTAGCAGGCTGCAGGCCCCCTGGCTTTCCCCCTCTCCCATGAACCTCTTGTGGCCCAGCGCCCAACACTTCCTTGCTCCTTCCCCTCCCTCCTAGCACTTTTGGAGTGTGCCAGTCACCTGAGTCATGCTCTGTCCCTGCTTCTCACCCTCCCTTCCATCGCTGGATCAGCTGTGAACTGCTGACTCGTGGCCTCCAAGCTCTGGGAGGGAGAGGGAAGAACGGGGATGGAGTAGGAATTCCAGGCTCCTCCAAAAGTGCTGGGAGGGCACGTGAGGAGCAAAGAGGTGCAGGCTCCAGTGCAGGAGAAGCACGTGTGGGAGGAGGGAACAAGAGGACCACAGTTGGAATCTGTGTGGGTTGCAGGCTGCTGCAGCCCACTGTGGTCAAGAAGGGCCACTTGTGGCCTATTCACCATTCATGGTTGCCCATCACTGCCCTAGATTCTCTTCCAAAGACTTTAATCTAAGCACAGAGAGAGAGAGAGAGAGAGACTACAGGCTGAACCTCTCTAATCTGGCACCCTGAGGACCTGACAAAGGCTGAATGAGAGAATTTGCCAAACCACAGGAAGTTAATATTGTGTAGCATATTACCAACACTCCCACTGCTTACTGGGCTCTTAGAAGAGGTTTGGGGTAAATTAGAGCTAAACAACCACACAGAACACTGAGAGCCAGGACTGGTGGCTGGAAACAAACTTTATGGGCCTGTGGGAAACTTGGCCACACATACGATAAGTGGTCATCCAACTAACTAAAATCATGCTGCATTACAGATGTTACCGGATGAAGCAGTTCTGAATTAGAGCGAGTCAACCTGTATCTCACCAGGCTCTATGATACACAAACATAAATACACCCACAGACACAGGCTGCCTTACCAGGGCTTTATCCTACAGCAAGAAATGGTCTTACAAGGACTTTATGCAACACACACGCACATGCGGACACACCCAAAGAGGCTCTTAAGAAGCCCTTCTCCTACACTTCCAAAGCCCCTTTCACAACAGCGCTCTCCTCTCTTTACAAGGCACTGTCAGTCAGCTGTGTTGGCCCACAGCTGAAGATCAGGAACTATACAACCACCTCTAGCTCCACTTGTTCCAAAGATGGCAGACACAGAGCTGGAAGCTGGTGCTGGAGGTGGCATTTCTCCTTCTCTAACCCAATTTCCCGGCTGTGGTGTTGCTTGGCCCATTAGCATGTGTGAGAGGGAAGAGGTTGCCAGGCTGCATTAATTATTGACTATGGAGCAAGAATCCCTTTTGACCCCTGTCATACTAGGTACAATTGAGTTAGCTTTGAGTTTTGATTTAATTCCAGGAATAGGGTTGTAATTCGCTTATAGCAGAGCCATTTTCCTGCCGGGCTGCAGCTGGGCTGCGTTGGTGGCAGAGGCGAGAGACACTTTCAGAAAGGTCTCCAAGTGCTTATTTCCTCAGGGATGCCACAAATGAGGTATTTTAAAATCTGGTAGTTCGGTGCACCGGGCATCTCCAGGTACTCTTATTATAGTTTAAAAGCACAAAGCCCTGCTCTTGCTTCTATTGGAGTCAATGGGAGCTCTGCTTGTGGCATCACTGGAAGGCCACTTAAGCTCACACACACACACGTTCACACACACATAAACACTTGTACATGTTCACACACACATATGCTCATACATATACATAACACATATAAATACATGCACTCTCACATGCATCCTCTCATAAACTCATAGATGCCAGCACATACACACATATGCTCATAGAGACACAGTTTACACACAAGCATGCATATACTAACACTAACTCATGTACACTAACACATGCATGTACATGCTTGATAATACACTTCTCTTAAGCAAGCGAAGGATCTACACAACACAACCATTGCCCTGCAATTGACAAAGCTATTGCTGTTTATTTTAGATCATAACTATTTTTGGCATAATAAGTTCCTTTAAATTAACATTTTTGACACACTGATTCTCTTCTCCTTTTTTATTTTCTGGACAAGGGTAGCTTTGGAATTTCTAACGCAAAAAAAAATGTCCTTTTCAATTTGCCTGTTTACCTCCTAAACTTTGTTGATGGAAAGATCAAATGGATAAAGTTCTAACCATTATTAAATATTTATCAGTTAATTACAATATGTAGATTTAGTTGCTGGGTAATTCATCTTTAGGCAGGGATACAATAAAATACACTTGCAAGTTGTGTTATCATAATTGCCTGATGCCATGGGAACAACTGGCCTGCAATGTGTTTTATATTTATCTGCATTGCTACATTTTCATTTTTGTGTGCATTGTTTTCAGGAGACTTAAAGCTGTACAGGCTCTCCTGTTACCCTGTTTGATTTTACAGCATAGCAAAGCCCAGATAATCACAGTGTCTCCCACAGAGTCCAGTGAGACTTTGCGCTTCATCCTATAAAATGAACCATGACTTGTCCAGCTTCTGCCTTGAACTCTGTGGGGCTGAAAGTGGATCTACATGCTGCCTTTCCTCCCAAAAGAGGAAACCTATTGTGGTTGCCTCTTTGAAAAGCTCAGACTAAATGTACCTTTCCACAAACCCCTACAAAGCTGAGGAAGGACCCTCCCGTCCAGAGAAATGGGTGAGTTTTAATGGAAGGCAGGGGCCATTATAAAAAACAGTGCACACGCAGGCAGGGCTCCAGAGCTGCATACTAACCGGGAGATGAATAGAGCTGGGGGCCTACTGAAGTAAGTGCTGTGTCAGTGATTAATGGGGGTGAAAGCAGGGTGAAGCCCAACCCCTAGTAAACTACAAGATGGCAAAGTGATTTTAAAAACAACAGAGCAGTGTTCCTGGAGAAAACCCACCCAGAAGAGCCAAGAAAGCTGTCCAGCACTGTTTTTAAAAGGCCTCTTTATTTTGAATACCACAACAGTACAGGAAAACACGCCAAGGGCCAAGTGGTCTTTTTAGAAAGAAAAAGTCTAAATTACAATGAGACTCTAACTTCTGGCAGGGTCAAAGTTGTAAAATGGGTACAAACATGTTTATAACTGCATTTGCTCAGCAAACAATAATCCGCTGTGCTGATAATGATTGTGGCTAGTAGAAATACCACAGCTATGGGGTTTCTCCGTAGGGTGACTGTGAGGGATTAAAGCCAAAACCGTCCTCATGAAAAGATCCCTCGGTGCCTAATCTGAGACACCTGCAGGGACCTAATTGGCAGCTGGCAAATATTCAACCCTTTCTAAAAATCGGACTGCCTTTTAAGACCCTCCCCTGCCCCTTGAAACTGAGATAGATAAAATTGCTAGTTGCTTTTCAAAAATGTTGGCCTGCACTTGGAGGAACTGGAATGCAGGGATGTTTTCAGGGCAGCTATTGACAGCTTAGTAACTAACCAAGTATAATCAACTTTGGTAATTACATGGAGCAAGTTATAAGCTCACACTGAGTTTGTCCTGTTATTGGCTGAGTTGCATGCACACACCAGTTCCTAGCTGCCTTGTCCATAGATCTCTGTACAGTTTCACACACAGCAGATAACTGGGAATGGAGGTAAGGTGAGGAAATCAAAGGATGAGTTGGTTACACTTAGAGGAGAGGTGTGTGTGTGTGTGTGTGTGTGTGTGTGTGTGTGTGTGTGTGTGTGTGTGTGTGTGTGTGTGTGTGTGTGTGTGTGTGTGTGTGTGTGTGTGTGTGTGTGTGTTCTAATGACATAATAGGACGGTTGCAATTTTCCCAGCTTGGTTTCCATGGCAGAGAGCCCTCTCAGATGCTCAAGGACTGCAGGACCCTGAAAATCTTTCCTGAGGCGCACGATGTGTGTTTAAGTGAACTGAGGGTTGCAGGGCCCAAGCTAGCGCAGACTGAGAATTTGAGCAGCACAGCTGTGGTCCAGGTTTGCAGACTGAAGAATGCACCAGACCCAGGCACATTTTCCATGGTTATTTTCTCACTTTGGCTCCTTTGCTGGGCAGGGGAATCTGGACTGGTGCTCCCCTTTCAAAGACAGAGGAGGAACCAACTTCCAGGGCAACTGCACAGGGGCTGTCAGAGATGGGCTGCCAACCCATGCACCTCCTTGGACCTTGCTGTAGAGCTTGTGCCTGGGCACATTGTACGCGCCTCCACTTGGGAGTGCACTTGAGCACTTCTACTAAGGGACAGGCTGCCAGTGCCCTTTCCTCCTTTGTCCTTCTTGCACATCATCCTTTGGATCCGGAACCAGAGCTTGAGGCTGAGCCAATCTCTCGCTCCAAAGTCAGCAGGGATACCTGAGAACATGGAACTCTTTCTCCAGCTGGGCACTGGATCATGGTGGCCCTCAGCAGAGACCTAGAAAATAAAAGGCCACACCAGCTCATCTGCTTCTGCTGTTGCAGCAGCCTCCTTCCTTCCTCCACACCCCCATCCCACACCCTTTACAACATCAGAACTTTGAAACAGTTGACATTAACATGACTGCAAGCAGTGAACTGAATGCAGTTATTTGCAAAGTCCCACTGGTGGACAGATAATATCCACATTCATTTATAAGTCTGGATTTTTAATGGCCTCCAGTAGAACCTGTGCAGACAATTTCAAAGTTTCCCTCTATTACTCAAGATTGTAATATATATACTGATTTATTTCATTCTTTTTTTTCATTCTTTCTTTCTTTCGTGCTGTGTCTACACTACATTCCCCTTTTGAAGGAAGAATGCTAATGAGGGAGATCAGAAATGCAAATGAAGCCCTGATTTACAAATCTTGTGCTTTATTTACATAATCTTGCATGATCACATTTCTGGAAGAGACTTTTCCGAAAACAAAAACAGCCATGTAGCTGGGGTTCCTTTGGGTGGTGGGGGGGGAACCTTTTTGAAAGAACCGTTGTTCCTGAAAAAAAATTAGATGTACAGGGTTCTTTTGAAAAGGTTTGTGGAGGAAGTGTCTTCCGGAAGTGGGATTTCCTTTGGAAGGACTCCCATGTCCTTCCAAAGGGTCCCCCTCTATACAGCAGCTTTGCTTTCAGAAGGGGATCTTCCAGAAACAAGATTTCATGGAGATGTGCTAATGAGGGGTGAGATAATTTAATCTGTGCCTCATTTGCATCTTCCACTCCTCTCATTACCATGCCCCTTCCAGAAGCAGGGGGCGAGTGTAGACATGACTTTAGTTCCTATTTTGAAATAGTGCCTGTTTCAAACTAGCTATTTTGAAATAGATACTATTCCTCACAGAATGAGGGCTACTAATTTCAAAGTAACTCATATGCTACATTGAATTTATTTTGAAATAGTTATTTCCTTGTGTAGACACAAGGATGGTTATTTTGAAATAACAGCTTTTGTTTTGAAATAACTATGCTGTATACGCCTAGTTCTCTCTAGCTGTGTCTACACTTGCATTCCTCTTTTGAAAGATTCATGCAAATGAAAGAAATTGAAAAGGCAAATGAAGCGGTGATTTACATATCTTGTACCTCATTTGCATAATCTCTTTTTGAAAGAGCTTCTTTTGAAAGAAAGAAAGCAGTGTAGATGGGGCTCTTTTAAAAATAAACATCATCTTAAAAAGAACCCTTCTTTCTATTTTGTTTCAGGAAGAATCGTTGTTTCAAAGATAGGGTTTATTTTCAAAAGAGCCCTGTCCACAAGGCTTTCTTTTTTTTTGAAAGACGCTCTTTCAAAAAACAGATTATGCAATTGAAGCATCAGATATGCAAATCAGTGCCTCTTTTGCATTTTCAATTTCTTTCATTTGCATGCATCTTTTCAAAGAGGAATGCAAGTGTAGACACAGCCTCTATCCCTTCATGTATCTGCCTGGGTAACTTGGCCGCCATTGATCCTATCCCTCCGTTCCTCCATCCTTCCTTTCCTTGCTACGTCCTTTTGTCCCTCAGTAAACAAATAAATAAATAAATAAACACTGCAGCATCAAAATGTAATGGCTGGCGCACAAAATATTAGAACAAGAAAGTATGCAGATTTTATTATTTTTGGATTCAAATGCATTTCTAGCACTAGGCATTGTTTTCATAAGTGCGTGAGAACAAACATTAAACATGCAGTGCAAAATTCTCTGGAGAAAGTCCTAAGTATTTATACAGTTGTTTAAAATTCTTTCAAAGGGCTACTGATGACCACTCTTTTGGAGTTGCTAAGAAACCCTTTGTCTATACACACTGTGACAAGAAAGCATTCCTGCAGGAATTAGGGTGTTTTTTGTTTTTGTTGTCAGGGGGGTGCAGAGAAAGGTTGTGTTGGTTAGTTGGTTAGCCTGTAGTTGTATCCTGTCTCTTTCAAAGGGCACATATGTCTTGGTAAACTTTTGGGGTGAGCTTTGCTGATACCATGAGGACTAGGGCTGGTCATTGATATGAAAAAACTTCTGCTCTGAATGCTTGTTTGAGAGGTCCCATGGAATGGCTGTCGCGACCATGGGCTACGTCTGAGATCTGACCACCTTTGCTCCCTAGATTCCTATTGAAGTCTTTGGCTTGTTGGAGAAGTGGATGTTTCTGTCTTCAGAGAGCAATAAGGCTGGTGCTCCTTTGGAGACTGGACAGGCTGCTGACTGACACCCCTGACCTCAGGAAACAGAACCTTCAAAAGTTGTCTGGCTGTGGCCTTGGGTGGCTTTTTGCACGTCCAGTTTCTTCTCACTCTGGGGTATTGAAGAAGAGGGGGTGGATGTCTCTCGTTCAGCATGGAAGAAGAACCCAGTGGACAGATCACTCATGGCTTCTTCTGTGGAAGATTCCACCAGCATTAGAATTCAGAGTTTTAGGACAACATGCATTGGCCACTTAAGAACATCTCTCACCTGCCATCCTGTTCATAAAGGGCCCGAACCTGCTGACAAAAAAGAAAATTAATTAAAAATAAAACTAAAATAGCTTCAGGATCAACACAGTGATGTCTTCTGTCTTTGCACCTTTTTGATCACCTCTGTGACTGGCATGTGCGGGTGTTTGTGTCCACTTTCAGGTGTGTGAATACTTGCCCCAGATTTGGTAGATCTTAATTCTTTTTAACACACAATAGATGATCTCAGGCCCTGAGGTTGCATGATAGGGTCACTCATGTTGCAATCTCGCTTGGGGGCGGGGGAAGCCTATCGATGCGTGGTGCTGGTTGTAATGGCTTGTTCAGCGTAAGCATAATAAGGTTCCCAGAGGAAAGGGAAATTTCAGTGCAATAGGTGTATTTAGAAATGCATCTTTATTAGCTGTTTATGGAAATGGACCAGAAACGCTTTCCAATCCCTCCCAGCATCTCACCCACCCTCTTGCTCCTCTTAGGAGTTTTGCAGTTGGAAGTCCTTGTTTAAAGCCAAATGATTTTCTCTGGGAAGAGACAAGCAAGGACTATTGGCAAAACCATTAGCTTCTGCAGGCAATGACAGGCATACAAAAGAGCCCTGGAAGATAAATCGAAGTGAGCAACAACAAGGAACAATGATAATGATAATTATCAACATTGTAGTCTCAGACTCTCATTAAAGGCTAGTCAAAGACACCTCACTTGCAAGACCCTGTCCCTGAAAAAGCTGGTTTCAGGTACTGTTGTGGACCACGCGGCTGTCCCAGAGCTCAGACACATGGGTGGAGTCCTACCATGAAGGAGGTCAGGTAAAGTTTGCCCATTGCCTTCATTGTCTATATGGTCAAGTTATCTCAAAATAACAACAGTTATTTCAAAATAACTTTGGCATTGTCTAAGGCCTGATCTACACTAGGCATCAAAGGCGATCCCAAATACGCAATTCTAACTATGCCTTTAGCATTGCTAGAATCGACATATCAGGATTGATTTTGTTGCCTGGTGTAGATCAGGGCTTTTTGGGCTCCTGCCGATATCCCCTACTCCACGCAGCAGGATGAAGTACCAGGGCTGAGAGCCGAGCCCAGAGAGATTGATTTTCTGCATCTTTGCTGAAGCAGAAAAATTGAACTCCAGCAGACTGTTCGCAGCTTGTCAAAAATGCAGGAAGTATAGAAAAATAAATTTGAAATAATGGGTGTGTTATATCAGTTGCAGTAAACCTCATTTCCTGAGGAATAAAGCCTGTTTCAAAACAGGCCATAACGGGCTCCTATGGCACAATTTTGAAAGGTGCTATGGACCTGGAAGTGCTGTTTTGAAATAGCTGGGTGCTATTTTGGAATACATTTTGCATATGGTTGTGTTATTTCTGAATAAGACACACTCATCCCTTGCTATACGAGCACAACTGGTTCCCAACTTTCTGCTTGTAGGCGAAAACTCATAAGAGGCACACCAAATTACAATTAAAATACATGTAAAAGTCTCTGATTGGTTCCTAGTGCTCCTAGTTGGGCGAAGGAGTGGTAGCATGCAGCTTGAAAGATAAGTGAACCTGGGGGTGGGGGGGTGTTGGAAAAGGTGCAGTACCTGTGGGGGGTGCAGTGGGCTGGGGGGGTTCCAGGCCTGGGTGGGTGTTGGGAGCAAACAGGGCTGGGGAGTGTGTGGGGAGTTGTGGGCCAGAGGTGTTGGGAGCAGGCCGGGTGGGGCTGTGGGTTTCTCCATGCCCTGACCAGGGAGCCCCGCAGCTGGCTCCGCTCGAGCCGCAGGTCTGCAAGTTTCCCCATGCCCTGACCAGGACACCGCGGCTGGCTCGTATAAATGGGGGGAGTTCACTCTTTTAGTGAACAAAAGTATGTATCTATGTCCCTCGTTTTAGTGAGTACTCATAAGTCAAGTACTCATTAAATGAGCGATGAGTGTATCTTGAATATCCATTTCAACCTGATTATCTGCACCAGTCCCCTCCTTCGAAGGAGGCACGTAAACGAGCCCGAGTGGAGAATAGCAATGAAGTGCTGCAGTGCTGTGCACCACCTCATTAGGCTAATTCTCACCACCAGAACTTTGAAGCTGCAGACTTTGAAACACTGGCAAGCTGTGTAGCCGCGGGCACTTGGAAGTACCTGCTCCACTTCAAGGTGCCCTTACTCCCTAAACGTTTGCAACTTCAAAGTTCCCGCAGTGAGAATTAGCGTAATGAGATGCTGCATTGCTATTCCATTCTTGGGTTTGTTTACATGCCCCCTTCGAAGAAGGGGCGTAGTGTAGATAAGCACAACATGCCTTATTTTGAAACAGGGCTGCTGTGTAGATGTAGCCAAAGAGGCCAAGATTTAGCTGCCTGGTTGGCACCTTGTGGGGCAGCTCCTCAGTTAATGGAAATATGCCCCAGCCACCTTGCCTGGAACAGCCCAACCAATCGAAACTGACAAAGCGGGCCTGATAGGAAAACCCACTGGGAGAGGCCGTTGGGTTATTTACCACTGGAAATCCTCCCTACAAATCTTATCTGTTTTAAGTCAGGCACAGGTTTAGTATCAGATCACTCTATGGCAGAGGAAAGGGTTGTAGTTAAAATGCCACATACCATTACAAACAAGTTGATTGGGGGCTGCTAAGATTCTAGCTACCCCCACAGAGAGACATGGCACAATAACTCCCCAGGAATAACATCCCATAACCCACACACACACCCTCAATTTCCTTTTCACATTTGTTGGTTTAATTTTCCCCCCTTGTTTCAGAAGGGAACAGCTAAAGCTCTACTGATTTCCTCTCCCATGTGTGGTGGACTATTTCCAGATGATCAGAAATCTCTTGTCCTCTCTCTCTAATGCCCTCAGAGAAAATGTTTGTGTCCCGTTTGAGTAGAAAGAACATGTGGGATTGCTTTCCTGGACTGGAAAATGTATCCAGTGTGTGTGAAAGTCACTGTGGTCAGTTTGCATGTTATATCACTGCTAATGCTGCTTTAGTGCTTTAGGCCTATATCCCCCACCATACATGTACTAAAGTCTTAACTACAGCAATGCATCAGATGAAATGGGTTTTATGCACAAACGTTTATGTCAAAATAAATCAGTTAATCTTTCAGGTGCCATAGGACTCCTTGACTAACAGGAGGAGATTGAAATGTAGGATGAGTGATATATAGAAGTGGACAAGTGCAAAGAACACCCACAGGCTACATCTACACAGGCAACTTTTGTTGACAATGCTGGGTTTTTGTCGACAAAACCTGCAGAGCACTTGCACAGTTAAAGCGCTAGGTTGAGAGCTTGTGGACAAAAGTCAGCTGTTCATTCAGCAGCATTATACTCTCCTCCATCAGGTATAACACCTGTCAACAGTGTTTTGTCGACGTAGAGCCCCTGTAGACACTTCAGTCAACAGAGAGGGCTTCCAGCTCCCCAGGCAGCCGTGTTTGCAGAGCTTCTGATCAGCCATCTAGGCAGTCTGGCTGCTCTCTGTTGACAGATTGGATTGCTCTTTCAAGCCTCCAAAGGCTACATCTACACTACCACGATCTTTCAAAAGAAGCTCTTTTGGAAGATCTGTTCCAAAAGGACATCTTTCCAAAGAGTGCATCTACACACAAAAAAGCAGATCAAGAGAGTCACCTGCTCTTTTGAAAGAGAGCATCCACCCAGCCCCCGGTCTTTCGAAAGAATGGGACAGGGATCAAAAATGAAGACTTCTTTTGGAAAAAGGGCCCTGTGGAGCGTGTATACATGTTGAAAGAAGTTTTCTAAAGGGGGCGCTCTTCCTGAAATGGGAAAGGAAGAGAGATTTTGAAAGGAGCGCCTCATTCTTTCGATTTACTTTCGAAAGAATGCTTTTTGTGCATCGACACTCCATGGGATCTTTCGAAAGAGTCCCCTTCCTTCAAAAAATCTTTTGAAACAACTTGCTAGCATAGATGCAGCCTTGATGTGTAGATGCAAACTGCCGACGGAGGTACCGCCAAGGTTTCTCTGTGGCCGGTGACCTCTGTCGACAGAATCTCCCCGTGTAGACATAGCCTGAGTCCAGAATTGCTCAAGTCAGACCTAAATCCCTCTTCAAATGTACAGCGGAAAAAGAGGGCCCTTTTTACATACCGCCAAACTAGATGAGGGAGAAATCGAACCTATGATTTTCAATTTCTAGCAAAGCCAAGAGGTGTTGAAATCACTTGGGCCTCTGCAGAACTGCACCACTCCTGCACAGAATTTTCAGTGGGCTTTGAAACAGCCTGGTGCTCAGCAGAGGACTGCAATGAGTGCTAAGATTTTTGCTCAGCCATGGGACGGGGCCAAACAGAAAGCAAACGCAACTAAGGAAACACATAAACATTGATCAACATCAGCCATTAAATTGGTCAGCCTGGTAGAAAGGGCAGGTGGGTATAGTGCAGCTATCGGATAGCCTTCAAGTGAGACTGTTTAAAAGGCGGAGGGGGGGCAAATGACCTGCGTGAGGCTATTTAAAACGTGTGGAGCAGATGCCCTGGGTACAGCTATTTAAACACTGGTGGGGGTGGATGCCCTGGATGAAGCTATTTTAAAAGGAGGTAGGGGCTGAATGCCCTGGGTGATGCTGTTTAAAAGAGTGGGGAGGGAATGCCCTGGATGAGGCTATTTAAAAGGGCGGGGGGTGGACTGATGCCCTGGGTGAGGCTGTTTAAAAGGGGCTGGGGGGCATGCCCTGGATGAGACTATTTAAAAAGGTGGGGGGGACTGATGCCCTGGGTGAGGCTATTTAAAAGGGGCTGGGGGGATGCCCTGGGAGAGTTTCATAAATAAAGAGAGTAGTTCAGATTCCCCGCTCCAAAGCCATCCAGTCCCTAAAGGCTGGGGGATTTGCCCACGCCCTCCGCTTATTGGAAGCATATTTACATTCCAGCCGATCACTGTGATTCCTCCTCGGCTTCTGGTCAATTTCATTCGCCGCTTAAAGTTTCCTTCCAAGGCGGCTGATTTACAAGGCGCTCAGCTAAACGCAGCCCGTGAGCCCCCGGGTGTAAATCTGGGGAAGTCACTGGAGCTCCACGAGCGAGGAATTTGACCTCGCAGCGCTCTGTCTTTCCCTTCCGAAGCCGTCCTTAAAGCGCGCTGAAGTTAAAAGGGTTTTTTTGCGATTTGTTTATTTAATTACCCACCTCTCTAGCCGCAGCCTTTAAGGATCAGATCACCACTGCGGAGTCTCTGCCCATGTGTTATTAGCTATAGCTGCATTTATGGTGTTTGCACTGGGCTGGGTTTAACTAAACCCTCCCGCGCTGAGTAATAAAGAGACGTAGCTGGTTCGTTTAAAGCAATCCCCGGTTTAAACTCCGTTTTGATGTTGTTCAATTACAGTTCAGTCTCTTTTTTCAAAACTCAGGTCTGGGCTGGGGCTGGGGATAAGGAAAGCTAAAAAGAGAGAGAGAGGCGGGAGTGATGTCTCAGAAGTGCGAAGCGAATCAAGGGGTTAATGTAAGAGACAGGCGGTAAAGTTGAGCAGCAAACATTTTAGAAATAAAGACCGAAAATGCATTCCTGTGCAAATCCAGATTCACCTTCGCGGGGGAAAGATTTGGCAGAGGCAAAATTTAAATAACTCAATAAATATATTAAAAAAATCCTGTGAAGGCTTCGTTCTTTTTGCAGAAATAAAAATTTGCCTAAATTGCACTGACATCATCAATAAGCCGGTGGAGTTATTCTTGCCTGGGTGTTCACTGAAAATATTTCTCTCCTCTTCCTAGTGATTCTTCCTCAGCTTTCGGAGACTGAACCCGTCACGAAAAACGTTTTAGAAAAGAGCGAAAACATAAAACAGTTTCCAAATCGTTTTGAGTAAAATGAGGAGAGATGATACACCGTGTATCGATAACTCTCTGTATAGTCTCTGACTATGCCCATATATACAATCGGGTATATACATCCAGATACATGTAGATATAGGCTGTACCCCATATATACGCCACATAGCTTGTTCTTACGCACAAAGCATACACAACATTGTGCATAAACGCGTAGCTACAGTATAGAGACGCAAAAAATCAACCTATGCGGTAGATAGATAGATAGATCGATAGATAGATCGATAGATCGTCTGTATCTTCTCCAAGCAGTCATGTAAACACTTTAAAGACTAGCGAAATAAGTTATTAGGTGATGAGCTTTCGTGGGGCAGACCCACTTCTTCAGCCCATAGCCAGACCGGAGCAGACTCAATATTTAAGGCACAGAGAACCAAAACCAGTAAGCAAGGTTGACAAATCAGAAAAATTATTATCACGGTGAGCAAATCAGAGAGCAGAGGGGCAGAAGTGGGGGGATAATAATTTTTCTGATGTCAACCTTGATTACTGTTTTTGGTTCTCTGTGCCTTAAATATTGAGTCTGCTCCGGTCTGGCTGTGGGCTGAAGAAGTGGGTCTGTCCCACGAAAGCTCATCACCTAAGAAATTATTTCTTTAGTCTTTAAAGTGCTACTGGACTGCTTCTTCGTTTTGATAGGATATAGACTAGCCCGGCTCCCTCTCTGCTACTATTCAGCTAGGCAGATGTGCAGTCTATAAAAGCGGACAATCACACAAGATCTCTCACAAATCTCTACATATGAGCCACACGTATATATGATGTACGCATGTATAGTCTATGTAGAGTACAATTACATACACACCCAAACTGGCCCCGTACATCTAGATACATAAAGCCATATATCCATATGGTCTGTACTATATATGGATTTTCCCTCTATACACACCCCACGGTCGCCCATGCCCACGGAGCTGCACAGAGACAGATGCAAGGGGCAGTTAGAAATACCAAACAACACGCGCACCTGGCTGGCTCTATTTTTAAACGTTTTTTGTACCGAAGGCCCCTCATTTCCTTGAAGCATAAATTAAGATAAAGCGATTAGCGCGCTATAAAATTTGCATCCGATTAGCATTACCGCCAGGGTTATTTTGCAGGCAAATGCAGGCGGATGTTCAAAGCGCAAACGCATTTCGATGGGAAAAAAACACCACCTTTCCCTTGCAAAATTAAAGCGGCGGCGAGTGCGGTGGGGGCGGGGGTTTGGAAAGAGGGTCTTCTCAAAGGGAATTGGGTCTGGCTTTGCTCCCCCCTCCCTCTTGTTTTTGGTGAGGGTGGGGTGGGATAAAGAGCGTTGGGAGGCTGGTCACGTTGTGTTATCTCTGGTTGATGCGTTTGCATCCGTTTAAGACCTCGGTGCATTTAATGCATTTTAGGCGATTTGCCGCTGTCGTTAACGGAGGCATTCCTCTGAAATAAAGAGATCCCGGGCTCTCAGCCTACTAAATTAACCGCTCTGAACACCCTCAGGGTCCGCATTAGTAACAGCCCTCCCCCCCTCCCCCCCCAAATATAGTCTCAAGCTCGCCCAAACACCGTGCAACCACTGCTGGAGTCGGGAGGTGTAGCTCAAAGCGAAAGAGCCATTTGTCTGAGCATCCTGGCAAAACCAGCACCATCTGCCTGGGAAGTCTGCTGTGTGGGACAGGGCAGAGAGCCCGAAATGCGCGCGCTCGCGTGTGTTTTCAATCGGCCTCCATCCCCGATCCCACGTGTGTGTGTGTGTTAAATCGACCTCCATGCCCGATCCCGTGTGTGTGTGTGTGTGTGTGTGTGTGTTAAATCGGCCTCCATGCCCGAGCCCGTGTGTGTGTGTGTGTGTGTGTGTTAAATCGACCTCCATGCCCGATCCCGTGTGTGTGTGTGTGTGTGTTTTCAATCGGCCTCCATGCCCGATCCCAGGGGTGTGTGTGTGTTTGTGTGTCTTTTCAATCGGCCTCCATGCCCGATCCCAGGGGTGTGTGTGTGTTTGTGTGTCTTTTCAATCGGCCTCCATGCCCGATCCCGTGTGTGTGTGTGTGTGTGTGTGTGTGTGTGTGTGTGTGTGTGTGTCTTTTCAATCGGCCTCCATGCCCGATCCCTGGTAGCAGCTCGTGTTGGCTTTGCACCCATATTCAGGCCAACACGGCCCGGGGTGCAACACACACTCACACAACTAAGAAAACTCTCCAGCCTCCATCTCGATCAGAACCCATTTTACACGTCCGAAGCCCAGCAGAGGGGCGGGGGGGGGGGGGAGAAAGAGGCATTTCCAATAGTCACACTTGTCAAGGGAGACCATCTTTTAGCCCTCAGCAGCAGCAAATCCATGTGAACTCTGGGTGAACCAAGATTGAGGCAATAAATCACCCTTACAAAAGCCTGCTGTTGGACTCGAGTGCCCGTCCCTTACCTTTAACGCTTTCGCGGGCGAAGGGGGGAAAGCGAACAACAGAAGTTCACATGATCTGTGTGCAACCCAAACTGGGGGGCGTGGGGGATGGGGATGGGGGGGAAAGAGGGGGGCAGGCTGGGGGATCCGCGCGTAGACGGGAAGCAAGAGGGGGGGTTTCAGAGCAAAGGGGGAGACATGATGCTATGGGGTGGGGGGGGGGAACGGGGGGAGGGAGGTGTCAGCTGCGATCTGTGAATCAGCCCAGCCTCGTTAGAGCAAAGGCTGGGCGCTTGGGCCCGTGGAGAGGAGACACAAAAGCATCCATCAGCGGAGGGACGTAGGCACCGCCACGGAGCTCGGGGAAGAAGGTCCCTTCTCTGCCGGGGGATCGATCGGCAGAGGCTGAGAGGCATTGGAGGAAGGACCAGAAATCAGGCTCTGGCTTGTGCAGTGGTGGCCTAATTTGGCCCTGGTCACCAGTAGGGTTCACTGTGTGGAAAAGGGGAGCCCTTTGCTCTGGGAAGGCCGCCCCCGGTTTTCCTGTTAATAGCGGATTGTTTTGGGGGGAGGGGGGAGGCGTGAGAGAGAGAGAGAGGGAGAGACTGGCCCGAGATAGATAGATAGATAGATAGAAGTGTAAGGGGAGGATAGACAGACGGACAGAGGGGTGTGTGGAGACAGACAGACAAACAGCTAGCTAGAGAGAGCGAGGGAGAATGTATGGGGATAGACGGACAGACAAACAGAGCGGGTGTATGGGATAGACAGACAGACAGACAGAGCCGGGTAGGCAGAGGGAAATGTTTGGGGGTAAATAGATACTGTAGACAGATACTCTTTTTTTTTCTTTTCTTCTCGTTGACACATCCTCCTCCTCTCCTCTCTGCGATTTCTTAACATGCACCATAATTGGGGCGCTCGCGCCCTTTTCTTTTAAATCCCCAGATATGATTTATGGAACTTATGCCAAAAAAAATAAAAATAGAAGCAACCCCCTGTCTGAAATCAACACAGCGCTGGAAGGCGTCCAAAAAAAAAAAGTTTAACGCACACGCACAAAAATCCATGGCTGACTAATCTAATATGACAAACTCGGTGATGGATCTAGTTTATGTTAATTCACAATGCCCTTTCCTCCAGAATTTAACTGTAAGTTAATGTACGCCGGAAACTCCAACTCTACATGGTCTGCTAATGGGTTTAGGTATTAGCTAGTTCTAACGATGCATACAAATGTACTTGTCTCTGTGGGCTGCCCTAAGATTTATGACTCTTTTGCCTTCTGTAGCTGTAAACAAGGAGGGGGAAGGAGAGGGAGGGGGGCAAAAAAAGCCCCTTAGTCTCTGCATCACTTAATGCATCCAGGAGGCCCGGGTTCTGGGAGCGAGATGCCTACGAAGTCTGCAACTTTTCCGTGTGGTGGGGCGGCTGGGGCTGTGGTACTCCTTGTGCCCACGGTTGGGCCGGGAGGAGAGAGGCTGGAACACGCGCGCGCGCGCGCGCGCGACTATGGAACGCCGAGCGGCGCAAGACGATGAAGAATGACCGGGATTCCGAGCCCGAGAGAAAGGGGTGGGGAGGGGGGGGAGGAAAGTTTCGTGCCGGGGGGGGTGGGAGGGGGAGAGATGCTCCTCTCGCGCGGATGCAAACTCCAACAAAGGAACAATGAAGATAACTGCATCCCATGAGTAGAGCGACCTTTGTACCATTCCAACCCCCTCCCCCAGGCCAGGGTTCTACTTTCTTGATTAGATTGTCCCGGTGCCAGCGAGAAACGCGCCCATTGCTTGGAAGAAGATGGTAATATCAGAGGAAAGGCTTGTTTTTTTAAAAAAGGCGACCATGGTTATGCTTGCTGGGCTAAAGGTATTTGCATAGGCTCGCCAAGGCCAGACACTCTGGCCGAATCGCTCCGTGAATGCGTTTCTAAAAGCCATCCGAGCTCTCGGGGTGTGCGGCTGGAGTCGCTCGGGCGGGCTAGGAGGGGGTTGTGCACAAGGCAGATTGCAAGCTCAGAGGAAAGGTACCTCTCTCTGTAGCTCCTCTGCAGAAGATTTACTCTTGGAAGGATAATTTTGTCGCACCTACTTTGGCAATGGGAAAAAATAAGAGTCTGGTGGGTGCGGGGCACATATGGCTTTGAACTGTTTGTGTCAGATTTATTTATGCGAGAAATTATTCTATTTTATTTCCGATTTAAAAAAAAACCCGTTCTTCCCTGTGATGATGCGATTTCTTTAAACCCGCTGAAGATTTTCGTGAACTAGCTTGTGCATTTCTGAATCTCTGCAGGCCGTTCCGTGTCGGAATCTTACTTTGGCTGTAGAGCTGCACACGTACATTTTAACTTATTCTTTCCCGACCGCTAAGTTTATTTGTGTCAATCTGGCTATTGTTTTCTATTTAACCAAGCCCCTAAAATATATTTCAGGCGGTGGAGGCTGAAGAACTGAAGAACTGGTGCATGTGAGCTGGAATTTAAAATATCATTTAAGTTTCTCGTTACTGTTACTGTTTTTCTTATTTATTTTTTTCCCTCCTGCATGAACTTGGGGCTTTGGCAGAGTTATGGGGGTTGCAGGCATTTAAGATGGTATATTGCATCTCCAGGGCTCTGAACCCTCAGAACGCAGTGTATCAATTGGAAAGCTGAACTTTGAGATTCTTGAATTGAGAAATTTACTAAAGTATTCCAGAAAGGGGGAAGGATATGTGTGGGGGGAGGTTGTTACTTTAAATCGTGTTTGGCGTTGGCTGCACCCTAGTTTTTTCATTCTTTGAATTAAAATCTGAAGGGACATCGCCTCTCTTTATTTTCCTTGGCTTGCTCCTAGCCCGCGGACGATCAGAGGGTGATTTTAAATAATGAAATTGCTTCGGATGTTTGAAACCATTGTGATCTCTTCTTTTTTATTTTATTTTGTTTTATTTTCCCCCCTGCCTCGCAGTATATGATGTCCAGATTTCAGTCAGGGATTGAGAACATCTGCAGACCGAATAAAATATTTTGAAGCTTCCTAAATACACGTTTCCCCCCACCCTTCAGACGCTGCAAACTTCCACTCTTGAAACCGCCTCTTCTCTGCTCTTGGACGAAAGCAAAACAAAACTTGGCCCAGGGAAGCAAGCGAGTCCGTCTAACAATTCGGAGGCACATGGTGTTGCTTAAAACGTTCGCTTTGAGATTCATAAAATATTTAAAGCCGTAAGTCAACTCGCTTCTATTTATTGCAGGGTATAATTCAAAATTATCGTGTATTAATAAGCCAATAATGATAATCTCTATAGGAAAAGCAGGCGAGTTGTGCCGGTTTTATGGCTGCCCTCATCCTCTCTAATGACCTTTGGCTCAGCAGTGTAATAACTCACTGCAAAATGAGCAATTGTCTGGAGTGACTTAAATACCTCTCGGTTTACACTCCGGACACTTCCAGAGTGGTAGAATCTCTGGCTTCAGAGGATCCGGGGCAGGAATGTCTCCCTTCTCTGATCAGGACTATGGGGGAAGGGGGATAACTCTGGAAAAATAACTCTGGACTACAGAGGGGGGATAACTGGAACAGACGAGAGTCTAGGGAGCGCTGCTGTCTGCATCCGTGGTACAGAATTCTCAGCTCCAAGTTTGGTTAATGTCACCTCGATTTCTTTGCACGGGGCAAGGGAATTCCTGCACCACACCCAAAGGTTATGTCAGGAAACCATTTTTATGCTCCTTGTAAAGGGCAGATAGAGCTGAGTATTGGGATCTTGGGTCATCGAAAAACAACAACAACAACAAACAAAAAATTAAAAACAAAAAACCCGAATGGCCCAATTCAGATTTCAGAGGTAATTCTTTGTGCGGGTGGCGTGGGAGAATGAAGTGTCTTTTCTGCTAAATTCTCCTCCTTCCCAGCTCCCATCCTAGATCAACGTTTTGGAGATGATGGAGGCCAGGCCCCTGCTCCCACATCTGGTTGTGTTCATTAAAGACTATTTTAAAACATCAAGAAATGGTAGTTTTGTTGTATTTGCTTGTGGGCCTATTTCCACAGCAAACTTGCTGTGCCACACAGTGTTATTGTTTTATTTCTATAAAAAGACCTAAGCTAATGTACAGTTTATTTCCCCTGGATGTATTACTTCTTCTTAAATACCCCTCCTGTGTCCGTTGGCATTAGGCTCCTATGGACGTTGGTTCCATGGGAATATAAACACTATTTGTGTGCATTAGACAATGGCGTGAGGCACTTTTGTGCATTGCATTCTACATAAGGATGATAAATAAAAAGGTTGCTAAGTCCCCCGCTCCCCCCACACACTACATATGCCCTAAGTATTCCCCAAAGAACTGGTTCTGAAGTTAAATCGAGGAGCCACCATGTGATGTAAAATGATAAATGCCTTCAGTGCAGGCTCTGAGTGGGAGCCAAGCGGCAAGAAGTCATGGAAAGGATACATCAGTAACCAGCCTTGGCACAGAAGACAGAGAGATGAGAAAATGCACATTCAACACATTCGCTTGCCACACTCACAAGGAGAATCACAAATGTGGTTCTCTGGTATGGAAGGTTGCATGTTCATTCCCACTTAGCCTTTAGAGGGTGAAATAACCAGTAGATCTTTCTCACCGTACCCGCCCCCCACCCCCACACCCCATGCACCCAAGAAACTACACATCTCTCTAATATCCATGGCATCCCTAAGATATCTATGGCAACAGATGCGGAGAATCAACAAATTTCCTCATACATACTGTATTGATCAGATCCCACTGAGGCAAGGAAATGTCAGAAACCAATTTCTAAGGATCACCATATTCTGTTCCACTGAAGTTCCTTTTAATCAAAGGGCACAGCGGCCCCTCTGCTATGGTCCCGATGGGAGAAATAATGGCTGCTGTTATATATAAATACATAATACATAACAGTTTAAAATCTAGCGGTGCTCCACATTTTACAAGGCACAGACAAACAGCTGAATAAGAGCTGTAATTTGCAAAGGCCAGGCTGCCCAGCAACACAGGAAAGCCTGTGGGTTGCTAATAATAGCCTGAAGTATCAGAGGGGTAGCTGAGTTAGTCTGTAGCTTCAAAAACAACAAGAAGCCCTGTGGCATCTTACAGAGTAACAGATATTTTGGAGCATAAGCATAAAAATAGCCTATTCCTTTGCTAACTAGGGGCAGCCTCACTCTTGGGTGATTCTTCCCAAGAAATTTAGGAGCACAAAATCAAAAACTTTGATTCTGACATTGGTAGCTAAGCAAATTCATTAGGTCCTGGATCATGAAGAAGTTTAAAAAAAGACTGAGGTATAAGATTGTAAAGTCCCAGCCAGTCAAAGGGCAATGAAAGGAAATTGGCATTCAGGGAAATTGTATTTCACTTATTTTACAGGCTAATTTTTATCATCTAAGTTTAACACAGCTTTGGCTTCAGCCCTTGAAGAACACTTGTCTCGGGACCCTACATTGGCTGAGTTTTTCTGGGTTGTAACCTTCTAGTGCAGGAATTCTCCACCTCCCATTTCCAGGAGTTAAGCACCCTTCATTCACTCTCTATAGTCAGGAAATAGGTGCACCAACTGAAGGTGGCAGTGGGGAGGAGGTGAGAAGAGGGGTGGAGATGGACAATACTGTGACTCATATGTTAAAAAATGTATTCTACTTCCCCGATATGTCATGTGTGACATCCATTCTTTAGAATCCTGGATGTTTTCTTCGCATGAGCTGACTTTCAAGGGTCAAATGGCTTTAGGAAGGCCTAGGAATGAAATGCGTTAGCCAAGGCAATGCCACTTACCTTAGCTCTCAAAGGATCTGACAACCCAAAGAACAGAACCTTAAACTGGTGCAAAACACTTAAGCTTGTGCTTAATGCTGATCAGGAGCTTAAGAGCCCTGGGATCGCTGACTCAAGGTCCATACCTCTATGTTCATGGATACCAGCGTTCTAACCTGCAGTGCCTGTCCAGATAAACAGCCCAGGTGCTCCACCTCCTTGTGCCTCTGTTTCCTCTCCTGGACTCTTGTCTATTGAGACCCTAAACAACTGGGAACTGTCTCTCCCAGTGGGTTTGTAACAGTGCCTAGCAAGACACCAGCAACAACAATAAGAGCAATAAAAGTCAATATTGTTTTTGTTTCTTACTCATCACAATGTACTCTGGTCCTTCATTTATTCTTCAAACTATTCCATAAAACACTGGCTACAAGGGGCTGGGGGGTGGGATCCATCGGCCTGCAAGTGACTAGAAGATCTCTGACAAGCATGTGCCTTGAGCGAGGAAAGCTGGGGGAAGGGAATGTCTTTTCTTGGACTCACTTCTCTTGGTAGAAGAGACAAACTTCCAAGCTCCATGGATCCTGAAGAAAAGCCTGGTGGAGTTTGTAATAGTGTCTCTGTCCCCAGCAAAAGCTGGCCCAATAAAAGACATCCCCTCCCTGATGTTGTCTCTGAGGCCAACACAGCTACACTACCACCGCAGAGCAGAGGTGTCATGTCATTCAATAACTTCTGGGGAGGGGGGTCCTTAAAAAAAGATATTCTGGAACTTTTTTCAACTTCACGTAAACTAAATCCAATTCTTCACTATGGAATCAGACTCAGGTGCTAAGGAACACAGTTCCCTTGGATTTATGTTTATTTACATTAGCTGAGGCCTATAGGCCTGCTAAGCTTAATCAAGCCATGTGCATAAGCACTTTTCAATCTAATGTCCCACAACACCTGCAAAATATAAAGGGGCGAATCCTGGCCCCATTGAAGTCAATGGCAAAATACCCCCATTGATTTCAGTTGCTCCAGGATTTCACCTGAAATTCCCACCTCTGTGAAGAAAGTACAACAAAGAAGTTAATGGTAAATTTCAGTGAAAGGGCCCAGAGATCAAAGGTGTTGCCCTTAGTAGTCTGGAGGGGTTGAGTCTCACTACAGTTTGGGTTAACTATTTCTCTGCCATATACAGCGAACTGACACGCCTCTTCTGGTTAGTGTGTCAGCCCATCCGGGTAGTTTTGCTTTCAGGATCTCTTTGCCATAAATTCCATATGGAAGGTGTATGTTGGAAATGGAGCTTCAGGATTAGTTAGATTGTAACTTTGCAATGGAGACAAAATTATTATTTGCTTCCCATCCCACTTTGCCACACACATTCACACCCCAAACCCTCTTCACCACGCAAACACATGCTGACACTCACACATACTCTAAACATGCACTCATCAGACATGCATATTCATCATGCACACCTGCTCACATGCAAACATACACATTAGGAAATACACCAACACAAAGACCTGCGCACATGTATCATAACCAAATACAACTATTCACATACACACACCGAACTCAAATTCACATGCATTCTTATAACATGCACTTACACCAGCACAAACATCCATACCAATGGACCATAAATAGATATACACACAAAAGCCAATATATGCATTAGTCGGCGTTACACTGCAAGTTTTGTTGACAAAACTGGTGAACAGCCCACACACAACATGAGTTCTGTCAACAAAACTCAGCAGTTTGGCCAGCAGTGTTCTGCCTCTCAGCCATGAGGCATAACACCGCTGTTGACAGATTCTGTTGATAAAAAAGCCATATGGACACTCAGGGGTGGGGAGGGGGCCTCTCAACAGACAGGGCATCTAGGGCTACGTCTACATGAGAGGGTTTTCCCAGCAAAACTGGGCCTTGGTTGGGAAAAAGTAGAGTGCCTACATTCTATGATTTTATGAGAGGCAATTTGACAGCAGCCTTCATCTTCCCAAAGGGTAGCTCTAAAGAGCCTGTAAAGAGGCTGTTCTCAGCAGTGACAGATGGCAGATCAAGGAGCAATGGTCTCAGATTGCCTTGCGGGACGTCAAGGTTGCATATGAGGAAAAACTATTTCACTAGAAAAGTGGCAAAAGACTGGAATGCATTACCTAGAGACATGGTGGAATCTCCATCCTCAGAGGTTTTTAAATCACAGCTTGACAAAGCCCTGGCTGGGATGATTTAGATGGGGTTGGTCCTCCTTTGGGCAGGGGCCTGGACTAGATGGCTTCCAGGGGTCTCTTCCAACCCTAGGATTCTATTCTTCTATTCTTCTTCTACATGCAAAAAGCGCTGTGTTGATAGTTTGTCAACAAAACCCAGCACGTCTGCCGACAACAACATTATATTTTTCCCCATTGAGGCATAACGCCTCCATCAACGGTATTCTGTTGACAAAACATCTGTGCAGATGCTCTGAGGCCTTTAATCGACAGACAGAGCTTCCGGTTCACTGGGCAGCCCTGTTCGCAGAGCTTCTGGTGAGCCGTTCTGTCGAGCGAGGGCCGGGCACAGAGTAGATTGCTTTTCAATCTGCTTTTATGTATAGATGTAATCTGTGGACAGAAGTTTTGCAAGGAAATTCCTTCTGGTCGTGTCTACACTAGCTCAAAACTTTGAAATGGCCATGCAAATGGCCATTTCGAAGTTTACTAATGAAGCTCTGAAATACATATTCAGCGCCTCATCAGAATGTCGGCAGCCGCGGCACTTTGAAATTGACACGGCTTACCGCTGCGCTGCTCGTCCAGACGGGGCTCCTTTTCGAAAGGACCCCAGCAACTTTGAAATCCCCTTATTCCTAACAGCAGATAGGACCTGGTGATAACAGCAGATAGGAATACTACGACTTCATTAGTAAACTTCGAAATGGCCATTTGCATGGCCATTTCGAAGTTGTGAGCTAGTGTAGACGTAGCCTCTGACAGCCACTTCTGTTGACAGAGGCTTCTCATGTAGACGCAGCCCAAAACAATGGGCAGCCCTGACTGTTGTGCTTCTCTGTGCCTGTTTTGTCAAAAGAGCAGCCAAACTGTCCAGTCACTCTGTCAATGGAGTGGAGTGCTCTTCCGACTGGTTTGTGTGTGTGGGTGTGTGTGTTGACAGAAGTTTTGTGGGGAAATCTCTTCTGACAACGACTTCGGTCAACAGATTGTGGTAGTGTAACTGTAGCCTTCTAGCACACATACACACTCAATCATATGCCAAATGTAAACATAATAGATATAACAATTTACACACATAAGATATACAAGCATCCACAAAGGCACCAACATACTATATAAAATAGGTGAACACAGATGCACAACAGCTATCCCATACACAAAATATGCACAAATACCAAACACAAACCCATCCATGCAACTTCATGCCCCATGCCATGTGCAAGAAAACATGTGGAATTACATTTACACATGGATCTTGCAGCAGTGAGATGACCTTTATTCCTGTCTGAGTTTACAATAGAGGGTTTGACATGCAACAAAAAAATTTAGTGGGTTCTTTTTTTCTTTCTTTCTTTCTTTCTTTCTTTCACAAATATTTGGAGACACCTCCTGCTGCACATTCCTCACAAGGGGAGTAACCTTGCTTTCCATGGCTTTACTTGCCTGAGTGAGAATAGGTTAGACAAGCCTCTTGCAGGGATGATCTACACAGTGCTTGATCCAGCCACGCGTGCAGGGCACTGGACTTGATAACCTTTCAAGGTCCCTTCCAGTTCTAGTATTCTATGATTCTAAGAAAACAGTACCAGCTATTTCAATAGTCACAGAGACGTAGCCATGTTAGTCTGTATCTTTACAAAACAAAAAAGCAGTCAGGTAGCACTTTAAAGACTAGCAAAATAGTTTATTAGGTGAAGAGCTTTTGTGGGGCAAATCTGATGAAGTGGGTCTGCCCCACAAAATCTCATCACCTGTTAAATTATTTTGTTAGTCCTTAAAGTGCTACATGACAGCTATTTCAATGTAATATTCTCCCACCAAAACCGGATCCAGCCACAGCAACCTCTCTTTGACCTCAGTGGAGATGTTGCCTAAGCAGGTGTGCAAATTTACCTCCATGCAGGAGGCATCACCTGAGGCCAACCCTGAATTCTGGAGGGCAAAATGTACCACCCCACAAGCAACTGGAATGGACCTTGAGAGGTCATCCAGTCCAGTCCCCAGTACGACCCATCACCATTTCTGAGGAATTGTTGCTTTTAATCTATTTGTCCCAGATGCCTAAATAGCCCCTGCAAGGGTTGAATTTACAATGTTGGGTTTAGCAGGCCAATGCTCAAAACACCAACCTATCCCTCACAACCCTGACTGCTGGTTTAATTCAGAGACTGTACTGTAGTTTCAGCCCCACCTCCCACCACCCTGCAGGGCTGCACTCCAGCATCAGTGGCAATGGGCTTACACGGAAGCATGAAACTTGCTGAAATAGTGCATGACCTTTGGGTGCCCTTGTTTAATGTATTCAGCCAGACAAAGCCTGGGACTGGAGAAGAGCTGGCCACAGCATCTCTGGCTCTTCCTAGGACAGTCCTCAACTCATCCTAAGAGACGAATCCCTGTGCTCCCTCCCTCTCAAGCCCCAGAGTGGAGTGGGCGGAGGGGCGGGGGAAGAGAGGCCTTGTTGAAAAGTGAGATGAAGAAGTTGTTTTTGGAAGAACGCCACCAGTGAAGTTGTAATGTTCAAGTGTCCTCCTCGGCTGGCCCTCATTCAAGGCCTGTTCTAATTCCAACCTTTGGGTTAGGGCAGAGCTGGGAAGATTAAAATAAAAACTAAAACTTTTCACAGATCACCACTGGCCAATAGGAAGCTCTCTTCTAGGCAGAACAGCCATTCTTTTAGGGCCTCAAACCTCACAAAATTCTGTCTTTTGAGAGACATCTTTAACAGGTACCATCAGACACAAGAACACTCCTGCTAAGCCAAGCTTCTGGCTCTAACACATGTTTGTGCCTTTAGAACGAGCATCCCTTTGTCTGCTATAATTCTGCACCTGCATGAATCCTGAGTGTGTGGTTCTAACTTCTCGGGAATTGCTCATGGAAAAGCTAGGTTACTTTTTTGGTTCTCAGATTGAGACAACGTCCAGAGTGAACAAGGCTAAGTAACAGCCACCTATGACTATTTATTCATAACCAGACACAGACCAGGGATTTCTTCTTAATGAAGGGAGTAATTAATTTTCTCTTTCTTTCTTTCTTTCTTTCTTTGGCTGCCACAAACAAAATGGCTATGATTACACTAGAGAGTTTTGTGGAAAAAATTGGGGTTTTGTAGACAAAACTCATGGAGCATGCACACACAAAATGCATTTTGTCAACAGACATGGTCGACAAAAAAGCTGTGTAGACACTCCGGCAGCCTTTTTGTCGATAGAGTGGATCAAAAGATTGATCCACTTCTGCGCGTAGATGCAATCTGTCAACAGAAGTTTTTCCAGAACATCTCTTCCAACAATAACTTCTGTAGACAGATCACTGTAGTGTAACTGTAGCCAAAGGGATTTGTGGACGGTATCTCAACAAAACCTGGCACATTCGCTGACAACCTTCTCCTCTCCCAGGTGAGGAAGAACACCTTTTGTCAACAGGTTCTGTTGACAAAAAAACGGTGTGGATGCTCTGGGGGGCCTTTTCTCAGCAGACAGGGCATCCAGAACGTTGGGAAGCCATCTGCTGTGCTTCCAGGTGCCTGTTTTGTCAAGAGAGTGGCCGGGCTTTTGTATGTGGCCTCATTTTGTCAACAGAAATTTTGCTGAGAAATCTCTTCCAGCAGGTGACTTCTGTTGACAGAATGCTATAGCGTAACCGTAGCCAACTTCACTTTCTTTCTCACAAGTGCAGCTATTTGGACTCACCTCCTACTTCACTTTTCTCGGAAGAGGAATCACCTTGACTGCCTGGGTTGCATCGACACTACAGAGATGAGTCAACAGAAGTTACTGTCATAAGATACCTCACAACAAAACCTCTGACGACAGATCGTATCTACACATAAAAAAAGCTCAAAAAAGCAATCTGCTCTGTCGACAGAGAGCGGCCAGACCTCCCAGCCCTCTCTCAACAGAAGGGCCGAGCGGAAGCTCTGTAAACAGGGCTGCCCCATGAATCAGAATCCCTATCTGTCAACAGAGCCCCTCCCCCACCACCCTCGAAGTGTCTATACTATAGTTTTTTTGACAGATTCCATCAGCAGGCGTGTTCTGCCTCGTAAGGGTGCAACAGAATGCTCCTGAAAAAACTGCTGCATTCTGTCAACAGTTTCTCAACACATCACATTTTAAGTATAGATGCTCCACAAATTTTGTCTTTTGTCGAGAAAACTCTATAGTGTAGATGCAGCTCCTGACTTCCGCGGCTTCACTTGCCTGTGTAAAACCAAGCTTTCACCAGATGCAGAATCCAGGCCCTACTGTATGTTGTATGCAGTGAAATGCCCAGTCAGGATAATTTCTACAGCCTCCAAGACAGACGTCTGTGTATGAAAAGTTATTAAAGCAAACCTAATTCCTGCAGATTCGCCATTTGTTTCTAAGCATCAAGGTGATTAGACTGAAGGACTTGCATCTCATCTCTTCCCTTCCAAATCAGTTTTATAGATTATCTTTGTTAGTTATTCGTTCCCTAGCTGCTTTGGAAGTCAATGTCCTCTTTATTCGCAGCCATTGTAACAGAGAAAGCTTGGCAGATTTATGGGTGTACGGAGTGTTCGGAAAAATAGACTAGATTAAGTATTCAAGCCATTGAACTGTAAATACAGAGATAGCATCATTTTGCTCTATCTGGGCAAAGAGAGAAAATTGGCAAAGAGGTCCATTTTTTGCCAGGACCACATTATTATTTAAACAGCCTTGAATCATATAAATGAATGCAGCCTCTTTTTTCCCTTTTGGAATATCCAGCAGCTTTTAATAGGAAAACAATTGTCTCTTCTCTTCCTTTGTGGGTGTATTTTAGCCTCTCTCACCGGCTCACCAGTGATGTTAGTTTGTGACAGATTCTGGCAATAGATTTCTCCAACCTCCCACTGCCTTTCCCTACACCTTGGAAAAGTCTTAAGTTAACTTGGGTAGGGGGCAGGGGAAGATAAGCTCCTCATAGCATCAATATAAATTGCATTGATCTTGGACGGGTAGGTACAAAGTTCATAGAATCATAGAATCCTAGGGCTGAAGGGACCTCAGGAGAAGTAGCTGGTGTTTATTTTCTAAATCAGTGGTTCTTAACCTTTACTGCAGCCTGCACCCTTTTGGTTCTCAAAATATGTTCTCGCACTCCTTATCAAAAATAAAAAAACAGGTGGGGGGGCCTGTACTCTTTTAAGGGCATATTAAATATATGTAAAATAGTTTTATGTTATTATGCACCACAAATAATACTACAGCAGGCATACAAAAAATATGCAAGTACTACCCAGAGATGTTGTGGAGTTTTTCTGTGGAAGTAAACGGTAACCGATCCACTAACATTTTGCAGCTAGCTGAATTCAAACAAAGCCACTGTCCTGCCACATCATCATCTGCACATGAGTCAAGAAATACCCTGCAATGTAGCAGTATACTCTATTTAGTAGCGAGATAAGTTCAGTACAATTAGCTTAAAAACTTAAAAATAAATTGTTTGTATATTACAGTAATCGTTAAAAATGTATAATGTTAATAAATACATAGGTCTGATGAAGCATAGTCATACTTACCTGCCTGTGCCTAATTTGTGTTTTCAATGATTTACCTTCTAAAAAAATCTGATGTCTTGCACCCCCAGAAAGGGCATCACGTACCCCCAGGTTAAGAAATCAAAGAAACCCACTTAGATTTGGAATCTTAATTATTATGGGGTTGATTTCGCCTTCTCCCTCTGTCCCACAAGAATTTGAACAGAAACATCAGCTAGGAAATCTAAAAACAACTCTGTTACCCTCCCCCGTCCCTTCAGTTCTGTTAATTGGGGCTGAGGTCAGATTCTTTGGACACAGGAGTAATACAAGCATTAGGGCTAACCACAATAAACCACTGCATGCCTGTAGGCTTTCTGCAGTCCTGCTAACTATATAAACTTCTCCCAGGCTATGTCTGTTGACAGAAGTTGCTGTCAGAAGAGATCTGCCAACAAAACTTCTGTCGACAGATTGTGGCCACACACACACACATGCACACACACAAAAGCAGATCATTCTGTCGATCCACTTGGTCGACAGAGAGTGACCTAACTGCCCAGCTGCTTTCTTGACAGAACAGCCAACTGGAAGTACAGCAGACAAGACTGGCCAGTGTCCTGGGCTATGCTTACATCAGAGAGTTTTAGCAGTAACAGAGAAGTAGCCCTGTTAGTCTGTACTCCTACAAAACAAAACAGCAGAAATGTAGCACTTTAAAGACTAACAAAATGATTTATTCAGTGATGAGCTTTCATGGGACAGACCCACTTCTTCAGATCCACTGTCAGCAAAACTCACCACACAAAATGCATTGTGTTGGCAGTCTGTCAACTAAACTCTGTGTTTCTGCCAACAGCTTCTGCGAATAACGCCTTTGTCAACAGTTTCTGTCACCAAAGAAAAGCTGTGTGGACACTCCTGGGTGCCCTCTGTTGACAGACAGGGCTTCTGGTTTGCTGAGCAGCCCTGTTCTTTGTGCGTCCAGTTGGCCTTTCTGTCGAGAGAGCAGCCAGCAGCCTGGCCGCTCTCTGTCAACAGAGCAGATTGCGCTTTCAATCCACTTTTGTGTGTGGACATGATCTGTCAAGAGAAGTTTTGCTGGAAGATCATTTTCATAGTAACTTCTGTCAACAGATCGCTGTGGTGTAGACATAGCTCTAAAGCCCTGTCTATCTACAGAGGGACTCCTGGAATGCCCACGCTTGCTTTCCATCAACAAATTCTGCCAAGACAGGTGTACTGCTCCCTGGGGGATCAGCAGAACGCTGTCACCTTTGTAATGTGGATGCTTCATGAGTTTTGTCAACAAAACTCCCTAGTGTAGTTGTAGCCTCCTGCAATGAGGTGTACAGAAGTGTCAAAACAGCATATTCCTCACTTCAAAAATTATTTCAAAATGGGCCTGTTGCATAGGCATGAGCAGCTATTTTGGGATACTGCACTGTCCTGAAATCAGTCCGCCATGTAGACATGGCAAGGGTGTGCTTAGATGCTACAGCTTCAAATTGTCTTGGGGATGGAGGCTCCGGGGGCCTTGTTTACATGAAGTGGGTATTTGTTTCTAACAGACTGTCATTTTATTAGCCCCCAAAGTGGGCCCAGCTCACCAAAACTTGGAGGACTGCAACCCAGTTGCAGTGGCTGAGGGAGTCAGCTTGCAAAAAGTTTGCCGCCTTACAAACCAGAGGACTTTGAGGAGTGCTCACCTCTTGCAAGTCATTATGAAAATCGCTTTCCATGATCAGGAAGAAAAAAGAAGCAATGATGGGTACAGCTCAGCCAAAGAGCCCCCATCTTTTAGAAGAACAAGACGGTATTGTTATTTTGTTGGTTGGGGGGCATATTCTCGCCCTACCCAAGGAGAATATTTTTGAAGCTTATGATGAGGAACAATGGGTTGCAAAGTGACTCTATAACCCCCTCTCTCTCTGCCTAACACAGCAAGAGGCTTTAACCTCATGTTCCTCAGTTATCATCTCCAAATGCACCTGGCATATGATAGAGGGAGACCACTGGAGGTGGCTCGACCAGGCCTACCAGCCGTGGCTTGATAGACTGGGGAAAGTTCATCCAACCACCTAGCCCTTTAAGCCCCAAGGCAAGTTGCTCTGGATTCTTTTTGCCGCATGGCTACATGACCTCCTGAGGTCCCTTCCAGCCCTGTGATTCTGTGATTCTGTCATCTACATGAGAGGGTTCTTCCAACAAACCCGGGCTTTTGTTAGAAAAATCTGCAGAGCATCTACACACAAAATAAGCTTTGTTGGCAGTTTGTCGACTAAACCCAGCACATCCACCAGCACCATTACACCTGTCCTCATTCAGGTATAACGCCTTTCTCGACAGTGTTCTGTTCACAAAACAGCTGTGTAGACACTCTGGGGCCCTTTTCTCAACAGACTGGGCTTCCTGTGCTCTGGGCAGCCCTGTTTGCAGAGCTTTCTGTCAGCCATTCTGTTGAGAGAGGGCCGGGCAGTCTGGTTGCTCTCTGTCGACAGAGTAGATGGCCCTTTTTTTCTTTTTTTTGATCCGCTTTCGTGTGTGGACACACTCTGTCCACAGAAGTTTTGTTGGAAAAATCGCCCAAGTCACCGCTGTCGACAGATGGTTCTCGTGAAGACCTGGTGTAGGTTCTATTGACCAGCTGGGGTCCAGGCCGGCTCTGCCGACAGAAGAGGGGAAGCATAGGTGAGGGAAGGCAGAGACACAGCAGGTTCAAGCTCTTTCCTACCACGTGTCCGTCTGAGCTGTTCTCCCGATGGAGACATGTAATTTTAGGCACCCTCCCCGCCCCCGCTCAGTGCTCATCTCCCCCGGTAATGAAGGTCTGGTCGGCTCACAGGCGCTTTTAATTTGCGACTCAGGAGGGGCAGGGGCAGCCAAAAGCCAGAGCGACTGGCCAGCCGCAGTGGCCGAGCGGGGCGGTTTGAGGGCACAGTTCTCAGAGGGCCAGCAATCAGCTGAAAGAAGAACCCCAAAACGAACCAGCTCCCCGCCCCCCGCCAGGAAAGGCTGTCGGGCGCTGCACGGCAGGCCGAGGAGTTCTGCGGTCAACAAGAAGCCAAGGGGGAAAACGCGCTTGCAAACAGCTGCTGAAAGGGCGATAAAACAGTCGGATTTACAGCCTGCCTCTGCCAGACACCCAGGTGAAGCCTTTGCGAGGAATCCCCCTCTTTACACCGGGCCGGCCTCTGCAGCCCTGGCAGGCACCCTCCGAAGGCAGGACACCCACCTCCACCTACAAACCCCGCCAGGCACCCCACCGCACCCCGGCGGAGACAGGCCTGTCCGCGCCACGCAGAGACAAAGCCAGGCCCGCAAAGGCTCCTCACCCCCCTCGAGGGACTCACAACCCCACACAGCCACGCACAAAAGCGCACCCAGCTCGCCACACAAACCCACCGCAGGCGCAGGCACCCTGACAAGCGCGCACCCACGTTAGCTTCATAATAAGCTCTGTGCTGCTCCTTCCAATAGTTCTCTGCATGTATTGGGGGGGGGGGCGGGGAAGTTTCCGCCTGCGCGGAAAGATGGATTCCAGCTAGAGAGAAGAACTGGGTTTTTGTTTTGTTTTTGTTTTGTTTTTGTTTTTTTAATTACAAGTCTCGATGTTTTGCTCCGGGCAGTCCAACCACTTCCCCAGTCTGTATTTCTTCCCCAGTGGGGTGAATATAAAAGCCACAGCAACTCCTTGGTGAAGAAGGGAAAGGCCGGGCTCCCCAGCGTGGGGTGACAGCCTGGGAGGGTCGGCCGATTTATGCCCCCGAGTGTTTCCTTTTCCTGATAAACTTGATATTCAAACGTTCCCCCTAAAAGGCAGATAGTCAGGCTAAAGAAGCTCCCTGGGGGAATTTCTCCTCTCTGTTACCCCCCATGTTTCCCCCCCTAAAAGCAGCTGTAGCGTTGTGAAAAGAGAGGGAACCATCTGAAATAAGGGACACGAGAGGGGGTTGGTTTCGCTTCTTTTTCTCCTTCCCATTATTGTTATTATTATTTCGGACTAAACATTTCCCTTATTAAATACGCCCAGGGAGAAGGGAGAAGTCGGGTCGCTTGAAAAGCCGCTCCTGGAATATTTCGCACGTTGCAGGCGCCTGCACCTTTCGCAACGCTATCTCGCTGCGTACACACGCAGGGTCAACTCTGTACGCCGAATGTATAAATACGGTTATCAAGCGCAAAGCTGCCACGCTCAGTGCTCAAAGAGGCCCGTGTAAACGGCGCTCGAGCCCCGAGGTGAAGTTTAGGCAGCTTGCAGCTCAGGTTTGCCATCCGTCCCTTCGGTCTGAAGAGGGGGAAAGACTCCAAATCGAAGATTTCCTTGGGAACAGAGTAGGAGCGCGGCGGTGACCCCTTGCGAACAGGTTGCTCACAAAACAGCCTTTAGCTGCAGATAACATAATCTCCTCGACCTCTGTAAGCCTTATTTTACACGCCTACAGTTAGGAGGACCGGCCCAGGGTCCTGCTAAGCTATTATCCGCCCCGACCCGACCCCCCCCCCAAAAAAAGGTATTGCTAAATGAAAATGAGCCCTTGCGGGGGACCCTCTGCATCAGCCACACCTCGGGCTTGAGTTTGCGTCAGCGAGGTCGGCAGAGGTTTGCCACTGCGCTGTCTCTTCACAGCCCATTTTACTGTCCAAAGCAGCGTCTCCGGCACAGACACCCACACGGCGCGTGGGGAGATCGACTCTTGACCCGCCCAGAGCAGGAGAGCCTGGAAAAGGGGCAGAAGGGGTCTTCTTAGCGGGAGTTTCCAGGGGGTTGTTTGTTATTACGCACTTTTGTCCCAAATCAAAATAAAATAAAACACCTTCGTGGATTCCAACCGAAAACAACTGCTAACGCTCTGCCAGTCATCTGATCTGGGGAGGGTAAGAGGGTTCTAAGTCGCCCTGGAGGAGAATAAAGACATGAGCTAGATAAAATTGGCCAGGCAGAGACTTTGGAGCTGTTGCCAAACTAGTAAATTAACCTGCTGGTCCAAACAATTGCTGTGGGATTGTGCCTTTCCCTAACACGAGCCTTCGAGCCCCTAGTCAAAGCTCTTTTGTCCTGCTGTCCAAACTTGGGGTCATGACCTGGCTAATGCAAAGCAAACCTGCAAGTAAACACTTTATTGGGTCTTCTTTAAATATTTAGAGGTACTCCAGGGGACCTGGGATCGGGGCATTTCAGGGAATCCAGACAGACCTCTGCTGCATGCGCGCCCCAGAAGCGAGCCAAAACTGTGTCTGGCCAGTGCCAAGAAAGCAACCGTAGCTTTGTGGACAACCCGGGAACTAGGTTGCTTCTCCTTTGCAGGTCTGGTTCTGGAGGTTAAGCAATGCGAGGCTATGTGGGTGCGGGTCTCCGGTGCGTTTTAGTTTTGTCTCTCCGGGTGTGAGTTTTTGTCCATATGCGTGTATCTGTAAAATGCACCCATGCGCAGCAACACGGGTGTGGACGTGTGTGTTTGGGTAAGCATGTACTGTTAATGGTCCCTATACGTGTGAGCGTGGATGTCTTGCTGTAGGCATAGGTGTGCCTCGTCCTCTAATTCGCCATATGTCTGTGGCCGTGTGAACACTCCTGTACTGGGTGGATGCATTTGCCAGGCTCTGAGTCCAAGGAAACTCGCCCTCACCAGCTGCTGTGCCCTTCAGGGAGTGGATTGAAAATAAACGCGCCAGGGTGTGATGCGGTGCGATTCAGGAGGAAGCAGAGGGGAGAGCTCTATGGAGGCTTGTGTGCAGAAGGGGTGGTTAAAACAACAGACTTCCTTTAAAAGGATCAGGAAAGAGTCATCTTAACAACACTCTGGCTACCCTGGAACAAATGAATTCTTCTGTCCCACGCTGGGATTGGTACTTGGCTCGTGTGAGCCTCCTCTGTGTCTGAAAACTGGATTTTAGTTTTATTCTGCTCTATTTCCTAAAGAAGGGTTCGCAGGAAAGGGTTTTTGTTTTTTCCAGAGATCCATTGTCCTTCCTAGTTTCCCTTTTCCTGGGAAGTAGTAAGCACGAGGCATAAATAACGCTTCAGAGGGGAATGGTGGTGCTGGCTGGGGGGGGGGGGATATTAGAGTTAAAATCCGACCCCCTGAGAAATGAAACTGTTTAGCTGAAAACGTGACAACACAGATATTTAGGAGCATCAGAAGAGACCCAAACGGAAGTGATTGAGTGACAGCTGTCGCAGAGAGCTCATCAGAATAAAACTTTACTAAAACACCCCAAAGTTTGAAATAGCATTTGAATAACATCTATCTCTCTCCATACTCAGAACCGTACATGTACAACATACGCCTTGCATCCTGCATAAATTTAGAATTATTTTCGCGGGCTCAGAGGTGGTTTGTTTAGTCCTCGAAAACGACCAGACGAAGGACAAAATATTACCCAACCGTGTATAACATTTGGCACCAGCCCAGCAAATAACTCCTTTAGAAGAGAGAAGAAGAAATAGAAAGATTCACAGGACAGACAGAAATGAAGACGATGCTCAAAATACCCCTGAGAGACGAACTCCAGAAACAGCTAAAGATGCTCATACAAAGATAGTCAAAACAAAAAAATCTTGGTTTAAAGCAAAATATCTGATGGCTGCACGCTTGTCTATCCACTCTATGGATCAGGAAAGTTTATAATACATGTCATGGACTCAAAAGTAAGAGAAACTTTTATTTAGGAATGGGACAGCATTAATTTAAGAAAAGTGAATAATTTACAAAGCAATATTTAACTCTCCAAGTAGAAAAAAACTATTTCCCTCCTCCCGAAAAAAAAACCCTCAAAGTTATCTATTGCAAATATAGCTGAGCCGGGAAAATACCTTTCCGCGCAGGAAGATAACATACAGCCAATGAGACCAACAAACATTTGCCAAAAATTGTTAATATCATTACCATAACGGCTGCTGGCTGTTTGTAAGGAAATACTACTCTTTCACTGAAGTCCCAAAATGTTTGGTTTGGGACTTTGCCCATCAAAATAAATCATACGGACAGATTAGGAAGTACATAAAAGTATATCTCTGAATAATGATATAAGAGAGCACAATAAATATAATTTACACGTTCGAGGCGCTGTCAGTTATGGTTGTAAACCAGTAACTCATTCACTTAACTCTGGCTGGATGTTTGTCTTTTAATTACAATTAACAGCGCAGACGAACATTTTCCAACTACAAGTGGCTGTAAAGACCTGGGATATTATGTTAACGGGAAAGCCTGGAAGTTAAACTAGGCCACTTCTGTGGATTAGCCCTAGGGCAAAAGGGGAAAAAAAAAAGCTGTAGCTCTAATACTGGAAAAGTTTGCATAAAACTGGAGCCACTTAGAGCAGCGGCTGATGGCCCGTGTTTCTGGGAAGTTATCTCCCCTAACATCACCGGAGCTGTTGGATTTTAACAGGCAATACAGGAAACGTTAAGTTTCACAGCTGCTTGAACTACATTGAAGAGAGGGTCTAAGGGTTTTCGAAGGTCTTTTTATAGCTCCTGAAAGCCCTTATAAACTGCTTCTCACTCACGTGAGAATTCAAATAAAAAAAGAGAAAAAGCCCAGCATAGAGGGGAACCCCCAAAGGGGCCGATTTTCGAGCACATGGAACGAGAAGAAAAGGACTTAAAAGAAACTGACCTGAGATGTGAATTGGATCCCCGAGAAACATTTTTGCTCGATGATGCTACTTTTAGAGCTCAGTGGTACAAGTGGCGAGGCTGTCCAATCCCCGAGCCATGGCATACGAGGGGGACCTACCCCCACCCACATGAGGCCAAATCTCTATGTGCCGAGGTACATGGGGACTATACAGCGCTGGAAGGAAACAACTTCGAGTCTTCGACCACGGAGTGATGGGGTGGGGGGAGGGGGGGTCAGGAACCCTCTTGGACCATATCTAGAGGGTACATAGCTGGAGCGACTTGCAGCCATCACCGGAATAAACTATTGTTTGCCCTCTAACACACGCGCACAAATGGTCTCCCTCCTCGCCCGCTTGCATTGACTTCCTGATTTTAATACTCACTTTGCAAACTTATATATATATATGTTTGCAAAGTGAGCTTTTTATATATATATATATATATAAGTGCAAAGTGAGTTTTATATATATATATATATGTTTGCAAAGTGAGCTTTTTATATATATATATATATAAGTGCAAAGTGAGTTTTATATATATATATGTTTGCAAAGTGAGTTTATATATATATATAAATATACAAATATATATATATGTATATACACATTTGTACCCACCAGCAAGACCAAACTACCCCGAGCGCCAGTACAGCTGTGCCAATATCCAAGCTCCAGCCGTCTTTAAATGTCTCCAAATGTCTTTAATCAAATATATATTTGTTTGGTTTTGCTTTATGTGCAAAGCTACTTCCATGGCGTTGGCTAGTTTGATCTGGTCGTAGATTGGGAAAGGAGCCCTGGGAAGGCGGAAAGTGAAATTTGGCCGTAACTTAACCCTTCTTCCTTTTCTCTTGGATGATTTTGGTGACAACACAATGCGATAACACGCATTGAATCTGTCCCCGCTCTCCCCTCCATTACTATGGTAAAAATCTACAAAGACGCTCAACAGTGAGTGGTGCCTCTCAATGTATGTAGAGAGACACTGAAGGTACACGTTGTGAGACCTACCCGGGTCAGGGGGGCTTAGAGGTCAGCCTGCCTGGCTAGAATAAAGCTGATGGGATAGAAAAGTTGTCCTTTCCGTGAACCCAGATTTGCCATTTACCCGAACTTCAATAAAGTATCTTTCAGGCTCTCAACATGGAAGCGTCAGGAGGGTAAAAAGAGACTATGGTGCAGGCTGCTTGTAGCTAGGAAGATTCATTTTCCCCCCTTCCACTGCTGCCTGCCTATCTAATGCTTTCATAATCTCCCTCCATGCCAGGAATTGTGTCATGGCCAAGTCTACAGGCTGCTGAGTAAGATGTCCAGCAATGCTCGGAGAAGAGGCGAAAAAAAGTAAAGTTAGTCTCAGGCAAAGTAAGTGCGCGGTTGCAAAGGCATCTGCCTCAATGTGATTTTTATTGTTCTTGTTGAATATGCAGCCCATACGGTGGAAAAGGTGATGAATGTTTCTCTAGCTTCCTCATCGGACACACAGAGAGAGAACACAAGCCCCACAAAAAGTCTCAGCGCATGCAAAGCCTAGAAGAAAAAAGCCTCCCTTATAATCCATCAAGTTATGATGCCCTTTGCAAAAAGAGAAGGCGGGGGAGGGGGAGAGGGAAGTGGATCAAACTTTAAACAGAAATATTTCCACCTATCCCACCCTAACCCCCATCCAGGACAGCCCGCAGTTTTCTCTGCAGTAGGAGCACATGGAGGTGTCCGCTGACGAATACAGGCAAACAAACAGAGACAGAGAGACTGCTTGCCTGGGAGTTCTTAGTTCAACTTTGTAGCAACCCCATTATTCCAAGGTTAGCTCTTTTTTTTTAGCCTTGGTTGTCTTTACAGTGTCTATGCAGGGTGGATGTGTTTGCAGACAGGGTCTCTAACCCCAAGTAAAGACTCTTTTGCTTTTCTTGGCCAGGACAGCCCAGGAGGATGCTTTGTTACAGATTATCTACCTATTTATATACATAAAGATAGGTAGATATAGATAGACATAGACCTATATATACTGTGCGTTACACACACGCACACACACCACCACCACCTCCATAAGAGGTTGTTTGTTTTTACTGGTAAAATGTGTGAGATTGCTGTTACAGGCAAGGGGTGATTGGAAGAGGAAAAATTCCAACTAACTCATTACACATACTTCTGCTTGGAGGCGGAAATGTTTAAAGATCACTATAAACTGGATGTCTATTTAATATGGCAACATTTTTTCTCCACTCATTCTTCTATTAATGTTGCTAAGCAGGCATGGACAGAGCAGATGGACTTTACATGTACAAATTCAGATGGACTTTACATGTATATAATCATTCATATTCCCCTTCCAAGATCTGTCTCACCAGCTATCACAATAGGTTCTGAGACCATTATTAGTATAAGGGAGGGCTACACGTGTTTGTGAGAGACAATAAATAAATAAACAAAATTGAAAAACAAATGAAAAATAAAGGTGGCCAAGAGATTCCCCTCTCCCAAGCCTCTTTATTCAGATTTGATCATCTCTCTTCTGGGAAGGGTTAAAGAGATCTAATCCCCTGGCCAGCTATCCTAATGCAAGGCTACCCTTGAACAATAAATATCTTTAATCAGGCCTACCTGAAAATCTGGCACCCCTACCTTAGTTCAGCCTGACAGTACTTCTGAAAATGGACACGCTGCAAACTTGCAAAAGATTGGGGCCTAGAAAACAGCTATGGTTAACTTGCCCATTGGCACACAACTCTTCCTTACATTTATCTCACCCTTCCAAGAAAGTAAACAAACATTCATTTTGGGGGACAAATTTCTTGCTAGTCCAAGATCAATAATGCCTTTTTGCCAAACCTTTCACTGTCTTTGCAAGAAGGTTAAAAGAAACCCACTGGCTTTTATGAATAAACTACTTCACAGGATCTTGCAACAACAAAAACAACAACAGAAGTATAGAGAAAAGAAAATAATCAGACACCCACTATATTAAGTAGGGAGGCATCAGAGGCAGATGAATAACATTGTAAGCCAAACACACATCACTGCTCCTTTCTCAAAACAAGATTTCTGTCCCCCCCCAACCACCACCAAGTATGTTTGACTGGGAGAATCTCTGAGATTGAAAACACTGACCAAGTTGGGATGTCATAAAATCGAGAGGACAGAGTTATTTTATATGTTTGTTTAGCCTTAATTTAAGCAGCACCTCCTGCACAAGGAATTAATGTCACATTCCTAGGATCCTTATTATATTTTCTTTTAGGGTAAGGGAAATGTTGAGAGTAAAATAAGCCACCAGACACTAAAATAAAACTAATTCACACTCACTGGTTTATTGAACACTGGGACTTTCACAGACACACTAAAACTCTTTATTGCAAGTTTACAATGATCATGTAAAATCAGTCCAAAAACACAAATAACCACGACAAAAAACTAGCTACTGACTTGGCTTCAACCTTGCTCAGTTTTTTTTGTTTTTTTGTTTTTTTTTTTTAAATATGTCACTACCCTCTCTGGTTGGTGTGATTTTTTTCAGCTTTTCCCCCATTTCTGCAAAAAGAAAAGAATTTCAACGCTCCATTTTATTCTCGCTTGATCATTGTGCGTTTGTAATGCAGAGGGCAAACGCCTCCATTCTTTCCCTCCCTCTTTATCCTTATTTGTTCTTTAAATTCACCTAACAGAACACTGACCTCTGCCCCCTCCCCCGCCTCACCCTTAAAAATAAATAAAACCCTGAAATGGCATTAAAAAAACCCTGCAGGTACTCGGTCACCTGGCTCCATGCTATCTTACATGCAGGTCTCACAGAAGACCTCATTGGTTTTGTTGGTTGGTTTGTTTTATACGCACAGGAAAACTACAAGAAAAGAACCAAAATATATATATGTATATATTAGATTCTATAAATAATCAAGAGTCAATTGTGTGGGGGTGGGGGAGATTGTTTATAACCTTGTGATATCGTCTGCTCGCTGATCCTGAGCTGTGCCGGGCGACAATTCCTCGCTGGGAGCGGGGTTAGCTGGAGCAGGGATGCCTGCCGATGGATTCGAAGGAGCCGAGGATCTGACTTTGGTATTGGGCAGCCTGTGGTCTTTTTTCCATTTCATCCGCCTGTTCTGAAACCAGATTTTGATCTGCCTTTCCGAGAGGCACAAGGAGTGAGCGATCTCGATACGCCTTCGCCTGGTCAGGTACCTGTTATAGTGAAACTCCTTTTCCAACTCCAAGACCTGCTGTCTGGTATACGCCGTCCGGGAACGCTTGGGTTCGCCTCCATTGTAATTGGGATTCACTGCAAAAGCAAAGATGAGCATGAATAGAGGGAGAGGAGCAAGGAGAAGAGAGAGGCAGAGGGGGAGAGACTCCCTCTCTCTCTCCCTCTCTCTCGCACACAGGAAATCTAGAGTGGCTCAGGAAAAAGTAATCAGCTAAATGGGTTATAAAGAACTTCTGGCAGCCCAAGACTTTCTCTTCTAATAAGAAGGGGTTTCCCTGGCTCCAAAGACTGAATTATTTATGCACGCCTTACAAAGCTTTCAGAGTTTCACACATACATAACAGAATGAACCACATGGCTAAGGCTGCCCGGACTACTTGGCTATAAAATTTATGGTGGGTGTAATTACCCATTCCGAGTCGTAAATCCAGCTCAATTGTGCTAACCCAAAGACTCTCATGGAAGGGAAGGAAATAAAAAAAAAAAGTCGAGGGACAGCATGGTGTGAAAATAGGAATGAAGACAAGAGCAGAGGAAAAAAAATAGTTGCCTACCAGTACTGACGTGGATTTTTTTCATCCATGGATAGACTATAGGTTGCTTAGAAGCTGTGTTAGGATGCTCGGGGTTTGGCTGGTTGCAGGCTGGAGGGGCTGGGGAAGGAGAGGTGGAGGAACTGGTGAGAGCAGTCTGCTCACAGAGCTGCTGCGGCTTCTCTGAGAGGTGGTGGCCTCTCTGCGTTTGCCCATGGCCCCTTTGGTGCGCGGCTGGAGCTTGGATATTGGCACAGCTGTACTGGCGCTCTGGGTAGTTTGGTCTTGCTGGTGGGTACAAATCTTGATGATGCTGCTGAAAGCTGGACTCCCTTGTCCGGCTGTAATATTCCGGACTGTGGTCTGGGATGTAATTATTTTGCGAATATTCCTCGCATGGAGGAAATTTCGGATCGATGTAGTTAGAGTCCATCAAATAGGAGCTCATGATCATTAATTTCTGGAGTGGAAAATAATTTTTCTCGCTTTGTCGTTTTTCTGCTCCATAAAGCCCTCCTACAAGCTGGCGACCCCGTAAAGTTACTTTCACCATGTGACTCCCTGGGCCAATCACACCAGCCAGCCTAGTCCCCGGATAAGGAACCAAAAGCGTTTTCAAAATGTATCCAATTTGTGTGTGAGTGCGCGCGCGCGCGCGCGGGCGTGTGTGTGTTGTGGTGGTTGGTTGTTGTTTGTGTGGTCTCAAAACTAGGAGTCAAGGGACCAGGATGGGGAGCAGAAACAACCGCCCCCCGCCCCCACCCCATCAGACAAATGTGTAAGGAACAAATCGAAGAATGAAACCCTACCGGTTTTTTGTAGCGGGGGTGGGGGGACATGTGGCGAATATTGTTAATAACACGCCACGGCAGGCTGGATTTTAGAGATCTGCTGCCAGCCGGACCCCCCTCCCCCATCCTGCAGAGCTCAGCACCAGAACAAGCCTTAATTCCGAAGATCAGCTACCCCTGTGCCCTGCACAGAATAAACCGGGCTGAGAATTGGTTTCCATGAAGATGGTTCACGAATAGGCTGCGTCTGAAGAATTGCGTTTGACCCACCAAAGCTTATGCCCAGCTACATCCAGGTTCCAAGGGACTCCTCGTTGGTTAGGTGAACACAGGCGAACACGGCTCCCCCTCCCCCGCCCCCCGAGACTTGTCAGAAGAGCGTGAATTTTTCACTGGAAAGAAATGCTGGGGTTTAAAAAAAAAAACAAAAAACCTGCCCCCTTCCCACTACTAAATAACACAGGGCAGACTGTGTCCTTGCCAGTAAACTTGATTTCCCCCACCTAAAATGGAATATTGTTAACATATATCATTCATTGCATGGGGGCGGGGAGAGGGATGGAAGGGGACAAGTTACCTGAGAGGTAAAAGGGAATATGCAAATCGTGGCTGAGTAATTTAGGGTTCTCCACATGCCTCTTCCCCCCGCCCCAACCATTGCTTAAGAGATACCTCATTTCCTTGAAAACTGATAGGATCTATTTGTGTATTAAAGCTCATATAGCTCCCCAGGCTTCCCACCCACTCAGAAGGCAGGAGTGCTTTTGGAGTGACAGCATTGCTTTACTTGTAAAACTACTCGAGTGTTTTTATTCCTACTGGCTTTTACGCGCGGGGGGGAGGGGTTAGTTTATGCTTTGTTTTCGTCATTCAGAATTTTGCCCTTTCCGGTCTTCCAAAGTTCCATGTAACACACGCACATATGTTTAAACGAACATGCATGAGCGCCACGCATGCAAGCGAGCGAGAAAGGTGATTCATAGCTCCACATCCAGGCAGAAAATTAGTTTCTCTAGCAACTTCCATTCAAAAGACCCATTTAACTAGCTCCTTTAATGGGGCGGGGGGAGACGTTGAGATCTCTGCAACCTATAGAAAAATGGCTCCCCTTCCCACATGCCAGGATAAACAGACGCCCTGTGCAGGTACAAAACCTGGAAATCGATGGAAAATATTTTGGAGAGCGCAGGTCCTTGCAATTAAGGGCTTTAGCTGTAGCTTGCACTAAACAGAGGGGCAGAGAGAGTCGGATTAATCCCTTGTACTGCTTGATAACAATTATGGTTGAAAATCATAGCTTGCAGGGCATTGCCATATTTTACTTGATAACAATAAAAGTGACACATAAAGTTAACTGTTTATGTTTTATTTATTAGACTAAACGTGCCAGCGGTGTCGGCGGCTTTTGGCTCGTTGTTACAGCTTTTATGGGGTTGTAAAACGCCATAAATCAGTCACATGAAATGGTTGGGGCTTTTTGTGCTGTTGGCTGAGACTTCTGCTGTTGCTTCTTTATATGAAAAGTAATAATGTGGTTTTATTATTATTATGATCCTCATCCCCAATCATCATTATTATTCAGCCTACCTTTAACAAGCCACCCCCACGCTGCCCTGGCAGAGGCAGAGGCTGTTTTGCACTTGAATAACTACCTTTTAAAATGACATAACCGGTATTTGAGAATTTAATTAGAACAGCTGCAATTAAGGGAATCAAAGGAAAGCAGAACTTTACAAGGCTCTGGCATCGTCCATATATTCCCCTAGAGACGAATTTGTGACTCTCAAATATTCACACAAATTCGATTCTACAGGGTACATATAGACGACTGTATAATTTGGCACTTGTGGTGTGGGAAGACCGCACATCAAAACCAGCTCTCTGGCTGGAGGAAAGTTGCAAAGCATGGAAAGGCCACTCACTTAGCTTGTTGCTCCAGCCCTTCCCAGCTATGGGTTGCTTTGCATATTTATATTTCCCACGTCCTCCCTCCCACCAAGACTCAGGCCCATATGTATTTTGGCCCTGCTACACGTGAAAACTCGTTTTTGTATTATTATTACCTAGCCTGTATTGTTTTCATTGGCATCTTTTTTCCCCCCACGGCCTGACTCATTGCTAAGCGGTGGATTGGAAAAGATGAGCCCTGCTTTATGAGAGTTAGATGTCTCTCCCAGCTCTAAAGAATGGTCTCTGAAGAAAAGGGGAGACTTTTGCAAAAGCCATTCATGGAAATGTATTCTGGTATCCAAAACATGGGCTCGGATCCAGCCAATAAATTTCTTTTCACTAGCTAGCTCCCATGATGTCCAAACACCTTGGATTCCTACAGGATTCTGGCTTTTATTGTTCAGATGGGTGCAAAAACTTTATTCCAAGGCTGCGGGGATATTGACTAAAGACGTAGGGTTAATCAAGTCATTTTAGCCAGCCAGCTTTTTTTAATGTATGCATCTCGGTAAGATCCAGAGAAAAGCAATGAAAAAACTGTCCACAGGTAATTCTCTAAGAAAAGATTATTTAGGTTATCCTAAACACCAGCAACTAAAGAGCTCGCAAATCCAAGCCGGGAAGGTCACCCAAACCAGTTTCTACCAATGAGTTTCAGTGCTACAGTTCGAAGGCTTAAAAATGCCTTTGGCTCACTCTTCCAGCTGGCCCAGAGAGAACGGCAGTTTTATTTCAAGGAGTTATTATTTTTGTAGCCTTGGGACTTAACTGCAAATATTTTATTTAGAAAAAGCTTCTATTTAAAGAAGCTCCTGGCCCCCCTGCCTTAGCAATCTAAATTCATTCCCCCTTTTATTTTAGTCATTTTTTGACATTCTATCTAAGCAGGGTAGGAAAATGTCCCCCACCTACAAACACACCTACAGACTTGACTTTTTTCTTTTTTTCCCTCTCATGTTTTCAGTAGAGTGGCACAATTTTGTCTCCATAAAATAAGTCTGGAAGGACGCCTGAGGAATAGTTGTACAAGAATCTGGCTCTTTTATGTATAAACCTCCCCTCCCGCCCCTCTCTCTTTCGCCTCGATTTCCCCAGCCAACACAACAATGTCGACAAACAGTTTTGGACTGACAACGAGGAGAGAAATATAGCACCTCGAAAAAAAATAATTTCTGGTCTTTATTTCCTTCTCTACCCAGGAATCAGGTTGCAAAATATAGCGCTGGTTACCATTTCAAGAACATTTTTGAGTACAAAGCCCCTTTCTGACAGTACTGAAGAAAAATAAGTGACTATTGTCCCTGCGGATTCATTGTCTTAGCTATTACCATACTGACCGTTTGGTAACCTGTACCTCGAGCCATTAGCAATCTGTGCATCCTAGAAAAATGAAGTACCTATCTACTGGGGATTTTGTTATTCAAGGTTTAATAATAATAATAAAACAGCCAAGCGCACGCTATGAACTATCTCTTCTCAAGATTCATAGGAAGGAAATAAATTTTTGAGTAGCGTTTTATTTCAAGCATTTAAGGGTTTATTTTAAGGCGATTATTGTACAATAAGTTACATTAGTGTGTGTGTGTGCTGTGTGGAGGAAGACAGATCGGTTTTTTGCAGAAAAAAATAGTTGCTTTCTCTGTGACATATGCAATGACATGCAATTAATTAAATTTTAATTTTTCTAACAACTTGAAAGCAGTAAGTGCAAAAAGACCTTTTTCTTTTTGTTCCTTCATAATGCAAATAGACAGGTCTAATTTATGCAAAGAAATATGCAAATGTTTAATTGATTTTTTCTTAAATCTGTTGTCAGTAAAAGTAATGAATCGGCCTAAAACGATTTTAATAACCAGAGCATGTCACCAGAAGTGCTAGTTTTCACATTTTTCTTTTGAGCCTCTTTAGTCTCCGAATCTGTAATAAAGTAAATATTTACCCCTTCTTTCTAAAATATTAAAGATGAATTCCTGTTGTTTGCTTGTAAAAAATATGCAAACCATTTTCTCAAGCTCCCTCTCTCTTCCTCTGTCCCCCTCCTTCCTACCCCACCCAGGAATTCAATTTTCTTCAAATCTCGTTGAAAGTGCCTTTTTAAAAAGTAGGCGCATTTTAATATTGGTTAGACAGCGTGACCTGAATTTCACCTCAACTGTTTGACTTGATCCAATAGGTCACTGCCAAGGAGTTATTGATGGGGGAACTCCATTGAAATTTGTCTCCTCACAAATGGCCTTTACATCTTCTGGCTAGTTCAATAACTAGTTATAATGTAGAAGGGGAAAAATGAAGCCCAGAGGCAAACTAATTTGATGTTTCATTTTTATGCTGGAGAAATTGTTGGTTTTCTTTCTCTCGCTCCCCCCACCCCAGAATTTCCCCCTTAAAATCTGGGTTGGGCGAAGAACCCTCTTTAGCCGAAAGGAGATTTGAATCTGTATTACAAATATCTTTTTATTACTGTTGTTGTAGTTTTACGCCTTGGAGCTCACGAACTCTTCAAGACTTGAACTACACAGGAGCCTAAAAATGACTTGGTGCTTGGTAGGAAACCTGTTTTTACTTTTTTTTTTTTTAAAGGATGATATTTTAATAGATCAAAGTCGCCAGGGTGGGTAAACCCCTTTCTGTGTCCATTTAAAACTTCTCATGTGATTTCATTCATCTAGACAAGAAAATACGTCTTGCAGCTTTAAGAACTAGCAAACCAACCCTGGGAAAGATGGCCCTTGCAGAATAACTGTCTTTTTTTAAAACCTGACGTTAACTAATAAACTTACAAACGACCGAGTTCTTTTGTATACTTTTATGTAATATTTGCTTGCCTGCAATGGTTTACATGACTACAGCTGATCTTTTCCTTTTTTCCCTCCCATTAGCCCCTTAAAACCTCTTAAAAAGGCTGAACTATGTATGTTTTGTGATCAATAAATTCTGACGACAATCTTTCCCCCAGTCTGACAACTGTATGCGTTCCAGCACAAAGAGGAAAACAAATTTGATGGAGGATCCTTTTAAGTGACATATATACAGGATATAGAGTTTCTCCTTGAGTTTTTCTACACAAAAAATACCTGTAATGACTCATCTGCTTCTGCACCTTAGGTTAAGTTGTAAAGAAAACATTGATCTTCTACGGGGACGGTGGGAGGCGCGGGGGAGGGGACTGTTCCTTGGAAAGTTAGGTGGATGTTATTGTATGGTATGGAAATATATACAAACTTTGGACAGCTCTTGTTCTGTATTAGGCAGGAAAGCTTCTCCTTGAGTGGCACTTAGCACCTTAACCCGTTCAGCCCTCAAATCCTCCCCCACAGCGATCGTATTCATAACGACAAAGGATGCGTTTCTCCAGTGGGAGTCTCTCTGGGACAGCACCCCACGCCTCCTGATAAGGGCTTTGAAAGCAGAAGACTAGCCAGGAGCCAATGGGTTTGGTCTTGGCCCCAGAGACAGTCTAGAGGGTGAAGGGGAACATCCCAGCCTCCCATGAGAAGTCCCTCTCCAGACTTGGCTACTTCGTCCTGACCCGCGTCTAACTTCACAGCAGCCCTCCCAGACCCTTGCCCGCCTCCCTTTCCAGGGCTGCAGCCAGAGCCTCCCTCCAGCATCTCCTCCTGCTCAGGCGCCTTCCCTTTCCGCCGGATTCCCGGGCTAGCTGGCGCAAGAGCGAAGGCTGCAGCTGGAGTGAAGGCTCCGCTTCTCCTGACATTCGCTTGGAGGTGGAAAGGCCACAGCGAAAACTCCGATGGGTGGTTCCCATTCAGCCCCGGAGTCTATGGGGAAATAAGCAGCACAGGTTGCAGGCACCGCTGGCCGGGACTGACACCCTCTGCAATCTAAAATCAATTGGGCGGGGGGGTCTCTCGGGGGACGTGAAGTAATCACCGGACACTTTTTAAGCAGAGGGCAGCGAAAGAGAACCCTTTCCCCCGGGGGAGGGGGGGGTCAAATGGCCAGACGGCTCTTTCCAGACCTAGGGCTGATATAGGGTCTAATTAGATTAGCTGTACAAAGATGTCCTCAATACGGTTATAGACTGGTGAGGGGTTGAATCGATAGTTAACTGTTATTAAAACCGTGCAGATCCAGTAAGTCACTCTCCCAGCCAGTCTAATGGAAACATCTTGTATATAACAATGTGCAGGGCTTGCACACCAATGTGGTGTAGCTAAAGTGCATGTATATACAAATTGTGAATACACACGTTTTCTGAGTCGGACGACTGTATGCCCACACACGCATATATATGTATTGGAAATACACACACACACACTACACTTATACACACAGTGCATTGTACATATATGTCCACGGTGACCACGTATCAGATATCTCATGATGTGAGGTGTAAATGTCACAGGTCCCACACCTCAGACTATGTTTTAAAGTATTGTGTATCTTTTCATAACTATTAATGAGAGAGTATGTTGCCACGTGCACAACTAACACACATATATTCAGACCCCCCCCCCACACACAGGGACAGACGCGCGCAAGTTTCCACGTGGAAAGGTTGGTTTAGTGGCTGAAAGCGGTTCCAGGAGCCATTGGCACTACTGGCTGAAGACAGATGAGAAAAAGTTGGCTACTGAGTTGACTTTATTTTCCTGCCTAAGAGGGCCAGCCTGGATAGTCCTAGCCAGCGTTTTCTGTCGCCCAGCCCGCTTCACACAAACACACAGAGTCTAACCTCGCAGCTGGGTGTATTCCAAGGAGGCCACAAAACACGCGCATTTCGGGAGAACCCTTGTAATGGCCTGCAGCTACCAAAAGAGGTATTTGAATTCCAAAAAAAACCAGTATCTTCCAGCGGGCCATGGAGAACGACAAGGATGGACCATGATGGCTGAACAGCCGTTTGCTGTTCGCTCTAATGTTTATTTTTTTCCACCAGGGTACGTTCAGTTTAATCTTGCACTTTGTCATAAACTATTATCTTAGTTAATCCCAAAGGTGAATCCATCAAACCCTTTTAATAAAACGTTTATGAGTGTCTCAGTCCCGCCGAGGGTGGAGCGGCACCCTCCGAGCAGCAGGCAGAACTGAACTAAACTTCGGCGGCTGCAACATATTTTGACATAAATTGAGAAGGGTGGCCCAGCCCATCCCGGCGATTAGAATTCTGCAGGCATTGTTGTTTGCAGCAGTCATTAGTCAAGACTGCAGAAGCAAAAGGAGCCGCGGAGTTGGACAAGAGAAATCTCAGCAGAACCAGGCCTCTAAGCATCAATTCAAACCTGATAAGGAATCGGCGGCCTTATTGCAAGAAGATAACTAAGCCGTTCATTTGGGCCTTGGATGCGTTGAATAAATTGTCCCATGCCTGGATGGGAGACAGGGGTTTCCTATGGAAACCTGGGCAAAGGCCAAGGTGAGGGAACACCTAGGCTACCCCTACAATAAAGAGTTTTATTGACAAAACCCGCTGAGCATACACACACAAAATACACTTGGTGGACAGAAACTTTCAGGGGAAAAAAAAAAAGGGTGCTTTTGTCGACAGAGTGGATGAAAACAACCATCTGCTTTTATGTGAAGATGTGATATGTCAACAAGAGTCTTTGTCGGAACATCTCTTCTGACAGCAACTTCTGTAGACAGATGCTTCTAGTATAGAGGTAACCCCTGGGTACCAGAAATGCGCCACCACAAGGCAACAGAGCTGTTAGATTCCAGCCAGAGTTTGCAGGTGGGGGAAGCACATCAGTGGAAGGAAATGATGACCGAACATAATGCCAGCTAGTACTCAACATAACAGACCTCCTAGATCCGAAAATCTTATTTCAAGCTCTCATTTGGATGGAATGAGTTAAGAAGCATTAGGTGAGGCAGGGTGGGCGAGGAACATAAAATATTGGGTTGTTCATACTCCACTTCTTCACTTACACATGACCCAGCAACTCTGAGACGGGACTATTTTTTATAAAAGAAGCAATATATTTCTTTTCTCCACCTCAATAAGGGGGATTAATTTCGACACAGACAGATACCCAAGAAAAGCAGAGACAGATGTCAAGTGTCAGGTTGTATCTATAAGTAAATATTTCCCTATTCCCCCAACATTCAAATGTTTTATTCCTACCCAAAGGGTCAGGAAAGCAAAACATGATGGGGGGGGGGAAATCGAGGAATGCATATTAGATAATTCATTTACAACATACATTGATCTAACGCTGTCTTATATGGAGCATAATGTGCGCTCTCTCTCTCTCACTCTCTCGCTCTCTCTCTCTCTCTCTCTCTCTCTCACACACACACACACACCCCGATTGCTATTTTATGGAAAAGTGTCCACACAGAGGACAGACAGACAGACTCTGGAAAGATACTGAACGCTACCTCACAAAAAGCAGTTCGCCTTCAGCAGGGATTATAAACTCACATAGGCTCAGCTCGTGTTTACGTGGGTGTCTAAAAATGGATGTCTTTGCTAATCTGTTCGCTTCTCCCGTAAGTGTGTTTCATCAGAGGGAGATATAAAGAACGCGTACGCCGCTCACTCCTCTGCCTATCTGCCTACTGAGCATGTACCTAACCTTTTCGCTCTCAAAGCTCCCAGGAAAGCTGGTGAGTGTGCGTGTTTCTATTTTTATTACTGCGAAGCCTCGTTAGAGCGCACGTTTTAGTCGTTTTTGTAAAGTATGGCTTTCTCCGGCTGGCTATCATGCATCACAGCCGCAAACGTACATAATACAGAACACAAAGCAAAGGGGGGAGAAAAAAAAAACCCAGCAACCAACCTCTAGCTCGTCTTTAATTACACCAGCCTATCACCCTCGTGGAATACTCGAAACAGAACCACAGCACAAGCACTAAAGAATAAATATGATTATTGTTAATAACAGTCACAACAACAGCGAGGCCTGACCTCCTCTCCACTACGGGACGCTCGCTTGGCCTGTGTTTGGGCGGAGTTTAAGCAAAATAAGTTCTTTTTTAAGGGCAAAATAGAGATAACAAGCAAAGCGAGGTCTGGCATGATGGCTTTGGTGCATTCATCTTCTGTACCAATGGGTCCTGAGCTCTTATTGAATGGCCTCAGCAGAAAATGAGCTACACACATTTCCACTGTCTCTGCCCTCAGATTAGAGGCTGGGGTGCCAGGCTGGATGCAGTCAGTTTTGTTGTTTTTTAACGATAACACTGCAGAGGTAACTGGGCCAAAATCGATCGTTCCCAGCCCGCAGCACGAGCTTATTCAAAAGAAAAAACTTTTCCGAGGTACCTTTGGTACTGGCAGTAAAAGCAGATCTGGGGAATTTACAGCCTTAAAGACACAGACCCCCTCACTTCCTGCGATTAGCGACAGATCAAAACGGACACCTACCTGCGTTTACAACCCCCGCTGTCCTCCCCACCCCCCTTTCCTGACAGGAAACTCCCCCCCCCCCCGTAATAAAAGTCTAGTCAGCCACCCCTTTTGTGAAAGATGAAACAAAATCCACACGATCGCGGCTCCTGAGTCTAAAACAAGGACATTGGCTTGGGTTTTGTAGAGAAAGAAAGGAAGGAAGAAAGAAAATTACTTACTGCCGTTTCTCTCCATTTTGTCATGGCCAAACCTACAGAAAAGAAAGTTTCATTTTTTTAAAGAAAGACACACACAGGCGAATGTCCGGCAGGACCAGCCACTACCTACGGGCGCGTGAGAGCACTTGGCCAGTTGACTTGTAGATTACGCTCCAGTTCATGTTACCTACAACTCCAGCAAATTCTAATCCCTGCCGCGGCCAGAAATAAATACAGAGGTCAACAGTGGCTGTTTTCTCCTCCCCGTGTGATTATTTTGTGGCTGACACACGAATTAGAGAAATCAGTGAAGTGCCAAGAGAGGGCTGTGTCTGCGGAGCGCTGTAGGTGCCAAAGGAGAGGAGAAAAGGAACAGATACGGAATAAAGACTCTGGTGGGGGCATAAATTGAGCTCTCTTCATTTAGATCAAAAAATATCTCGCCGGCTCGGCTCCGCTCACGCGTGGGGTCGGCTGGGAAAACAAACACGGGATTGAAAACACCAACGAGCTTATGAATGGAATAATGAAAGGGGCAGTCGCCAGGGCAGGGCGTCCTCCTAAATGAAGAAGCGATCTGGCGGGCACCCGGGTGGGCAGCTCCTGTGCGGGCGGGGGCGAGAAGGGAACCTACGTTCATATCTGCCAGGGGAGAGGGAAATCGCAAGTTAAAAAAAAAATAATCGATAACTCGGAATTCAACTCTTGACCGGGAAAACCCCGATCAAACTATCATTTGACAGGAAGGCTGCTGCAGGATCGGATACCAAATCGATCCAATCAGTCCAGCAGTACAATCTGCATAGGCACCGGGGGTCTTAACAGAGAGAAGGAGGGGGGGGTGATGGTTAAAACCCAGTGGGAAAATAACCGAGAGCAGCCAACTGACTGTCTGGTCGCACCCTCGGTGGGGACCTTCTTTGAACTGGATAGTTTGATTTGTTCTTGCTGCTTCTTCCCCGCCAACTCCACCCCCCGAGATTCATCGCCACACTTAAACCATGAGGGTTCCGCTCATGTGGGTAACTCAGATGCCCAGGGATTTTCTTGCAAAAGAGGACTTTTTACTATGAACTTTCTTCATTTTTAATTCATTCAGCGGCAAGTAGCACTGGGGGTGATCGGTAGTTTGTTGAGTCTGATCAACTGTTCTCAAACGTGTTCTTCAGGTTTAAAAACCAAAGCAGCCAAATCTGCGGAGGAAGTGCCAATAATTTACCAGCTACAGCCCTAGATTTAAGAGAAAAAAAACCTTAATCATGACTACTTCTAACCAAGGAAACACTCTCCCGAAAGAGTATTTTCAAGTCGCAAAACTTTCTTCCCGTGTCAGCCCCGCAGCGGCTGAAAGCTATAACAAACCTCCGAGCGTCCTAGACTTTATTCAGTATCAATATTTACTTCTTACCCTTGGCAATACTCGGCTCGTGCTTTAGATGCCTTGAGGGGTTATTTGTCATCATGGCTGTAGCATTGAAACCAAAGCACACGCGTTCACTTTCCATTCTTTTTTCTTCCCCCCAAAGGAGGACAATTGGAAAATATTCCTTCTTAAATTTGCCTTACAAAGGATTGCTTGGAAATATTCAGGTCCTGTCTCTGCTGTAACCCCCGCCCCTTTGTACGTCAAATATGGTGGCTCTGGAGGACTATGTAAAGGTTTGCTTTTGGAATATAACACATCTTTGGTAACTGTCCCCTACAAATCTTCTGAGGGTGATGAAAAAGTTATAACCCTACTTTAAAAACAAAAACAAAAAACGGAATGAGGGTCTTTCAGTAGCAAGTCTTGTTAAAGGCAGCACAGATGGTGGTTGGTTTTTACGTAGACAATAATATATTCCCACTGTTATAATAGCACGAAGCCCAATTATATTGACTCGCAATTGCTGCAGTTTTGGAGTTGCTAACTCATCGTTTTCTGTCTTCCTGGTTCTTTTTTTATTTTGTTTAGTCTCTTTGCCTTTCACACAAATGTTCCCAGCACGAACTGCAGGATTTTAGCGTGGTAAAATGTTCTTCTTTCAACGCCATAGCCCCTCTCCTTTCCCCAAACAGGTAGTTTCAAAGGTTACGTGTGAATATTTTTCAGTTACAGTAATTTCAGTGCAGCGGGGGGTTCAGCTCAATTGTCATTCCAAATTAAGCAGAACGCCTCCGAATCTCAACTATCCCACCTGACAGCATCCAAAGATTAATACTGAGCACTGTGATTTATCCTCGATCGGTGGCAAAACTTGGACTGTATTTATGTTCCAATAAAAAAAAACCCAAACGGTGAAACATTGGATAAAATGTCAAGCTCAGGCTAATGTTGTACTACCTGCTTGGGGCGGGGCAGTGTAAGTGACAGAGACAGTGACACACCTGGGCGAATGTCACATGTGCCTCCTCTAATCAAAAATGTTTAATTTTTGTTTTTAATAGCTGTCAGGGCATGTGCAGACCCTGTCTAGCGACTGGCAAGCCATGACCACGTGACTTCACTTTGCGCATGCCTGCGACGGTCCTTGAGCGTAAGGTACACAAATCTTCCAGGCTAACTTTCCATCTTCTCGTGGAGAAATGTTAGCCAACCACATATACATTAAGGAAAATAATCATGCAGCGAAGAGTCACAGGGATGGAAGCAGAGACATTGCATTGATCATAACCCTTCAGAAATATTTAGCTCTGGAGAAAGCTAAATTAAAAGTGGATGATTTCATCTGGCAAGAACTTCCCCATTGGAGAAGATGAAATGAACTAGAGAGGCCTGCCCCAGCTCAATCTTGTTCTTAAAGCACAAATAAATAACAGACTGTGTGAATACGACGTCCAGGTGAAAACCAATTGTACCCGTTTCTCTGTGGGTGAGAAATCCTTCCCTCCCCCAGAAACTCAGAGTTAGGTGGAAGAGAAAGAGCAACCAGCAACCTACAGGGATCACTCTTTGCAAGCAAGACCGAAATGACTATTTTTAAATAAGTGTCACGTTTGCCCGTCTGAGGAAACTTCCTAATTCATTGAAACCCTGGGAATCTGCCTGCCATACAGAACATTCACTCTTTCGTGAAGATGCCGAATTAGGCTGGGGTGTTCTCTTGCAAGGTAGAGGAGTGGTCATCGGAAGTATTAAAATAACTTTTATATATGGAGAAACGAGGGGGTTGAATATGTAACTCCTCCACGTTCACAAATCCTGAATAAATTAAAGCCTCCAGCACCTCCATTGTTGTGCAAGTTGGAGGCCACGCAAGGAAAATTAAAACAAAAACAAAAAACAAAACAAAACAAAAAAACGGGGGAAGGGGGAAGCCCACGTGCGGGATGGATCCCAGACGTGCATTGACGCCAGCCGCAGACGAAACAGCTCAGCTCCTACCACGTTCACCCAGCACTGCGCAGCATGGAACCCACGCGCCCTCGCCCGCGGAGAACTACAAGCTACCGCGCCCGGCGACTGTCTGGCAGCGTGGCTGCATTTTGCGTAGCGAAAGGACAAGAAGGCTAAGAAAGGGGGAGCGATTTATTTCCGGGCGTCTCTTTCCTGGCCTCCCCCGGCTTCCCAAGCGGCTACTCCACCCAGCCCAAACTTAAACCGGTGACACTCCGGACTGATGCCCGTTCAATGGGAGCAGCAGAGGTGACCTCAGTCTGGTTGGTTTGCAGAGGTAGAAAGGAAGGATCGCGTGGGCACAATATTTCTTTGTTCTCAATCCTTCTCCTCCTCCCCCACCCCCACTCAGAAATCATGGCACCCCTCCGGTACCTTTCCACTTCTCCTTCCGGCAACCGCTCAAGTTTTGTTGCAAAGAGCAGGCCAAACGCCGCTCCCCTTCCACAGAAGGGAGATCTCTCGCCAGAAAGCCCTCATGCCACCACGAGACCAGATCCAGCTTCGCACAGAGGTGGGGGAGGGGCAGATGTGCACACATATGGTGGTGGCTGTAGGCTGGCCCCCGCAGCTTTTCAAGGGATAAAAATACCAGGCCATAAGAGGAACGCTGGGGAACTCCTGGTTCTTGGGGGTGGGGGGGGCGGGCAAAGCTCTTGGAGATTTGGCCCCTTATGGAGAACCAGGTCAAATCTTTAAAAAATAAATGCCATTAAGTTACCAGCAGGGAACAGTCCCATCTTGTAACTATTCAGAAGTCAATGAAGTTCCAGGTCATGGTGAATTAGGCCCAGTGTTTTTCCTGCATTTAATAAGTAGGTAGGGCTCTCTGCACTCACACTAAATTACTGTGCATATCTCTCAGGTGACACTTTATATACAGCATACACAGGAAGGGTGTACTTTTGGGGGCACATGTAGGTGTAGCCCTGCAGCAACTTCAATAGTGTACCCCCAATCGTCTTTGTTCAGGCAAAATTAGCATATGCTTCAATGGGAACTTCCCCTAACCAAAACGCTAAAAGTCTGGTACATTTTAGTGCACACACCTGAGAACCTGTCCCCATTCAAGTCCATGTCACTTTTGCAGTGGGGCTAGGATCTCACCTGTGCCTCTACAAAGAACAACCTATCTGAAGGAGTGTAGGAACAGCTGGGCAATGGTGAATTCTGCTCTGTGGGCTGTAAATCCTGAATGCCTCCTTATTTACTCTGGTGAAGGGAGACAGAATCTGGCTCCAGGATGAGCACAATTAATTAAATTAATGGAGAACCTTACTGAAGGACTCAGCAAGTGCTGCTGTTTATTGAAAAGGGTTGGATCTTTATCCCTACCTAAGTAACTAGATAAGGAGTCTTTAGGCCTGAATCTGATTGAAGTCTAGTGGGTGTGTTGTCCAGCTGTGTGGATGGGATCAGAGCCTTGATCCGAGGCTAGAGGCTTTAGATCACCTTTAAAAACTAGTCAAGGCTATAAGTAACACCAGCAGCACCTACCTGAAAGATAGGGCCTACCTATAAAAAGAGAGAGGCCTGTGGCCACCGTTCAACTTGCTTTCCCGTGATGGGAGTGCGGTTACAACCTTTCCAATATAGGAGGGTCCTGCTTTCCTCATCCCTGATGAAAAGGAAAGCTGTTTGATTGGAGGTACTCCTCTTTTCTCCAGGTATATCCTTTTCATGACAGTTTGGGGAAGCAAGACCTTAAAGCTTACTGGGCAGGATCTTCTCCCCAACTCCACGAGTGTGGTTTTGTTTGTTTGGTTTGGTTTGAGTTTTTTGTGGGGTGCAGAGATGCAGGATTGGACCCTTTGGGTCAGAGGACCAGCTCCCAAGAAGCTCCTATGAAGAATAATGGGGTTTCCCCCATTGTTCTTCTGTGTTTGTCCATTGTTCTCAGGAGGATCTACTGGGTTTTGAACACTTCAGAAAGTCCAGCTCCTAGATTCAGGCATCTAACTGTGAGCTCTTGGTCTGCATACTTCCCCCCGCCCCTCCGCCAGCCCCTCCACGCGTCAATTTCTCTCTCTTTCAAGCGCAGCCAAACATTTTATATCTTCACACATAAACACCCGACTCTCCACACCGCCCGATCCCCCCTCCTTCCTGTTCCTTTGAACTCGGAAAACACGTCCTCTTTTCACTTCGTTGTTTACCCCAAGGGGCCGTTTGATCGCGAGTTGGACTCCAATAAAACCAGACGAAGCCCCAGCTCTTTCTAGGCTTACACCCTTCCCTTGACACTTGGGTTCGGAGAGCTCTGTCCTGCGTAGTCACCGGTCTGAACTGGAGGGGAAATATGACGTGAACAAACCGAGATTCCCCCTGGAAGTAGAACTTGGACCACGGCAGGGATTCTCACCTATCGCCAGTCATTGCTGCCTCGCCTGATCCCCCCCACCCCCACCCCCAAATATGACCCGTCTGACTATGACCACGAGGTGGTCAGCTTTCAGATAGGACCTCCGGACCTGCCTTCCCGCAAGGACCTCTGCTCAGGTGTGCTGCGTAAAATATTGAAGGTAAACCACCCAGATCACCCATCTACTTCATAGGGTTACCATATCCCACCTGGGAAACAAGAGGACCCCCCTGAGAGGGAGAGTGTCTGTAGCAACGCCTATCAACTCACCTGGTATGAATGTATTTTGTATGCTATACAGAACTGTTTTATGAAGATACAAGCTAACAGGCCCACCTCTCTCTGACTCTATATACTGTAAGGCAGGAATGCAACGGTGACTTGGTCGATTCTGATACAGGTACACTACCTCTTAGGGGGGTCCTCTTTTTCATAAGGTAACCCCAATTTAAACAGGGGTTGGATTGCAGCCTGCCCCGTTTTCGATAGCTCCTTTCGACCCTCCCCCTCCATGGCTGGAGTTTGGAACCGATCCATTGGAGGAATCTGGTTTCCTTAAGCCAAGGAGACAAGACGAGTAAGACAAGATCGCCTAGTCCAAAAGCTGCCTTCGGGATCTGATCCTATCGTTCTTCTGAAGAAGGAAAGAAAAATGCCACGTCTCTACCGCCTTAGACCTGCTCTGCCAGAGGGAGTTTACAAATTCTTCGGCCTAGTTCCAAGCTCTGAGCTCCTGCCTCTCACCACACACCTGCCAACAGCTTCAAAGGAGAGCGTCTCTGCTCGGCAATGCGCATGCACTCAGCCACCCGGGAAACCTTTTTTAAAGCAAGCTCTAGATTGTGGTCCTTTACAACAACAACAACAACAACAACAACAACGACGACGACGACAAACAAGCCAGCAAACAACCAAACCGTCAAGCCCGAACCGAAGTGAGCTGCTCGGATTTCACTGGAACTCCATGGGGGAAAGCAAAACCCAGTTGCTCCCCCCACACCTTTCGTTTTCTTTAAGCATTTTATTGACCGCAGGGAAGGTGGAGTTGGGGGGGGGGGGGTTGCTTACCCAGTACTATACGGAGCTTTCTGGCCTTATCTAATTTCCACAAGCCCTGGGGGAGGAGGGGGGTGGCATCTGATATTCCTTCTAGATAAGGTCCCTGACGGCCGTTCGCCTTATACGCCTTCCCTGTTACTTTAAAGCGGCATACGTAGCAGCTGATCCGACAGCAAAAGCAGTAAAGTCCTACGTTTAGAACCGCTCTCCCCCCAGCCCCCTGTATAAGCAGAGTTTTATGCCCGTCCGCCCTTAACGTTCTATTTTAATCACACTCACTGGGTGCCATGGATTTTTTCCCCCAGAAAGCGAGGGGAGGGGGAAAAAGGAGGGGGGGCGAAATTAACTTACTGAGAACGCTTGGGATCCATTTGGTAAGATGTACCTTCACTAACAGCAGTCTGAGACGCCGTAATCCACACTAAATGCCTTGTCCCACTGTCCCAGCATTAAACAGCTCTAGCAGCTGCGATGGTGGACAGTTAAGATTATATATGATGTAAATATATTGTGGGTTTGTCAGCTCCCCCAAACCATAAAACTTAGTTTAATGACATCACGTGTTCTCTGGGAGCCATTCAGGGCTTTTGCTTAGGGCCATCCACATAAATAACCTTCAAAAGTTTTAAACTACTAAATTCACATTGAAGCCATGGGTATTTCTGCTAATGTTCTCATGTTCTCAGTTAAACTAAAAGGCCTTTGCTCAATAATTATGATGATGTTAATAGTCATAACAATGCGGGATTTTTAAAAAAAAAATGGAACTTTGGTCTGTTTGATTTTTGGGGCCATTTTAAGTTCACACTGGGTTGACACGGAAAAGGTAAGTCATTTTTTATTTCCTTCTTGTTTTCAGAGATCTTTCGGAAAGGGTAGAGAGGCAGGCAGGGGAGAAAAAAATTCTCTCGAGAAAGTAGCAAGAACAACAATCAAAAATGAATCAGTCTTGGAACATGACTCTTTAAAAAGAAGAGAGGTTGAAATTAATCCATCTCCCCCTCCCTTCTTCAGGAAAGGCAGTTTAACCTAATTAATCATAAATACACTGCCGCTTCGCCCGATGACAATGAGAAAGTTTGGAGTCGTGCGTGTTAGGTTTTTAAAAAAGCAGCAGCAGCAACAACAACAACAACAACAACAAAAGAAGCCCTACAAAACCCACTCCTCCCTCAGATATGGCAAAAATTGGTCGGATTGTGTTAACCCTTAACTGTCAGGTCTAATTGTTGCTTGACAGTTTAGCGGTCAAACAGAAAAGAAAGACGTTGTTGACGATTTAACACAAACTGTTTCACAGACAGAAGGATCAGACTAGACACAGAACTACGTGAGTAGCGAACAGCCACCAGCATCCGCCAAATTATTTTCTGTGCTTGAGCAATTTCTCAATAGATTTACACAGCATGGGTAGAAAATAAAAACCTACAAGGAATAGTTAAAGGACTCTATTATTCTATTTGTAATTACCCAAGGCCCACATAGTCAGAGGGCCAGAGCGTTAAGCAAAAACTGGTTCAGGCAGAATGAAATTTACAAACCTAGTTTTGATTTGCTTAGCAGTATTTCACTGTAATGGACGGGAAAATGACAGTTCTGCCAGAAAAATAAAAGAGATTTCCAACTGACTGCTAAATGACAATAAAATTAAATGTCACAGCCTTTCTGAAAGCATTGTTCGAGACTTGTAAGGTGCCTAATAATAAATAAACAAGTATAGAAATACATAAATAAAAAGTATAGGGTGAGCTAGGGACAGAACGTCAGAGAGACATTCCATACTGGAGCACGTAGTACTCATTGTACCCTTAAAGACTTCCAGGCTGTCACTAAAAGAAACTTTTGTTTCCAGGTTCAGGAAATTGTTCCATTGTTGGAAATGTGTAAAGGAAATGCTATAAAGTTTTATGGAGCTATTGGCTTCTTGAAGCATTTGTTTCTACTGTAAATTGTTCTCAAGACACTCCAAAGATGACCTTAGGAGTGTGGGATGTCTATCCGGCTAGCATGTGTGTATATACACAGGTCTAGACAAATACATGTTGTATATCTGTCTATACCTATTTGTGTGCATACACACACACCATTCTCTCTCTCCCTGTGGGTGGGCGTGTGTGTGTGTGTGTGTGTGTGTGTGTGCGTTCATATATATATATATATATATATATATATATACACATACACACACGCTAGAGAATGGTGTGTGTGTATATACGTGTGTGTGTGCATACACATAAAACAAACCTCAGGAGTATTAAATTAGGTCAGTCACGTTAAATACTAAAAATAAGCACAGTTACGATAATAATAATAATCTGATAATTTTTGCAAGGAATTGGAAAAATAGTGGCTTTAAATAGACTTTTTTTCTTGAAGTATCAGGGGTTCCAGTACAGGTTTTTAATCGCCAAAGAAATGTCATTTTGTACTGACTTTCACAAACGGCACGTTCAAGAGTCTGCCCCACACTTCCTTTCCCAACCTGGCGGCTGAAATCCTAGCCCCATTGAAGCCTTTGGGAATTTTGCCATTGGATGAAGTGGGTCCGGACTTTCACCCTCAGCCTCTGTTGGAATATGGGCCTCGTCCTGCTATCACTTAAGTAAATGGAAGTTTTACCATGGGATTCAATGGGAATAAGGGTAAGGCCTACAGTCACGAAGCGGCCCGGTGCACCCCTACCACAACACGCCCAGTGGGAGTTGCGCCTGACCGGGCTTAAGTTGCTTCTCAACCTGTTCAAAGAGCGTCCAGCGGTATAAACTAGCCTGCTTTAGGGAGGGGATTTTTTTCCTGGGCTATACATTTGTGGCAGTCTTTGAAAACCATCTTCCTGGCAGAAGAGACCTTCTGTCAGCCGGGGGGGAAAGGAATACCGAGTCCCAAACCAAAGCCAAAGCTGCCATATTACCTGTGCCTTGGAAGTGGCGGTCTTCTCTCGTACTCTACAGGGCGAAGACCCCCCAACATTGAAAATACCCCTAGCTTCGAAGACTGAAGATATAGAAGTGCACAGAAAGGGCGTTCGGCCCCCGTTATCTCCAGAGAGATTTTTAAGGCCGCTTGCAGCAGGAATTGAATACAAGAAAATCCGCACACGGAGGTTTTCTCCGCGGGCACGCCAAAGTTTGGTATTCTTCAGGGTTTATTTAATATGACAAAATATAAGTTCCATGGTCTCTCACATATGCAACTTCAACCAAATAAATATGCGGAGTACATTATTGCGGGGGGAGTTATTAAGATGGACTACATGTAAACAAAGATGTATAACTTTTTTTGCTTTTTTATATACTTTTAGCATTTAGCGAATCTACATTAATTACGCAACAAATAAATACACAATAATATTAGGTCCAGACAATTCATTCTCCGCTCACCCCACCCATGCTTTACTTCCCTGCGCAGATTCAGGCCGATTATTTCATAGTCCAGTCCTGTCTTTTCATATGCAAATAATAAAACAAGGAAATCTAAGCCCGAACCAAACAAACTAACAAACAAAAAACAAAGCCTCTCAGAGTTTTTGCCCTGTTTGAGGACAAGTGCATCTAGGATATAAGCTGTGGACGTAACCAAGCCACGTACAAGGTAAACATTTTTCTTTTAGACTTCAGAAAGTGAAAGTAGAGATGTCAGGTCTTTTATGTAGGACTCCAGGATACAGAGGTTAATTTGCATACAAGTAAAATATATCAGCATTTTTCTTCTTCTATTAAGGTTAAGCAAACAGTTAAGGAAGATTCGGTGACTTTAGACGACTTACTCTGCGTTAGGTCTCTCCTAGGCAGCTTGTTATTGTTGTTGTTGTTACTATGACAGTACTGATAAAATACACCCCATTAGTTCTGCGGCTTGTTTTTGAGCAACATTATTATGACGGTTATTATTATTATTATTATTATAAACCCCCTTCCTCCCCCACCCCAAAAAAGAACATACAGGTTAGAACATTGAGTGCCATGAAGCTCTTTACACGAATTTCTGCATGAAGCTAAGGGCAGGTTTTTGCATACTAATAAGAGAACTCCTTTGTCTGATGGATTTGTGAGGGTATGTAACACAGTCCATTCAGCAATACGACCCCCTCCCCACCCCAACAAGAAAAGTTTTCTGAAGGTAGATTACAACAAAACTCGTGTATATGCGTATGGACTCTCCTCGGAGAGCCGCCCTTCTGCTTAGAGGGAATCTTTGCTTTTCAATTTGGAATCTTTCTTCCACTTCATTCTCCGGTTCTGAAACCAGATTTTGATCTGCCTTTCGTTTAAGCACAGGTTGTTGGCTATTTCAATGCGCCTCCGCCGTGTGAGGTATCTGTTGAAATGAAATTCTTTTTCTAGTTCCAGAGTTTGGTAGCGAGTATAACTCGTTCTGGAACGTTTGCCATCTGTTTCTGGAAAATAAAAGACACCACATGAAAAGCCAAAACAGTTCTGTTTCAGAAATAAATAACAACACAACAGACTATAAACAAATCTCCTTGGTAATGCCCAGGACAATTGTATCTGCCCAGGACACCAAGGTTTGTCCAGGGTCAACGTGTAAACTTCTCCTTTTAGAAACACTTTCCCACCAAAGTTTATATGGGTTTTCTTTAAAGATCAAACGCAGGCAGACGGGTCAGAAGGGAACCTGTTTCCTGTTACAGGCTAAGTAAGTGTGCAAAAAGAGGGAAATTATTTTCCTGGGCTGGATTTTTATCCTGGAGAGGGTGGCAGAGGAAAAGCCAAGTCTCCATAGACGGGCTGACTTTTTATATGTTTTTTGTTTAATCTATATATATTTTTAAAAAAGAGAAGGCTGAAAGACCGTGTGTATTTTTAAACCCCCCTCCAAAAATCGGAATATTGCCTTTTATACACGTTTTGTTTCTATGATCCAATTATGCTGTCATAAATTTGGGCGTATATAGCCTCTAAGCCTTTTAGTGGACAGTTTTACGAGCAATTGATGCCTTAGTCGTAAAATTTACGACCTTCGGTTTTTTTTATTATTTGCCCCGTATGGCCTATAAAACCAAGGCAAACCCTGTGAAACAAAATCAAGAAGTGAAAGTTTACCATGGCTCATGTGTAGTTTGGTCATCCACGGATATATTTGTGGTGGTGGCTGCTGCTGCAGTTGTTGCCCTCCTTGTTGTGTAGTTTGCACCGGCTCCGCTTTGATCTCGCTAGCGCTCTTAGATCTGTCCTCCAGCGCCGTGTTACCAGCCTTCTGACCGTAAATTCCTGGGTTTAGAGGAGTCTGGTCGTCTCTGGCTAGAGAGCGGCCTGAAGAACCCATGACTGTACAGGAAGGTCGCTCGGGGTTATTTCTAGGGCTTGAAGACATGTCCAAACCGTTCAGAGAGTTGGAAGAACCAGAGGATGGGAATGTGATGCTTAAATCCAGCCCACTGTAGCAATACCTGGATGACTGAACCTCAGACACAGATCCATAATTCCTATAACTTTGCATGGTATAGGCAGGAGCATTTGGACTTTGCTTATAGAACGAATTGGCTACGTAAGAACTCATGTCGGATTTTTTTGCACCCTTTTGATTAGGCTTGATTTGTGGCCCTTTGAAGTTCAGGGGGTTTTTTGTTCTCTAAAGTGCAGAATTTATAGGTGGAGATTCTTCTTTCTTTATTCTATGTGCGCTGCCCAAATATGGCATGTTTAAATAGAGTCACGTGACGGTGTGGGCCAGTCATAAATTTGGCTTGATGACCCCAGGAGGTTATTGATGGAAGCCTGCGAGAGGGATCTGATATGTTGGCAACGCAACCGAAAGGCCCCACGTACAAAAACCAAGACAACGAGACTATAGCGTCACCTGGTGCCAGGCCTGTGGTACAACGCTTCGTGAAATACGCCGTGCCCGGGCCCCTCACTGCACGCGTTGGGCTGGGGTGTAGCGGGGCAGCATAGATTAAAAAGTCTGTAGCCTCTCAGAGAGACGGAAGATTTGGCTCGTTTTGTGCCGACAGAGCTTCACGAGCGGACGTGGACGGCTTTTGCTTTGCCTCGGTGTGGGCTTAAGCCGGGGAGGCTCCATGCAAAAAAGATGTTCTTTTCTTTGTGCGCATGTATGGTGTGGCTCTCACAACGACGCAGGGTGGCCATGCACCGGGGGAGACACGCATGCCCCCACGCGTGTCCGGGTGGGAAGCGTGGCTCGTAGGTGTGTGTGGGTGAGCACGTCGGCAGGACCAGAGAGCTGCCTGGGCGTTTGCTGTAGCACGAAACGCTTTAGTTTTCCTAGTTCTCAAGACGCGTTAGGGTGAACGGTCAGCCATAGTTTGTTTTGTCAGAATAATGCATCAGCTCCTGTATTCATATCTATAAATAATATGTGCCATGTATTGGGAGCAATCTGCATCTCGGACAGGACATTCCAAATAGCACATACACTGAATATAATGCATAGATGTATACAGACATTGTGCATATGAATGTGCCTAGGATGTGTCATCTCAATCTCCTGTAACATGCACCTCTACACAGCAGAAGGGAATACGCACGCTAGCTCTGTGTCTCTCTCTGTGTGTGTGCTGTGGTATGCGTTCATATCAGTGTATGTATTCAGTGGCAGCGAATCCTATCAAGGTCCCTCTCCATAAATATTTCATAGCTTAGGTAAATGAAATAAACACGAGCAACGCCTTATCTTCGGTACAGGTGACAAAAAGCTCTGAAGTGTTAAGCACAGGCTGTTTCTGTCATGTAGCTGTAGTCAAGAGCGAAAGTTTATAATTTCTACCACCTTTACCACTGCAGTTTGCTGCTGGAGGAAGTAGGGAGACCTGAGCACCGTGCTCATTGAGACATCAGATCTGCTTCTCGGGGGCAGTTAATTAAATTATTGCATTAAAATCGGATCCCTTTTTCCAGACTGCCTACGTGTGTGCCACAATATAGCAGAATGACAACCGTTACCACCCATTCCAAAGGCTGTTGCTTTAAAGTCTGTGGCGGTCACGTAGCTAGAAAAACTTTTATTTTTATATGACAGTTTAGACTGGGAAAACAATAGTTTGCTTGTTTCTTTGTTTGTTTCTAACCTGCCTGTTTTCTCTGCTGTGTACCGAAAGGATTGCTTTGTAAACGCCTGGGTTACCCTGCTTTCTTACGCCGCTTTCTGTAACGTAAACAAGCGGGGGTGGAAAATAAGTAAACTATGGGACCAGGAACCTCTCTGGGCTTTTTATTTCGACTGAATTCCGCCGAACCCTGGTTGTTTGATACAAACTTTAAAAGATTATGGTGCGGCTTGACAGACATGCCTCTATCCCACTGAGTGCAGGATACAGGATGTTCGTGCCACTGGTAAAATGCCTATGTACCAAGTATCCCACAGAGGACATAAAATGTAAGTTGTGCTCAATCCTTCGTAACACAGAAGTCTACGACACACCGTAGTGTAATGTGAGCATTGTTTATTTCATAGCATGATATTGTCAATTACCCTCCCCTGAGTGCCAGCTGCTCTGAAGAAATGGGCTAAGAATTCTGGAAAACTGTGTGGGATTGCCTCAAGCTGAGTGTTCATCCGCAATTTCAAATGGCTTCTTTGCTTGTTTGTTTGTTTGTTTATTCAGTAACAGCAATAAACATTTTGATCTGTGAATTGACTAAGGAGGATTGCAATAAAAATACTATTTGAACTTTGGGAAACCTTATTTCTTATTTCCCCCCCTTTCTTAAAAAAGGAAAGGTATGGGATAGACTCGTTATGTCCTTTAACAATACAGTAACAAGACAAAATACAAGCGACAAAGCAAAACCCTTTCGGAATATTTTTGAATGAGGGAAGTATGGAGGAGGGATGGGGGTGGGGAAGGATAAAGGAATTTGATTTGGGGGGAAAGAACACGCAGAGAATAAGTAAACTTTTTAACAGGCTCTTATCACCAGGAGGGGTTCCAATTGAATCTCAGAGGCCAGTCTGTAAACTTTAAAAATAATATTCAGTTTTATTAAATACTCAACAGTAGTCCTCTGGACATGATCTTTATACATGAGAGGGTGTAACACAAGATTTCTTTTTTCTACTGCTATAGACCTCCATTCACTTTATACTGTTGAACATTACAGTGCTAAACATAAATATAAATACAAGATACCACAAATACAGCTAAAAATATTCACACATAAACTGTCACAGTTTGCAATGATGAGCCAGGTATTGTTTAAATACAATTAGGTTACTCTTGGAGATGCTATATTTACGTGGAAAGAGATTTCAGGGCATTCTTTTCAACATGGGAGGAAATTCGGTGGTTTTTTGGGTGACCATAATAACCCAACAACTGCAGAGAGTCCATTTTACAAGGGTCATCCCAACACAGCGAGGCAGCTCTTCAGGGTGTCCTGCCTCCTGCGAGCCAATTTCTTTTCAGGGAGAAAACCGTGTGGCTATCAACACAGTCCTTAAAGTTAGACAACTGGGCAAGATGAGTGCAGGGCAGGGTTTAAAGTCAAACCTAAGGGGGGCTGTGGCGTGAGATCTGAGCTGAATACCGGGGAGAGGGGAAGGTCTGTCTTTCATGTCCACGTTGGACTCTTATATTTTTAATGTAGCCAACCCTATACGTTGTGCCAGTGATAAATACAGCGTGTTTGCGAGGAGGGGTGGGGGCTGGGCTGGAGGGGGGGTATAAGAGGGCTTAGCCGTCGATTTTCACTCCTTTTGTTTTTCCTCCTCTGTCTCTTCTCGTTTCTCTTCCTTGGCCCCCAAGCTATCCGCAGCTGCCCCGGCGCCTGCGCCTGCTCCCCCCGACAGAGTGGAACTCAAGTTACTTTCTTTTTTCCATTTCATCCTCCTGTTCTGGAACCAGATTTTGATCTGACGTTCCGTTAGGCAAAGTGCGTTGGCGATCTCGATCCGCCTCCGCCTGGTCAAGTAGCGGTTGAAATGGAATTCCTTCTCCAGTTCCAGGGTCTGGTAGCGGGAATAGATCTGACGACCCCTCCTGCGATCCGCTCCATAGCCGACTCCTAGGGATTCGGAAACAAGGCAAACTAAAACTCATTAGTGAGACATCCAGACCAAAGCAAACCTCTATTTTTACCACTGCAATCACAACCTCGACCCTCCCTTCCATCCCCTCCCCTCGGATCCCACATCCCTATTGTCATTACTCCCCACCCCCCCGCCCCAAGTTCTTAGCTCCTCTTTGCCCAGCGTCAAGTTAACACACTCAGCCCCTGCAACACAAATTCCCACCTAGGCGTGCTACTCCTTGCAAAGCTTTGGAGGGTGTCTTGCTTTAATTAATTGCTTTAATTCTCCCACCTACCAGAGAGTCAGAGATGGAGAGAAGAAAACTAGAGTCCCCCCCAAAAAAAGTGTTGCCTTGCGTTCTAGAAATAGATTCTTCCTCTTCTGTGTGTGCAACACAATTTCACAAATTCCCTTGTAGGACTCTGTCACAGGGAGGGGCCCTTTCTTACAGACCTTCCCGTCCCCGTGTATATAAAAAAGGTCCCTACTCACCAATCATTAAAACTTATTTCTCCCACGTAATATTTTGTACTTAACTCCAAAGCAGAGCTCGGTGCACTTTATTACAGATATTTTACACTCTCGGAGTCTTTTAATTAGAAAGAGCATAACAAGCCATATTTGCTTGCAACAACTTAACAAATAAAAGGCCTGTAGCGGCAACTGTGAAGGAGCTATATTATTGTTTTTATAGGGCCATAAAAAGTAGCTGAGCCTGTTCTGCTCGGGAGATGGTCGTAAAGATGGTTCAGTTTATTTAATTTATATCTCCAAGCTGTAAAACTTACCACTGTGGGAGTTCATGCGTTGCATCCAGGGATATATTTGAATGCTAGTTTTTTGTTCTTGCGAAGTGTTCCTGTTTTGGTCACTGGTAAAATCCTGTGGAATGGAAGTCTGTGTATTGTGTCCCATAGAATTTTGCCTGCAGCTGGAAAGCATGTCTTTTTCTTGGTAAAAAGCATTAGATCCATAGTCATAGGGTCCTCGGCTGGAGCTAAACACAACATTATCTTGCGGTGAATAAAAAGGAGAAGAGTAAATCCGGTTTTGAGCAACGGCTGCTCCATAGGTAGAAAAATGCCTGACGGGGTCATAAGCCGTTGAATTGAGGGCTACATTGGGTAGCACATCCTGGCCACTGGTTAGATGGCAAGATAACGAGGGGTTTGTAAAATAGGAATTCATACCGTCCCCTATACCTGGGTGTATGATTTCTTTAATATTTATTTCTGTCTCCAGTTTGTAGCCTGAACTAGATTGTTATAGGGAAGGCTCTACTCCAGGACAGACAAAATGACAAAGTCAGCTGACCCGATTGGAGCCAATAGGAAGCTAGATGTCAAGAAAGGGAAAAATTGCTTTTGCTTGTGTTGATTCCCCAGTTGAAACTAAGTATGCATTGGAAGTAAGTCTTGAAATTCTAAATATAAGATGGTTTGGAAGAAGGGGGGAGCAAATATTAAGTGCGTGGGGGGGGGGTTTGAAGCGGGGCGGGAGGGACTCTTCAAGATAAAAAACAACTCTGAATTAAATTTGAAATTTCACAACCCAATCTAACTTTCTCTCTCTCGCTATCTCGCTCGCTCGCTCGCTCGCTCTCCTTCTTTCTTGTTTTCTTTCTTTCTTTTTTTTTAAAAAAAGCACAGCTTTGAAAGTACAGAATTTTTTTTTATGTTTTCCTGTTATCTGGCAGCAAAATAGCCCAGAATTCAAAGTAATAAATCTCAGGTGCCCACAGCATATTAATCCATAAATTATCCATCTTTCTTCGTTTCCTCATAGAGGGTTGGTCAATATTATGGAATCAAGTGGTTGTGTTCTTTACGAGGAAAATATTGCATAAAGGGATCAAAAAGAAAAAAAAAACATGGCGACTGCTCAGCTGATAATGTGGCATTTAAAGCTTCCCTGAACTATGGATTAGGGAAAGAACATTGTAATTAAAAAAAAAAAAGACAACAATCCGAATTCACATTAGTCTGGAAGCTGGACGTTCTCTTTTAGTGCAGTTTGACATTCCTGACCTGAATATTTCCCTGGTAATTTTCAGTGGTTGGCACTGTGAGAATATATTTACATTTTCAACAGCAACCACAACAAAACTCACACTTTTCCTGTGTGCGATGTAAGGGCATTTTGAGGCACTGGGAGAAGACAAGCACCTCGTGTTTACGTTTGCATCAATTTATGGTTTCAGATATTTACAACAGATTTAGGGAACTTCCTTTGCAAATGTTTAGTTAGATTAAAAGAGGATTATATTATCTCTTCTCCTGGTGAATTGCACCTCGAACTAATTGAAATGGAGGCAGCTAATCTCATTTTAATTTCAACCCAGTCCCATAAATTGCTCCTTAAATGTAAAACATACCTGCTGATCTGTAAATATTGCAAGGTATATTCATCATTCTCGTGGCTTGCTATTTAAAAATTCAATTATGGCAGGGAACCCTTGGCCTCTTTTTTTTTCCTTCTCGGGCAGGGTTGATTTTAAAATTTGGGGATTTGTGTCGAGTTCTGCTGAGATGCAGGCTCCAGGGGGCATGGTACAAATTCGAACAGCTGAATGTGTTTTCTTGCTGTTAGTCAATATCTCTAATCTCTTTTAAGCGATGTCTCCCCTAAAAGATTTTAGTTTACAAAGAAGAGGGGGAAAGCTATATTTTCCCCCTAGCTATAACCGGAACCCGGATGCCAAAGGATTTTATGATCTTTTTCCTCTGTGTAACAAAGCAAAGTAATCAATGGTGGCAATAAAGCCATAAACGAGACTACAACTGAAAAAAAAAAAAGCCTCGTGTATTCATCTTCTATAACATTAAGGCTTCCCTTGAGTGTCACTAGAAAAATAAAATAAAGTTTCTAACCAAAAAAAAAAAAAGCTCGCTTGGAAGTGCACACCATGTTATTCAGCACTGTTGACCAGCTTGGTTCCCACCCTGCAGGACTCAACTTGTGGCCAGCCTGGTCCAGAGATAGGAATTATGCCTGTGGAGAAGATTTCCTGGTATTTCCCCCTAAACGAAGCTGATTTTGGTTTCTTGTCCCTACCCGCTCCTCCCTCTTCCCCAGCCATTTGACGAGGGCAGTTATGGAAACACAACAAAATGGAACAAAAAAGGGACCCAGGTTATCCCCCTGGTGTTGACAAGTTGCACATCCAAGCAGATGCATGTGTCTGCTGATGCGTAGATGTGATCTAGATTAGAACTGTGAATATATGCATGGATGTACATGGCCTAGAAGAACAAGCTCAGTGGAGACCATGGTTACTTTGGAAACCAAAGATATCAGTGGTCTCTGCTTCCAGAGATGAACCTGTGTACAATAAGCTGAATGAAGGCATGCATGCATGGAGATCCTCTTGGTATGTTGCCTTACCTTATGCATTACTTATGGTCCAAATACACTTGGAGAATGAATTGAAAGTAGCTCAGGTACCCTTGAAAGATACATAGACAAGACCCTATATGGAGTTTGGTTCATGTGGCTTATTTCACCTAATAGTGAGGCGTTTATAAGAATCCCAGACTTATTAAAGTTTCGGGGAAAGTCTGCTTGGCGGGATTAATTTTTGTATAGGTGCTGTTGTATTAAAGACCTGCGTGATAACCGCGGGACGGGGAGTGGAGGAAGTTAAGTGTTTTATTACTTCTCTAAACAGAGGGCAAGGCTTAAAAGTCTGGTCGATTTATAGTGAACAGAAAACAGCTGCCGTAAAGAAACTTAAAATAGAAGGCTTTCCCTGCTGAAAAAATCAGGTTTCTTGGGTGGAAAATAAAAACCCCTCCTGCAAATATGAGCGGGCATCACCAGTCTCAATCTAGCCTTTTAAATGCACTAGATTTTTAGTCAATCTATATTTTAAGTAGTACTGGGGTTTCTCGAAAGTGTTTCATCAAGGTATGTCACTAGCAAAAGGTATTTATATTTTTCCCCCATGAAAACGTGTATAGGGAAATATCTAGGGCTATTTCTGGTTAAATTGGTCTGCAAACAATTATGTAAACTCATCAGCAGAAGCAAGAACAGATGTTTTATTAAAACTGCTACACAGCAGTGGAAATATGCACAAGTCCTCGAGTAGTTCTTTAATAGCAGTTGCTCTTTGTTCCCAGAAAATAAAAAGCCCACAGAAATCTGAAATAACATCCACTTCTCATAAGCCATATTCCTGTTCCCCAGCACATACACGCGCACTCACGCAACACACACGCTCACACACACACACACACCCTGATGTTCACAAGGGGAAAAAAGAAAAATATGTGTCGGGAGAATTTTTTTCTCTCTCTCCCAGCTATAATTAGTGAATTGAAGACCTGAATTAGAAAAAAAGGCTTCACAAATGCAATCCCAACACATGTGTTCTCTGTCCCCACTAATTACTGGAAGGAAACAAACCCAAATCGTCCTCCCCCTGCACACACAGACACCCTCCAGTCTTAATAAAGCGCTACTGTCAGATTCCTATTCTGCTTAGATCCTGAATGCAAATTCAGACGCCTGTCTGTTTGTTTGAAGAGGGAATGAGTTTGTTGTCTGTTAGTCAGAATGACCAATAACACAACTGCAGTCAAAAGCAATCACACTCTGTTAGCCAGCGCTGTAGAAGTCTACTTGTACATAAATCCAGGCTGTCTTTGGGTGCGTTTATCCTGCCCCAAAAGTTACTATGGGGCAGAAGTGTTTACGGCGACGTTCTGTGCAGTAGGAATATAATTTGAACATTCTGGAGGTGTGAGCGACGAGAAAATGTTTGTATTTTGAATTTACTGATTAGTATTCCACGTGTGTGTTTGTGTGCGTGTATGAGGGAGAGTACAGACTAAAGAGTGTGTGTGCAAAGAGAATTTATATGTTGAATATCTGTCTGAATTATATATGTGTGCATGTATAGACACATACATTATATAGAACGAATGTGGATAGTCCAACCAGAAATTCTTTTTGCATGCACATACCCAGCTATACATGCAAGAAATGAGTGCATTAATGCACATATACTCACACATAGTATGTAGACTAGAGAAAGAGGTGCTGTGCATTTCTGAGCTGAATATTTTACGGCTGTTAGACGTAAACACGTGATGTAATTAACTTTCTTCCTGATTTTAGCTGATCTCACCTTATATCTCTGAGCTCTCTCTTTTTTTAACCTTGACATGTACTGCGCACGTGAGTTCTTGCCCTCTGTTTATTGTTTTATCCCTGTATTTTTATAGCAAGGACTTTCTCTAGTCAAATGTTGCCGTTCTTTTAAAGAGAGCTTATTTTAAAAAAGAGATAAAAACGAAAATCTATTTGAGGATTACTCGGCACAATCTGCGTCATGGGCCGCACTGTTTCCCAACCTGAAATGTTTTGCATTGCTTTGAGTCGCTTTTTTTCCCCCCTTAAGTTATATTGCAGTAATTATACCCTAGAAGGAAGAGTCTGGCAGCTTTTGATTAAAATAGAAGAGGAAATCTAGCGCATACTTTCTATTCAGCGCTTGATGGACTGTTTAAACTTTATTTCAAGGTTGCAGACAGATAGTTCTGAAAGGGACAGGCTATTTGGCAGGGTTATTTGCCACTTCAAGGCATCTTCTTGACAAAGGTGCAGAGAACAATAATTAGCAATAATAGAGCTCTCTCTTTTCTCACTTTCACCTCTTTCCTAGGAGACTTTAATAATCATAATAATTAATACTATAAAATATTTACTATTAGTAATAATATTACTATTATATAAACGCCTTTTCTGCAGTCCTGTATGCAAGTGCATTTAATATCTCGAGAGACCGATTAGAAAGACAATATTTACCATCAAGTGTATTTCAAATTTTGTATAAAGAGTAGTTTCTACTCACCAGCCATTTTACTGATTTTGTTGCCTGGCTGATGGAAATAAGTTTAAACATACTTTGTCTTATGTACTGTTATTTAGAAAGAAAGAAAGAAAAGATTTCGCTATCACCTCATTATTACTACGCACAAAAAAAGTTTAATGTACAAACCTTTGAATTAACTTCCAGAACTGAAAAATAACAGTTCTAAGGTAACAGGGGAACGGAGCTGCTGCAAGTTTGCGAGAGCCATTCTGTAATCACTGCGCACATTTCCAGAAGAAGGAAAAAAAAGAAGAAGAAGACAGAATTCTGGAATCTGTCAAAACACATATCTCATAAACAGGAAACTGGGAGTTGGCGGGGCGGGGTGGGGGGGGGAGATAAATTAAGCTATTGCGCTATTTAATTTATTCCTTTTTTCCTACTAAAGTTTCTAAGGTAGTGGAGAGTTTCTTTATATTCATTTGAATTCGTATTCTAAGTGAAATAGACAGTTATGATGCCTGAAATACCATTGCTAATCTGTGGATTTATTTATTTTTTCCTTACCAGATTTATTGGTGGCCGGCTCCCCAACAAAAGAAGCCAGAATCGAAACCTCTCCGGAGAAATGGAACTCCCCTTTGTCTTAAATTGCCAAGTAACAATGTTGCAGCTAAAGTTAGCTTCTGCACCTTCCACGTGCTATGCAATTATGAGTAATGCATGGGTATAATCCAATTTTCAATGTAACAGTTATGTCAAATGTTTGATAATTAAATGCACTTATGAATAAACATGCTCAGTGCGGAGGAAAACCCAGCTAAGGCGTGGATAAAAGCAAAATAAGTGAGTGTTGCCTGGTGTATCTGCAAATAGAATCCCTTAAAATCAAAAAGTAGGGACTTTTTTCTTCCATTTGATCTAGTAAAAAGCATTGCTACATTCCACCCGCCCCATCTATTTTGACGAATGAATGCATCAGCTTGTATCGCATGTATGTTCTGCCTCACATGTTAAAGGCGGGTATCACTGTAGCATCCCAGTGCCCTGTGCATTTCAGAAAACTATTGTTTATCTTAGATGTTCTGTTCGGTTGCCTGAAAATATTCCCGGCGATCCTGGTTTGTGGTTTGGAGGGGGGTGGGGGGCGGCGGTTAGGACATTCAAGATAGCTGCATGTATGACGTCACTGAGCTGACGCCAGCAGTGGTTAACTAGCTTAAAATTATTCAGTGTATCTGTATCTATATAACTCTAGCTATAGACACGCGACTATTTATGGTCGGTGTACAGATTAAAAATAAAAGGAAGACCATTTTATTACGTTCTGGAAGGATAACTCAACAATGAAAAATCGTTGTCATTAACTATAGGCAGCTTTTTTTTTTTCTTTTATTGTTCGCCGATCCTAAAGCAGAAATTTAATCTCAGGTCGCGAGTAAAAAATAATAATTCAGGAAACAATATTAGATGCCTTAATGATGCTTTTTTCAGGGGCGATCACTTAGACCGAATGAAGCCATATATTTGGCGACAACCTCTGCTCTTTGTTGAATTTACACATTTGCATGGTCTTTAATCGAGTTGCAATTTAATATTTCAGGATTTGCTTAAATACACTCATATTTTCAAGGGGGGGAAATCTCGTTCCCAAGTTGACATGCCTTATCTATTTTTATGACTGCACGTACATTGGAATGATTTAAAACACGGGAACATGGAAGGAAAGGAGCTTTTAAAAAGAAAGTGAGGGGGAAGAAAACTTCTAGTGAATAGATATAAAGTGCAACGGAGGAATTTCAATCAGCTTTTAGAGGCCAAACTTTTTGAAGTACCGTTCAGTGAGTACCTTAATAGGGGGTCGTTTATGGAAGTTCCAAAGGGTGTCGGAGGAGGACAGAGAGAAAACATTAGTGACTCTTTTAAGGTACTAAAACTTCCTTGCAAATCCGGCCTTTATTGTAGTTCAGCTTTTTGCAAGTCAGGTTGTTTTACCCACTCCTTCCCCACCACTCTCCACACCCAGCTCCCCACCCGCCCCACAAACAGGCACCAAATTGCAAAATTGCTGGCTTGCAAGTTTCTGTCACTTGGTGGCAGTATACAAAACGAGTAAACAAAACGGGCAGAAATTTAAACCCTCGCCCAGGGAGAAGGAAAGGCGGAAAAAAATTCGCTACCTGTGGAAACAATAGCAACTGTACAACATAGATACGAGGCACGCGCATTATTTCAACGCTAGTGGGTTTGGGTTTCTTTTTGCCCCTTGGCAATCAACACTCTTAAATCGGACCAAACCGCCCCAAATCCGGGGTGGGGGAGAGTTTTCCAGAAAGGTGTGTCCACACGCGACAGGCAGAAACGAAACAAAACGAGCCCTTGGAAACACTCGCTAGAATCAGAATACTTAGGAATGTCCGCATCCGTTTACCTGACTCTCAGAGCTTCTTGCTTGTCAGCTAGTCTCTTCTTCCTTCTGTCCATAACTGAAAACGCACTGAGATGTCTAAAGATCTTCCTTGTTTTGTAGATACCATTCGACAAAGATGCGGATGGTAGCTACTTGCGGTCGTATTAGCTGTAATCTATGTCTGTCTAAAAACTTCTTTTCTCGGTCACCCTATTTTATATGACTTGAGTATACACTGGACACATTATCTACAGAGATGCCTTGGGATGTTTTAGCACCGCTGTTGTTTCCCAAAGCTCTGGACTGCTTCCATGTAGCAAGGCCTTCCCTAATCAAACCTGATGTTCCGAGGACTGAACAGAGATTAGCATTCGATTATATTTTCAGTAGCGCTAGCAATAAGAAATGGAAGGATCTTTCCTCTGAAAAGACCAGGAATTCCTCGATCTCCTGGGGTTAGGCGTATTTTTTTAAAGAAAACATTTTTCCCCTTAATATTTTGTCTCCCTACGGTCACCAAAGCTTTGACTGGCCTCCAATATTCCTTTCTTTAAAAGCATTCGCTGGAGAGAATTTCGAACGTAAACATAGTTAAAAATAACATTCATTCATGTAGCAATGCCCCCGACACGCGCCACATTGAAAATCGAAGTTCACATTATCGCAGGAGCTATTTACGCTTAACACGAATGTGAATTTATAACTTAGTTGTGTATTAACATCCTATTTCTGGACAACATGTGGGCTGGGTGGATTCACCGCCCCTCCCCACCTTGCTACCATATTCAAACTTCTGTAAACTGTTGTATAATTATTACTATACTATCACTCTCTCTATATTACATATACATATATATATATATAATTTATGCATATTAATATTATATATTATTCTATGTTTACCCCCTTTTAATATGGAAGTGTTGCAACACACGCAGACACACTTTGGAATATAATCTGCATCTGTATCTCATGTTCTTACTTCTCTATGTTTTACCATGATACATGATAAAATATATAAAAAGATTTATCATACTCCGATCCCTAGACAAAATTAGGACCAGATATAAACACATGTAATTAAGTATATGACATCTTTCCATTAATATCAATGAAACTGTCCCAAACATTCCTGTTAATTCTATCTATTACAGTAAGCTCTGTAAATGATGCTATTTAATAGATTTGATCACGTCATTAAAATACGAACATTGCGGACAATATAATTTACATTTCAATAATGTTACAGACCCCTGAACTTTTGAGCCAACTACATCAGTAGAAAAGCTGCTATGTGTCTGCAGTTATAGGTCAATAACGCGGTTATTTTCTTATGATCCCGCCTCTGCAGTGATGCTATTTATTTCCTCTGTTTTAGTCTGTAAAACTCCGAGAATATAAATCATTACGTTATTCATTTTATACCTACTAAAATGGTTCTCAGCATTGCAAGTATACGAAACGATGACAGTCCGTCAGCCTAAGTAGAAAATCAATACATCAAAAATTATTTTGTATACCCGATTCCAGGCCTCGCGGAGCTGACAGTGGTTATTGCAAACAGTAAATGCAACTATTGCAATAAAATATCGAAGCAAGAGGGATAGGTTTTTGGTGAGATTAACCACAACTCACGAGAGGCTCGCAGATGTATTTAGTCTGGAGCCTTTAAAAAGACACTATTTCTGTAATGACGTACTTCCAATAAACAGTCATTGTTTGCTCATAAAACGTCTTTACGACTATACGGATTGCAGACAAGGGGCGAGACAACGTGTTTTCAGGGAAGAAGCCGCAGACAACATGGTTTCTCTTACTTTAAAAAAATAACTTAATTCCGCACAACCTAACAGATTCTTCCTTCGAAAAAGTGCCTCCGAAATGCATGAGGCAGAAATTGTTTCGAGAAACCATTTTTTTAAAATTAAAAGTAACTTCTTGCGCTTAGCCAACAGTCAAAACATGGGTGGTGGTGTTTGGGTTTAAACAGACGAAAAGAAGACAATTTTCAGAGTCAAAAATGCAGGCACAGATGGATGGCTTTCGGAAGGATAGTAGGATAAACACGTGCAATTATTTTTAAATGGCCATATATGTGTGCGTCTGTAATATGATATATAATTCATATTATATATTATGCTATATATTATATATATCACACATAGAAGCATAGAAATCAAATTAAGAATCATCCCCCGGTAACTTCCAAAACACTGATCACTTTAGATAATAAACCCCTATGTAGTCTCCAGAAAGGCTGCAGTACAGAGGCGGCCATTTATTTATTTAGTCTTTAAGGGCAGAAAATGCTAAATATTTCACTAGCGGCACGTTTTAGGAATGAATCGAATACATTTTAACGCGGAGTACTTTCTGTAAGGGTTTCTTTTCACATATTGTATTCATATGGGGGCAGCAGTAATTTATAATGAGGCAGGAAGCAAGAATTGTCTTTCTCACCCCTCCCCCACCTCAGGTTTTAGTCACAACAATGTCTGGCTTATCTTTTACTCGATGTTATTATTTGGGTACACTGTTTTGTACTGTAACTTTTACCGACAGGAATTTCTATGACAAATCTCGATAAATATATATATATATTTTTCAAGAGGGGCTGTCACGTCAGAGAAGAAAAGAGATATATACTTTCCAGGAAATTAAGTTAATACATTACAGACATTCTTAAATGAAACCAACTCACATATATTGTTCTCTTGGACGGGTGAATAAATGAATGGAGTAAGGCGTGTGTGTGTCGAGGTGCGGGGGCGGGTAGGCAGTAGAGGGGAAATGGTTGCCATTTAAATTACATGTGTTGTAATTGAAGAAAAAAATATTTCAGGAAATTAAAAGACAGGAGAGAAATGGAAAGCCGAATACAATTGAATAGCTCCGCGGACTTTTAAACAAAGTCATAATAATAACAATATGACAACATAAAAACCCCATATGAAAATGTCCCATAAGAAAGTTATTATTATACGAAACGGGGCTGGTGGGGGAGCTAAAAATATTTGTCATGGCTCCTTCTGAGGCGAGTGAACACTAGCAAGAACAGCGGTAATATTTTCAGCCTCTTTGGACCAGAGGCGGAGTTTGGGGAGAAAAGGGGCGATCTCAAAATTGCAAAGCCCTGGGGGGGGAATCAAAATTCTGGGGGGGGGGGCGGAGGCTCCCTCTGCCTCCGGTGCCAGCGTTTGGAGAACCCCGTTGGGGGGCTGGGCGAGCCAGCCCGTGTCTGATGCACACAAATAGAAGCAAAGCCATAATTGCTCATTAAAAACGGCACTTAAAAAAAGAAAAAAAAAAAGCCGGCTTCCCGGATGCGGCTGGCTGGCCCACTGCGCATGTGCGCTAAAGAGTCGAGGTTGGCTTCTGATTAAAAGTTTGGACTGGGATTACCTTTTTTTATCATTTTCATCTAGAAAAAAAAATCGCTTCCGGGGTCCCTGCCCCCCCCGCCCCCGCCAGGCTCCATCCGAGCCCCCCCGACTCCTTGAGTTTAGCCGGCAGATCAGTGGCTTTATTTTTTTTTTTTTAGGCCTTTCAGTAAGTCTCCCCCCCCTCGCCCGCCCGCCCCTTCCCCACCGCGGCACCACCCCTGCGAACACTGCACCATTGTAAACGGAACGGCAGACTGCAGCGCGCATCCCTGTCTGCCTCCAGCAAGCCGGCTCCCCATCAACGTGACATCACAACCCGTAAACCCTTTCCCCCCCGCCCCCCCCACCGCATTAACTACATTGCTGCCGAGCCTGAAGCATATTCCCTCATATCCAAGCTACACCCCTTCGCCTACCCCTCGCTCGCAAAACGATGCATCATTATCTTTAACACTCATTGCTATGGATCATTAGTTACACATTTGAGCCAATAAGGGAACACTTACCAGTGTTGCCTGTCTCCCCCTCTCCCACTCTTTCTCTCTCTTTCTCTTTCTCTCTCTCTTTCTGTTCCGCTGACGCTGCAGCTCAGCTCCACAGAAACATTAAAAAAAAAACAGATGGAAATAAAAGCAAAATAGTTCTTCTCTGGTTGGATGGGGAGGAGGGGAAGCTGGGTGAGGCAGCTATTCTTTCTCTCTAAAAAAAAAAAAGGTATTTACAACTCCTTGCGCCCCTCATCACTGCATCCTCCAAGGGGAATGCATTGGTTTTGCCCCTAGGGGTGGAGAATAAGAGACGGCAACAAAACGCAGGAGTAAACTCATCATTCCCAAAATGCCCAGAGCAACCAACAAATTCCAACCCCAAAGGAGGAAAAAAAAACACCTAGATTTTTAAAAAAAAATAATAACCTTCGTCATGCTAATAATTAGGTGGGGGAAAAAATACCATCCTACCCCTGGCACTGCTTGGACTGTTAAAGGAAGGACTACTGCGAAAGAGTCATAAGAGAAACCACAATAAAAAGTTCACGTTCATGGATGGAGTCCACATGACTTCCTGTGGCCAATCCAACTTGTGATTCAGTCGTAAACTTTTATTGCTTAGCTGTAAATTTTCTGCAAACAACCAGGAATGCGTTGCATTTTTGCGACGAGTGCAAATGCTCTCCTCTGTCGCCATGTTTATACAATGCTTTCTTAATATTGGTAATTTTTCCCCCTCCTCACCTCACCCCTCCTCGCAATTAAAGCGAGCAAATTAGTACGGGGCCGAGAGAAATTCAGATATTTTCCTATGTGCACGCACACCTCGCGCGCTAGCGCGCTCTTAATGGGGAGACTTTTTTGGGGGGGTGTTTAACCGGGGAGATAGGGCCTTCAGGAGGCAATGCTTTTTATTCTTATTACCGCTAATTAATTTGGTTGCTTAGAGAGATCAACATGGAGGAAGGGTGGTCTTTAAAGGGTCTGGAAGAAAAGGGCGTGAGGTGGAGGGTTCAAAAAATAACGTTGTATAAAACCATGTTAATTAGCAAGGTACAGGACAAGCTAGGAATAAATAGCATTTTCCTGTCTGCCAGCTCCGCCAGTTAACCGAATTAAACCGGGTAGTAACATCCCTGTTCAACACAATGGTCTTAGGCAAGGGTGTGTCCACTCGCCCTGGCAGACTCAACGCAAATTTGCTCTTCTCAACCCTAACAATTTTTGTTCTTTCTCATGAGCCAATCCCCAGACCCTGCCCCGGGACAGCAAGATTCTGAAATGAGTGAAATTCACCCGGTAATAGCCAAAAAGGCAGCCGCGGAGGCGGTATTTACCCCCATCTTTTTACCTTAAAGGTTGGGGTGATTTTTTTTTTAATTAACAACTAGCGATCCAATTTCACCTTTCCATTGCGGGCTTTTTCTGATCCCTTTCGGACTAGAATCTCAGTAAATACTGGTGCTCAAGGAAACATTCCAGGGTCTGGTCTTTCTCTGGACTGGTGGGACGGGAAGGGCAGGCGCTATAGATCAGGAGGCACTATTTTTCTTCCTTTTTGCATTTATTTGGAGGCCTTAGCCAAAGTTTGAAAATATGGATTTGGAGTGAGGGCGATTCTGGGGGGGGGGGTCAGATCGAGGCCTGCTTTGATCCTTGCACAAGTCGGTCACCGGACAACCGCAAAGACCAGCTCTGCGAGTTGAGCCGAACCGTTCTACTTTCCCCTTTTGAAACGCTCTGCAATCCTAAATCCTAGCTTGAGGGCCAGGCATGGCAGAAAGCTTTGGGAGGCCAAAAGCACACTTTGTCGCAATCACTACACACAGATATTTATCACACCTTCCCCGCCCATGCTCACGTATTTCCAGAGTTCAATTCTGCAGGTAATTCTCGTTGGCTTGCTTGCTTTTGGGGGGTCGGGGGTTTGGGGGGGGATAGGGGGGCGACTAAGTGTGTCTGACTGTCTGTCTGTCTATCCAAACATCACAAAGGTTGTAATACAACCGGATGGAAGGGAAATTACTTTATTCACTTTACAAACCACCAATAAATTTTATAACAGGTAGTTAAAAGTTACAAGGAGGAAGCGACCGCTCCAACAGCTCTAAGAACACAATGGAGTCCTCGTTTTCCAACCAGCGGACCAGAGAATAGAATCCATACAAGGAACAGGAAATTTTATCTCCGCAAGTAAAAGTGGAACCTGTCCGACACGTCCGCCCCGAGCCCACCCCAGCATTTGAAGCATTATGGCCCATGGCTTCAGTATTTTAACCCAATTCCCTTTATTCAACAGCCTTGTCTTGGCAAATTGCGTCTCGCTGCTTTTCTTGCCTTAAGTATTAGGGAAATCATCCGCCTTTCCCAACCTCCTGCTCCCCAGGATCAAATCTGGGGAGAAAGCGGGGCGCAAAATTGCAGCCAGAAAATGCCAAAGGGTTCATTGCTCTCCAAGTTTTGTTTTTCAAACTTTCCGTGTTCACCCTCCTCTCGCCTCTCTGCCTTCAGAGCCAAAAAAAATTAAAAATAAAATAAAATACAATAAATGCCCGAGAAATTCGTTGCCTCTAAAATATAATCTGTGCCCATTCCGGGAATGAAATCTAAACGAATTTTTTAGCCTAATGGCTGCATGGTCGTGTAGCTGCTGCTATGATTGGAATAATAAATTAAGGCAAAAGGAGCAATATGCTCAAGCTCAGTTTTTTAAGGAATTCCATTTTTCACGAATCACAAATGGAGATCCGAAGGAAATTTGATTGGCTAATAAAAAGCCTGGAATAGGATATTTTTCACTTCAGGCGGCTTAGATGAGTCTAATTTCAGTATTACTGAAGTAATGAGGGTTTCTGACGAAGGCAGTTTGTGAGCAGCGAATCTTCTTTCAAATTACTTTCCCCCATAAAACAGTCTTTTCTCTTTTTGCTCTTGAAATGGGGGAGTGATTGCTAAAATAACTGGTTGTCAACTGAAGATGCGACTCTGTTGTGTTGACTAGACAGCACAAACAAGCCCCCCCTCCAAGCGACTGCTTCCCTCATAGTTTCAATAATTTAACTCCTAACCGTTTGATAGATGAGTGTCACTATGTATGTTCGTTCATATAAAACTACTTAGAGATGTGGGTTTAAATATGATGGATAGACTGCGCTTACAGCTTTTCTTAAATTTTTAAAGAGAACTCTTTTATAAGTTATCTTTCCTCACTCGAACCTCGCAAAGAAAAAAGTGTCTGGGTGTTTTCTAGACAATGGATTCGCTTAGACCTTCATAAAAAAGTTTAGCAAGAGCGCAAGCTGTCATCTGCAAAAGCCCCTTAACCCCTGAAGAGCATAGATGCAGTCTATTGAAGCTAGCGGAAGAAAACTACGGCGCTGTAAAAGTCAGATGAATAAGCCAGAGGATGATACCCCTGTTCAGCCTATTTCAGGACTAATAAAGCAGTTTACCTTAAGTGTCTGCATTCGAAATGGAAAAAAATCTGGAGCGACCATTGTTATTATTTGCACTTTTCATGGCGAAAACGAGAGCACGAGCATATAGTCCACTCCGGAAAACACAATGCAATAGAAGAGCGTGAGTTTGCATGTTATTCTAGAATCCCACGGGGGATAAAGTCCATACTTTAAAATTAGATAGATATATAGATATTCCTTTTCTGTATGCTAGCCTATTATGCATGTTCAAAACGCACACACCTACACACACAATCTGCACTAGAATTCTAAAATTATACACACGTCCTTTCTTACTGCAGATGCACATGCATTTTGCATTTTGCATGTGCATGTTTGAGTTCTGAACACGTATAACAGGCACACACACACAATGTGCGCTGTAATTCTAGAATTATACCTACCCCATCAGACACTATAGAATAGACAAGTACAATAGGCACACACACAATGTGCGCTGTAATTCTAGAATTATACCTACCCCATCAGACACTATAGCATAGACAAGTACAATAGGCACACACACAACGTGCACTATAATTCTAGAATTATACCCACCCTCATCCTTACTGTATATTGTGTGATGAACATGCATAGCAGGCACACCTATAGGCAGCACTAGATTCTAGGATTGTACATACACCCATTTTATTGCATATGTGTAGGCACTATGTATGTCTTTGTTTTGAACGTGTGCACGCGAACCACATCCAATATGCAGTAGGGTTCCAAGTGAAACACGCACTTTCCTATTCCATACGCACAGGGATTGTGCGTGTTTTGAACATTTATAGGTGCACACACGCATACACAAACTGTATTAGATATCTGGAATCACACTTCTCCATGGGCATATTCCATATGGAGGTGGAGAACTGTGGATATAAGTCTATACACGTCAGGGTAGTTTTAATATATAATAAACTGGTTCTTTCCCATTGTACAGTCCTCTTGAGCAGTGCCCAACGTTTTCAATTATTTGAAGCATTTAAATCCTTTAAGCTTGTTGGTTTGGGTTAAGAATGTCCCAAACCCCCGTCTCTTCTCCAGACATAGTTCAGGGCATCAAGATGTATCTTAGGAATCTCCTGTTTGCTTATCTATACTATCATTGTAAACAAGCCGTCACTTTCATACCCACTACTCCTTTATGATGGAGTCCATTTATCAACAGAAGGGAGGGGAAGATACACGGTTCAATAAAGTGAGGGTGGGGGCATATTTGTAATATCCGTATTTCGCAAGGGAACCAAGAAGAAGGAGTGAAGACACCACACTGAGATTTAATTGGGGTAAATTCAGATTCAGATTCAAATATCATCTTCAGGTGCCAGAGAAGCGTCTGATATCTATGTATTGACTCATAAAAAGAATTTCTGATTTTCCATAGGGAAAAAAAAAGCCATTCATTGCTTTCATGACAATTTTCTTCGTTGGATGCTGGTAAAGATTCCCCTTAGTTAATTCTCTTCCCATATAACCCAAGTATGGCTTGTGAATATCTCTACGATGTAGTTAAAGCATATTTTAATGTATACATAATCTCTTTCCGATCTCTCAATCGCTTTATGATAATGGCTCGCAAGTAGCAAATTGCACATGCCTATGACATGAGAAATTCTGAACCTTCTAGGTTATTGAGCAAAGAAGGAGTGAAGGGTTTGCTGAACTTTAGTGCTGTGGAAGACACTTTTGAGACCTTTCAGGAGATCCTCCCAGCTGGAGAAAGTAAAATAAAGATATTTGAGTTTAATACATTGCTATCTCGCTCATTCTCTCACCCCCGCCCCACCACCACCAAGCTATTCCCAGGAAGAACTATAGGTCGCTGTGGACTTGTGTAGGCATGTTTCATACCAGGAGAAGAATTTTAACAATGAATGTTTCTGGAAGCTTGCAACCTGAAAACGGAGTTTTCAAACGAGCTAAGACTCTATATCAGCAAACAATGCTGCATTGGTAATGACAATAACAGGTTTTATTTTCCCCCTGGCTTATTCACCATGTCTAATTACCCACATTTATTGTAGTTGTGCCAAGAGTCAGACATCCTCATTTCCTCTCAACATAACTATAGCTCTAGGTTTTTTGAGCTGTGCTAAGCATGGCGACCTGAATGTATGAAATACTACTTGGGACTCGCGGGCATGCTTGCTTGCTTGCTCATCAGGAAGTGTGTGTGTGTGTGTGCGTGCGCGTGCGTGTGCGGGTGGGTGCGTGTGTCCGTGTGGTTTTCAATAAGTGCATAACAATTTAAGCAACTCAGCCCTTTTAAAATCTTTTTATTATCATTTATTTATTTACGTAATGTCTCACGTATACAATACAAATCCACGGTGCCCAGAAATTGACTTCTGGCAGAAATTGCTACATTCAGAGTTTTGAACACGCAGAACTATGCTTTTACATAAAACAAATGACGCTTTTTTTCCGAGCATGTTGCATTAACAGATAAGTCAAGACAAATAGATAACTATACATTCAGTGCAATTTATTTCTACACTACTTTATAAGCACAATAAAATAATACAATACTGTGCGTTCTCAACTAGGCAGTTTCAGTTGTTGGGAAAAATTTTTCCAAGAAACAAAAAAGCAGCAACAAATACAACAAAACCGCATTACAAATACTTTGAAAGCATGACTCCTTCTATAGGTAGTGAAAAGTACATTACAAGATTTTTTTATTTTTTTTATTATCACCATTTTGTTTTATGCTACTTAGTAGCTTGCATCAGGGCAAAACGCAGCGCTCTCTCTCTCTCCTTCCTTCCATAAATTCTGACCAAGTAAAATTTAGGATATGTAAGCCCCTGGTTGATAATAGATTTGATTATTATTGCAGGTTTCCCTTTAGGTAGTATATTAAGAATTTCGAGTGCTCACACAGTGAAATGGTAAACAGTGCCTATATAAATCATGAAATGTTAGGCTCTTAACCTTCATGTTTTGGCCTACCGAGACATAGGCGTATAGGTATCATCTACACACAGATATCGTCACATATAGCTAATGTGTGCCTGGTGTCAGGTGTGGTCACCTTCCAATCTTCCAATTCAGACAGGCAGCTAAAAAGTTAAATGATAAATGGCTATTAGCATTGAAAATATATAGGTATATAGATATTAAAATAAGCTAAGTCTAGCAGAAAGCAATATCATACTATCCCCCCGATCATGAATGGGGAATACCAAGGGAGAGAAGAAATACTATTCAAACTTACTAAAACAAATACATAAGATGCGTACATTTCTATCTCTATCTATATATCGCTCTCTAGATAGATAGGAGTGGGTTGAGGGTAGATGGGTAGGTGGCATTTGCTTCAATGATTGGATTCTTTGCCCCCCCCCCAATTGTAGTAAAGCCTATATATTTATGAAACCAAAAATGCAGCTATAGGTGTGTATGTGTGTGTGTGTGTGTGTGTGTGTGTGTGTATATATACATATACACACACATACATATATATATATACACATACATATACATACATATATATATATATATATATATATATATACAGCTGTATGTATGTGTGTGTGTGTGTGTATATATATATATATATATATATATATATATATATATATATATACACACACACACACATAGAAAAAGTAGGGGAAGTTCTATGACAATAAAAAAGGCTACAACTGTTTGACAGGTAGTTACTGCTGTGTGAGGCTCTCCATTCTATACTCTATAAAAGCAAATGACCGTCGTAAACATCTCGATTTATCATCTGCCATAAAACGAGACTTCAAGGAGCTGAGAAATCAGTCCTTGCTTTCTTCTTTTTCCTCCTCTTCTTTTTCCTCTTCTTCATTCCCTTCTTCCTCGGGTTTCTCTTCGTCCCTGGCCCCCGGGAGCTTATCTTTGTTGTTTTCTTTTTTCCATTTCATTCTCCTGTTCTGGAACCATATCTTCACTTGTCTCTCCGTTAGTCCCAGGGCGTGAGAGACCTCAATCCGCCGCTTCCGTGTCAAATAAGGGTTGAAGAGGAACTCTTTTTCTAGCTCCAGGGTCTGATACCGGCTGTAAGTCTGCCTGCCACTGCGCCTTCCGGGAGCTATAGAACACAAACAAAATAACTTGTTAGCTCTCTCCTTGTGCTTTTTTTTTTTAACTCCTTGCCTGATCTTTCCTAGAAAAATCTGGGGGTCTTCCTTTCTCTCTGCCTGCAGCCCCTCATGCTATTAAACCAAATAAAACAAACTATGTATTTTAATAATAATAATAATAATAATAATAACAATAACAATAACAATAACAATAATAATAATAAGCCTCATCAGGCTCCTTTCCACACCCACCCCCTCCTTCTGCAAAATATCCATCGCTTGCTTCCCTTTGCAAAGGTAAAATATAACCTCCCAACTTCTTAATGTTTGAGGGATTTTAGCTGGGGTGCTAAAGAAAATGAAATGAGCTATTAATGTTTTTTTAAAAAATCTTATTACTAATGTAACCTCCCCCAGCCCACAGCTCTTCTGCAAGATGTCTAACAATGCTTTCTTTTTGCAAAGGTAGTCCACAAAATATATATTCACAGTTTCCTGATATTTTTGAGCTTCGAGGATTTGCACTTTTGTTGGATTAGCTGCCTCTGCCTTGTGTGTTTGTGTTATCTTGTTATCTTTCTCTGTCTCTCCCCTCCCCTCTCTGTGTATACACATATAGTAATGTGGACCTATGTGTGTGGAGATTATATATATATAGTATTGAAAACAGCTGCACAAATAATATTTTATAGCAACCACAGGAAAACAAAAACAAAAACCAAAGCCTTATGTATCTGAATCTGGTTCTTTCCACTACCTCTTCCATGACTGACTTGTGAGAAAAAAAATCATGGGTTTACTAAGCTATTCTTATAGCTCGAAATTCTGACATACGTAAGGTTACCTATGACTCAAAGCTGAGATAAATAACATTTTCCCACTGTATGTCTAATTTAAGCCTTTTCTGGGCCACAGCCTAAAATTATTTAAAAGCCAAGTGGGTCTTCCTGGGGTCTAGGGGAACTTTATTACTTAGATTGTCCTTTAAAATTAGCACTCAGCAGTCTAACCTTCATATGTTCTGCATTAAGGAGAATTATATGCAACGTTGAGGCTAGGAGAGAGAAACTTGTACTTTGAAGTATTCAGGATTCTGTGCAAACGAGGAATGGTTACAGTTTACTTCCTCAAACAAAGTTCTCTTCAGTCCATTTTCCTTTCTCCCTTTATCTTTTCCTGTCCAGGACAGTAGAATGTTCCGTCACCCTATCCCATTTCAAAGCTCTCAACTAACGTCTCCTTTAAGGTAAACTTTCTTTTAATAGGGTGTCTGTCTATCTATCTATCTACCTATCTACCTACCAACAGATTTAGATCTACCTATCACCTACCATATTTACACACATATATATAAAGTGTGAATAATACTCTTATACAAGCGCCTACCTTTTAGCCTAAGTCTGCAAGCGGTTAAGAAAGGCTATATGACATTTTAGAGAGCTGTGTATTATCCACATGCAAATAACCTCGTGGGAGCTGTATCTTATTGCCTATCCTGAAGGCAAGCAATAAAAAAACAAGTTTTACTTTATTGTGATTTAAGCCCTGTGCACGAGGATCACCTTGCTGCCTCTCTCTAGCAACTGCTGGCTTGTTGGATTGCAAAGGACATCCTAGGAAGAAGAAATGTTATTACAAAACTGCTCGTTCCTCCCCTGCTTTATAGCTATGTCTATATTTTTCATATCTCTCTATGAATATAAATATATATAAAAACAATGAAAAACAGTTAAAGGAGGAGAGAAAAAAAAATGTCCTAACCGTGTGGTCTCATCCATGGGAACATGAGACTGGGAGACGAATTTTGATTTAAATGGCCTTGTCCCTCGCTAGAGTTACTGTTGGAAGACGATTTACAGTCAGGATATTGTACAACCGTCGCCTCTTGCTGGGCACCATAAAGAGATTGCCTTGGTAGAGCTTCATATCCATAGAATTTAGATGCGTCTCCGTGACACGCCAAGGCGCAGGGGTTTTGCTGGTATCCAGAGTTAGAGATGCTGGAGGTTCCGTGATGGAAAAACTCTTGGACGTGGTGGGAAGGGTGTTGGAAGCTGGGAGCCGTAGCGCCCGGACCATAAACCAGAGCATGGCTCCTGCTTACACTTTGTGGAAATCTGCAGTCGTAGTAAGTTGGTTCCAGCGATTCACCGCCTTTGTACTTGGAAAAAAGAGGGTTTACAAAGTAGGAACTCATGACTTTCGCATGAAAAAAAAAGTCTTTAATTCTAGGAGATTACTGCTAGGCTCTCCCTGGGACTGTATAAAGTCCTGATTTTAGTGGCTTTTTTTTTTTTTTAATGAGCTCTCAAAGACGTTTCATAGTGCCTGGGTGTATATACGGCTGCTTTACGCCTCTTAGTGCTCTTGACTTCTCTTGTATCTGTCGGTAGGTAGAGCTCTCTCTCTCTCAGTTTGTCTGTAAGTTGCTCCTTCCCTTTAACACCATAGGCAAATTCCTCAAAATCCCGATGGTGTGGCGCTTTCACACGCGATTTGTACTCATCAGTCTTCCCCACCAAGACAGGCTAGAAAGAAAACGACAAGGATTTGGGGGGTCTCGAAGGGGGTGCAGGGTACGTGGAAAAACCAGACTTCAGCAGGGAAGGGGGGACAAACATACCTAATGAATGAAGGAAGGTTATGAAAGGTGCGCATTAATATCCTTAGGTGCTTTTTGCAGGCGAGCCTCTTCACAGATCTCAGCAAATACATGCGCCGCGAGGTCAATTTAGGTAACCTCAACAGGTAAAAGGAACGCCAGCCAGCCCCGTTCGGTGTCAATAGAAATATTATTTTCGTGGCCGTGTTTTGTTGGGGGCTCGAGCCAAACAGGAAGCCAGTGGGTTACGCATCTAGAGGAAGGTTTTCTCCTCTTCTCTTCTGACACTGAGGATGGGGGTGGGGAGGGTGGTAGGAGTGGGCACCCTATTTAAATCGTGCGTATTTTTGCTGGTGGTGGTTGTCCTTGAGAAAACCGAACACAAACAAACAAACAGAACGGGGGGGGGGGGGGGAAGAGCAGCTGCCCCGTAGGGGACTATGGCTTTGATGGGTGGGTTATTGTTGTCCTATTTTTAAATAAATAAATAAATAGTCTGTGCCCCCCCCCGCCACTTTTGGACCACCAATTGAAAACACGTCGCTGAAAAGAACAGGAAAGCCTCATTTGGAGGCAGCATACTCAGCAATGTATTTTTGTTTTTAAAGAAAGCTACTTTGGAAGAGAGGGAAATGAGGAAGTAGGAACTCTGGCGTGTGCGTGTCGGTGTGGTGGGTTGTCTTTCAAAATAGACTTGTTTCTCAGTCCCAGGCAGCTGTTCCCATCTTTGAATTGTGCAGAGTCTCCGAATGTACCTATTTTCCCCCTCCAGTTTCTCTTCCCCAGGAACGACCATTCATTGAAACCTTTCACTTTAGAGGCTTCATTTTATGACAGCATTAAGGCAGGCAGACCTTTCAATATAGCAGAAGGCGGCAGGGTTTCTCTTAAAAATTGGACTGGGGTGGGAAAAGATTGCGAATGTATGTATTTAATTAATGAGAATGGCGAAATAAATGAATGTAAACACGGAAAAATCCAAGTCACGTCTATAAATTCTGAAGTGATACTAAGGATCAGCGTGTTCCCTTCCAATATTTCCAGCGATCGCTTCAAAATCCTCCCCCTTCTATAGTGCTTCTGAAAATGCAAGTTAATTAATTTCAGAAATGCCCTGAGAAATGCCAACTGCTTTGAAGTGTGCAAGAGTGAAATGCATTTTCACCCCGACTTAGGGAGATAACGCCAGGGCTCCCATTCTTGATTTTAGTGGGAGGGCTCAGTTAAAATAGCTAGCGAGACTGTAATTTAGGTGTATTATTTTTTAAAATACACCTCTTTACAGGAAAGAGAAAACCCGAGCATGCGGAGTCCTCAAATAACGCAAAGGGCTGTATTTCCTGTTTCAATAAGACTCACAAATTGGATTATTATTATTATTATTATTATTATTATTATTATTATTATTATTATTTTACACTCGTACATATGGAAGCGGAGAGCAATTTTCCCCTCATGTCACAGGTTATTACTGAAATGAAAAGATACACGTAAGGTGAACAAATATGACCCCAAATTAAAAATAATGACAAACACGGTAGAATTAGCGTGTCGATTTTTACATGGGCAAACGTTATGTCTCATTAATCCCCTAAAAACAATTTAAAGGGGGTAAATAAGCACCTGGGGATATAAACGCCTTAATTAGCAGCTAACAGTCACTCTGACCATTTTACAGTGATATGATCAAGTAATTCCCCCTTTAAATTCCCGGTAACCGAACATTCTGTACGCGGCAGCCGATTGGTATTTAATGCTAGAGAAAGCAGATCTCTCTTTGTGAAATTAATTTATGCGCCCGAAGTGTTTGCTGCATTTTAAACCGAGTATGGATTCGTGTCCTACCCCAAATATACACAGAATAATGCGGACTATTTGTCGAGAACTATGCGGGCTTAAAAATAAATGTTTACCTTTAAGACCTATGGAAAAAGCACCCTGGTTAAATCAGTTATGTGCAACTCTCTGATCTGCTTAAAAATATCTTGACATTTACGATCCACGGAAAGTGCTGTTCTTTGTCTACATTTTTTTGTTTGCTTGTGTGTGGCTCGGCGCAGGCTGCAGAATGCAGCTGTAGAGGTTTGTCTGTCTGTAAGATTAGACTTTTCATTCTCTGGGTCCTGGGACCGAGTTATTTTTAATTTTCTGATCTTGCTACCAAAAATGTCTGTAATTTCGGGAACTGGTTTTTTGTCTTCCCTCCACCCCCCATAAACGTGTTCAAGAAAAGGTGTTACTTGTGCTGGCTCTAGTAAAGAAAAAGCCTTCAACAAAACAGCTTTATCCGCAAGCCTTTTATATATTTGGACTGGAGGGTGGTTCTGTGTCTCATCTGATAGAACGAACGATTTTTGTTAAAAAAATAGGCAAACAGCGAGAGAGAGAGAGAGAGGGTCTTTTTATTGACACTTTTACCTCCAATCAGCTGTGCTACCACCTTAACAGTTGCTAATGTGTTTGCTTTTCCGATTCACGTTTTAAGCTAATGTATAAGTCATAAGTGAGGGAATTTATACATATTTGTTTTGATTTGTTTTTCTTATAACCTTTTTAGAGGCCTAAAGGTGCCGGAGGATGCCTTGTAAGTTAATGGGCCAAACGACTTCTAATATTGAACAATAGCGCCATCTTGCGTTCCCACGTTATACATAGAGCGAGAGAAAGAGAGAGATCCCCTTTGTCAAAAAGGAGAAGGAACCGTTTCTTCAGCATCAACAGCAGATAAAATCTAAAAGCTAAAGAAAACTGTATGATTGACTAAATTCTGACGTGGCTGTGGGCACCGGGCGTTTTCTAGTAATTCCACGGATTACTGCTTTACCAGCTATCTCTTGAGCCGAGGCCTTAGAAATATGCTGAGATAAGCGATTGTTTCTTCATAATCCTAAGGGTAATACGTTTGCACCCATTATTTCGGTGTCTTCTTTTTCTGTTCGGGAGCCCAATTAATCCCCCACCCCATCCTGCGTATACACCCCGACAAACACAGAGGCGCACCATCTCGCCTCCAAACTCCAGGGCTTTTCTCAGTTTTAATTTAGGGTGGCGTTTTCCCTCCCTGAGCCAAGGGGGTCTGTTGTTTGTAGTTTGTAGACAAAACATTCCAATAACCCGGTTTCAAAGAGAAAAGCACCCACCTTCGTTAAACCATAAAACAATTAAACCCAGACGTCTAGCCAGTTCCGTGGTCCTGTTTTGTTCACTTCCATTCAGCACACAGAGCAGGGAGACAAACAGAGTTGTAAAATGGGCTTTTTCCACACACCCCCCCTCCTGCGGAAATGTACCTATGGTCAGCTTTCAAAGCGGTAGTATCCTGTCTTTTTTGTGTGCGTTACAAAAGGGCCTTTTTTTTTAAAGGGAGCAGGAAAATATATACACAGAGATGCAAACCATATGCCCAAGGAATATCTTCCCTTTGAGGATTATTGTTACCGTCGTGAAGAGCCATACTCACCGCAAGGTTTTGAAAATGTGCCTCTCACCGTCTCTCTCTCTTTTAAATCGCGTTGTATCTTTTCTTTCTTTTCCCCCCCTCTTATCGAAAGACTAAGGCTTCCCAACTGCAGGGCAATTCAATGCCGGCTCAGTTAGCCTCCGCTATCGCCCAGCGGACAAATGACACTTAAAATTATGGGCCAGCTAAGAGCCTTGCACATGAACTGCAACTGCAGCAGGGTTTAAAACAAAACAGCCCACCACCAACAAAAGAAACCCCTCCACGTGCCCAGTGGGGTTTTTGCCGGAGTAAAGACTGCAGGATGGGGAAGGGGAGAGAGGTCCTCTTTGGAGCTGAGGGCCGGGTGACTGAGGCTTATGGAGCAGTTCTTTTCCAGGCGCATGAAAGAGTTGCAAGACCTGAAAAGTCCCACCCCAGAAGTGGAAGCATTCCTAGTAAAAGGGGGGGATTTTCTTCTTTTGCCCATCCGAGGTGGCCAAGCCGTTTGGAAACCTGATGGCTTATTTTTGTCGAGTTCTGGCGGGCAGAGTTAAAACCGGAGGAGGACGGCTGGAGGGAGTGGGGGAAATACAAGACCCTTTCGGGTTTGGGACGGCTGGGGTCTGTTTTGTTCGGGGGCGGGAGGCTGATTTGGGGGAGGGTGTCCCTTCCTTGGTGGCGGTGCCCCAGCGCCTTTTAACCTGCTCATGACTGCGGACTCCAGAAGACGCCCCAGCCAGAAGGAGCAGCGGCCTTGGGCTTTGAATGAACTCCGCTTTTCGCTTGTGCATTGCTCCAGCTGAGCTACCCCGGGATCCGTCCCTCCGCCGCCCTTAAAAACCAGCCAGGACGCCTCCAAAGCGAGAGTCCAACTCAGTAAAGGGGAGGGGGACAAAACTTCGGGGAAGGACTATTCAAAGGGCCATGTTGTCTGAGGTCGGCGGGGACTGGATTCCAGAGATCTGATTTCGGGGCACGCTCAGAAGGCGAACCAACCCACCCTGCTACCCCGCTCTGCTTCTGCTCGCCGGGTGTCATTAAAGACAGCCACCTAGGAGAAGTGTGGGGGTGGGTTACACCCCCTCCCTCGCTGAGCATTGTTCTTCTCCCCCCCCCAGTCCCCCGCTCTTCTTGTCTCTCGTCTCTTGCAGCCGCTGAGCATCCATCCCTCGCTCCCGCCCGCTAAAAATGTCCGGTGACAGCCTGGGCGAGCCCCCTCTGCGCCACCGAAATGGCCAGGGACCGCGCCAAGGACAGAACCTCGCTACCCGGCGGAAAGGGGTCCAGCTGAGTGCCCCCCGCAAAACTCTCCAGCCCTCTGGGGTGGGGGGGGGACATAACCTATTTTATTTAGACCGAGAAATTCTCCCCTCCAACACCCACCCCCCTATTTTAAGCACCGATTTTTCAGTATATTCTCCTCCCTCCCCGATTATTTTTGACTTGGCAACCTTACCTCCTCCGAGCTACAGAAACCTACTATCCTGGCACCTCCTTCATATTGCAGGAAAGTTGCCATCCAGGCGGGTGTCAAACAGACGCGGCCCCGCCAACGCGCTTTCCCGGCGTAGATATTTAATCTTTTACATATACTTCGATTGCCCGCGGCTATAAATTACCACAATTATCCCCAGCGAAAAATTTACGGCACGTATAACCCTTACCTAAACGCTTTTTATGATTGTACTATTAAATACAAAATGTTGTGAGCGGAAGCCGCGTCTTTTCTCTACTCACTCATCTGCCTTCGCTTCCTGTAATAAGGTGGATTTCCAATCCCATCTCCAGAGCCTGCAATATGGCTCAGGGATGGGTTGTTTGTTTGTTTTTTTTTCTGGGTGGGTTTTTTTTTTTTTAAACCAGCGATTTAGCCACTGGGGTAAGGCAGGTGGGACCCTTAGCCAAATAAACGCTGAGCTGTTTCTGAGATGGAGTTGAAATAAAAGACACCTGCATGGAAAGGTTTTTTTTTTTTTCCTTTTTTTTTTGGGTGTGTGTGTGTGTGTGTGTGTAACGTTAAGTATATATTTACATAGAGCTGTTGTACTATAGGGAACATAACAATATTACAGAACAGGTCTGAGAGACAGGAATAAAAATACACAAATAAGTACACCAGACCAACACTATGACAGAACATTTCTGAGCTTTGTTCCTCCTGTTGTACAAAATATGCACTCACAAAGTCATGAAATTAAAAAAATAAAACACCAGAGAAGTTTAACTTATGAAATAAAATACTAAAAAAAAAAATAAAAAAAAATTCAAGTACTTTTCTCTCTCTCTTTTTTGTTTGTTTTGTTTTGTTTTCCAAAAAGGACCCCAAATCTTTTTTATTTTAGTTGCGTTTTTCGAAAAGCCCGGTGTCCCCACAAGCTTGGCTGTGTTGAACTAATTCTAAACACCGATTAGCACATTCAAAGTCAGAAACATTTCGAACCAAACCCAACGGCTTTCCTGGCCTCCCTCCCCTCCCCTCGCTTCTCTTGCATTGATTCGACTTTGACAACTTCATTGCTGCTCCTTATCGGTTTTTTCTTTATTCATTTTCTTCATTTTCATCCGCCTGTTCTGAAACCAGATTTTGACTTGGCGTTCAGTGAGATTAAGAACTCTGGCCACTTCGTACCTCCGGTCCCGTGTGAGGTACATATTGAATAAAAACTCTTTTTCCAGTTCCAGGGTCTGATATTTTGTATAAGGGCATCTTTTCTTCCTTGTAGACCGGGCGTGAATCCAATTTGCGACCGGATTGCCTGGGGGAAATTATTTAAAAAAAATAAAATAAAATAAAATAAAATAAAATCATCGATTTCAACAGCTGGCTTCCTCACACCCAGAGATTTTTTTTTCTAGAATAAACTTGGTTCATTAGGAAATAGCAGGTAAATATTTTAAAGAAACCCTCGGAAGGCATTAATGTGTTTATTTTGGGGAGGGGGGCATTTCCTTTCCTTTTACTCGTGCTCTCAGATAAAAAGTTTCAGTAAATAAAACCCTAGCAATGGGTTTAAAATAATAATCATCCCCTAGCAGGAGTAATCTAAGAACATAGTCATAAAAAGTAAAAATTCCCACCATTTTATAGGCCTATAAACTCTCTTTACAACCTCTGCTCTCCAATACCTTCTCCAGAACCATACCAGTCCTGGAATGACTAGCTTATTTGATTTGATTTGATTTGATTTTTTTTAATATATAGAGGATGCCACAGAATAAATCTATTGGCTCAAAAATCCTCTCTTTGAGCCTAAAAGACTTTCCTGTCTGCTACCCCAGTCTCACTTTGTCAGAACGAAAAAGGAAAAAAATCACGCTCTTTTATCTTTAGAATCATCTCCTTGAGCCAACTTTGGGCTTTTTAAAGAGCCCTTTGCTAGCAAAGGAGAATGTTTCCCTTGATCCTACTACTTATTTTATCACAGACCTACTGGATAGAATCATGCAGGGATACTAACGCTGTGTGTGCACACATCTAGAGGTACATATGGGGACACACCGACACACTCAGACTCACAATTCACAATTTATACATCCCCATTTCATCAGATTGCTAGGCCAGGAAGCTTAATAAACACATGGCGTGCTTGTGTGTGCGCGTGTGTACGTGTGGGTACATGCATACACACTCCCACATACATAAGTGGACGTTTATTCTAGTTCCACCCGATTTGGAATTACACTTTCTTTGGCGCCCGGTGAGTTGCCTTGCTGGACTCCGGGCACTGTCAGAAGCCACTCATTGCCTTACAGAGGCACATGTTCATTCTGGGATGAACAATTTGGAGTGGAAAAAGAGCGATTACATTTGCCAGGGTGCAAGGGGCGTCTGGCGCATCAGATCCCCTGCATTGCTCAAGTGGTTTTTTTTTTTCCCTTCCCACTTGGACTAAAGAAGACAGAGCTTTTTTCCTCCCCAAATGTTCGGCCCAATACCTTGCTTACGGCTGCATTTCGCCCTTATCTACCCCCCTAGACCCTTTATAACGTTCTTCGTCCAAATATTACCCTCTGCTTAGCACTCCGTCCAGGGAAACTACCTTTTCCTGTCTTCCCACGTGTTTGGAGTATTTTATGAATATTTCCACTACTGAGTATTTTTAAAGTCACGGAGATGCCTCTCTCTATTTATCCCTGGACATTTCCCCCCCACCCACCACCACCACCACCACCACCACCACCTCTCCATCTCGCTGAAATAATTCTCATTTAGAGGGGACTCCTCTTGATATCTGAGAGGCAGGAGTTTGGGTGCAAAAAGGCTGGGTTCGGGCAATTTTACCGAACCACTAGATTCCATCCCCCCACCCCCTTTTGCAATGCAATGAAAATGAAACTATTTTGTCCTGAGGTTAGACGAGCAGGGTTTTTAAACCCGGGTCTTCCTGCATATCTGGAGTTTTAGGACAGGGCCCTCTAAGGTAATTTCATTTTATTGACTACTGTACGAGAGGGTCGTAATGCCTCCCCGGTTGTAAACAAGAATGACTTCAACTTACTAGGGTCTAATTCGTTCTTTTCTTCTTTGTGTTTGCCCGAAGCGACTGCCTCCGATTCCGGAGAGGGTATAGTCTGCGGAGGTCGGTCTCTGAGATCACCCGGGGATCCGTACATGTAATCCGGATAACTACGCCCGTCCACCGGGCCACATTCCGCCCTTCGGCCGGGGAAAGCGTCCGGCTTCAGCCCGTAATGCCTGCTGCTGGGTGGGAAGCCAGGGAAGGACACAGCGCCTGAGATGGGTTCCAACCAAGAGCGCATATACCTGGTGTCAGCCCCAATGTGAGGCTGGTGCGTATACGGATGGTAAACCACAGAAGACTGAGAATGCACTGGAGCCCATGAAGTAGTAAAAACGGCCGGTTTAGGGGCAAAACTGCAGGATGGAAAGTCTGCACAGTCCGGTACTAATCCCGAAGGTCTAGCGGCTGCAGGGTGAGAGCCAGTGGCTGGGAACCTTGACGCCAAGAGCTCTTCATTCTCATGACTTATCAAGGAATCTACATAATAGTTGCTTATGGGACCAGAAGCCGACATGTTCCCCCCTCTTTTACATTCATAAGATTATTGTATGAACTGTATGTGTACTTTTTATCTTCTCATAGAACAATCAGGGCAGGTAATTATTTTTTCAGCCTTTCCCAGTGTGCTATTGGCTCGCGGCTCTCACGTGATTGTATTTACCCAAAAATACAGTGTGGATCACTCCGCAGGTCTTTTTTTTTTTTTTTTTTTTTTTTTTTTCGGTAATAGAGACGAGGCGACCTGGCTTTTCATAAACCTCTCGAAATAATGCAGATATTAGAAGCAATTCCTCTTGCATTTCATTAACCAAAGGGGGCTCTCCCGCAGTGCCTGCCTTAAAGAGCTGTCCTGCTAGGCAGCTTATAAGGTACGTGTGTAAGGTACCTCAGGAACTATTTCTTGACGTAATTTGTCTCTGTCTGTCCTTTGCTTCTGCAGCTTGTATTCTATAATGGATACATTAAATTGAATATCACTAAAAAGGGCTGGGATCAAAGTGTAAGAGAGTTGGGCTGCCCTCCTATTTCAGCACCACCCGAGGACGAATCTTGTTTTAGGCTGCTTTCGCCTAAAATGAAATGGACTTTTTTGTCATCTGCTACAGCGAAGTATATTCATCACCCCTGCTTAGGAGCAAGAAATCTGTTGGTCACATGCAAATCTATTTTTTTTAATAACTATCTTCTGGAAAGGCAAAGGTAACCTTGTACAACATGAGTGGAAAATAACCACCTCCCTTCCCACCCCCCCACCCCCCAAAAAAGAAAAAAGATGGCTTTTGCAGACTCTATCTGAATTATTCGACTAGTAGCCGTGGATGTTTTTATGTCCTTCAATAAAAATTTTACGAGGATCATTTGATTGTTCATAAACGTGTCTTTCATTAAATAAAACTGTACGAGTGAGTTTCAGCTAACAGAAAAATCTGAGACTGGAAAAACCTGAATATTTTACAACAAGCAAGCATGTACACTTGACACTTCCTATTATTATTATTTTAATGCCTGGGAACTTTTTTTGCCAAATTGATTGAAGTAGTTTGGGTTCTGGTTCTGGGGATTCTATTGTATTGTATTTTATTTTTTGGCCTTTCATTCCTAACCTTGGGGTTGTGTTTTGAAAGAAATTAACCTTTCTTTTGCAGAGAAAGGCAGGTAGGTAAATAGATCACGCCCATTGGATTCGGAAAGAATGGAGTTAGTGGATTTCCCTGGAAGATGGGGAAAAGAATAAACCTACACAGCAACACCACTTATTTATTCTTCTTTTAAAAAAGGCGGGGGGGGGGAATATGTGGATTATCTAGGGCTGGCAGGACATATGATCACTTGGAATTTCATTGCAACTGGAGTGGGATGAAGGCTCAACATTTTGCAAGAGCAAGAAAAGTGGAACCTGCGATGGTGATGATGGTTTCTTGCAGAGCGAGCCAGATAGACAAGGCGAGAGAGAGAGAGAGAGAAAGAGACAGAGAAGGGCATGAGCCCGTTAGTGGTGCAGCCCCAGTGACATACACTATGGACAGTGTCTGCAAGTCCCCTGAACACACATGACTTGAATGCTTTTTTCCCCTACTTTGTTCCATAGGAAATTCGAGCATGGAGAAAAAAGCAGATACGGGCATAAATATGAGTTAATACACCACGCTGCTTAAAAGAAAAAGCTCCCAGCGCCTAGAAAGTTACAGCCTCAGAAAAGATCACGCCTGCACCTTCTTTCCAAAGTTCCCAAGAAACAGCCACAGGTCTGTCCTAGTTTGTGGTGGAAATGTATTTAATTCTGACAGGGCACCGCTTTCAATAGAAGTAGACCTCGCTTTGTGGGGGTGAAAATCCAGATTCGGACAGAGGCTGGGAAATCTGGAGACATCATCTCGTTCATTCCAAGAATTTATTCCCATTCCGTTGCTAACCCTGTGTTTTATGTGAGCCCTTAAAGAGGGATATTCCTACAGGAGTCCAACGTCCCCTTTGGCCTCTATTGAGTTCAATTTATTTGTCAATCAAAAGTCTCTAGTGACGGCTGTTTTTATGCTCACGAGGGAAAAAATTATACTCATCATTCTTTCTCTAGGTCCCTTTTGGTTAAATACTCTCCACGTAAGACGGCTAATATGCTGTGAGGGAAAAACGTGGAGGTGTAAAAGAATCTTGTCTTTGGTACATGGATGAATTATTGTAAATGGAGCCTTACAAAAGAATGGGTGTCTCTGGACATATATACAGAATGAAACAGAGAGAGATGTGTGAGTGTACAGAGGGATAGACAGAGAAGAGGCGAGAGTGCAAAGAGGATTGGTGGAGGAAAAAATAGGAAAAAATGACAGAATAGACAAGATATGAAATACATAACGAGCAGGCTTATAAAAACGCGGAGTCTTAAATAAATAAAAGCAGCTCCTGGAACCTTAACACAAGCAGAGAAGGTCTCCAATGTAGTTGTGAAGGGTGCATTTTTGGTGTGACACAAAGGAAAACATTGCTGGAGAAGATTTCTTTTATGTACAGGGGAACCTCCATCCAACAGAATTGTTATCTCTCCATAGGGCCGAACAGGTTTTGTTTTGTTTTTTAAAGGGAATCATAACATTTGCAACTCCAGCTCATTTCATTCAAGGAGAAGAATGCTTTGAGAAATTCCCCGGTTCAAAACAGAGACAGCTCATCTTACAGTAGAGTAAAAACATGGCTTAGCCTAATATTATCAGAACACTTAGCTGTGTAATTGCAGAACCTAACTCTGCAGCGAAGTCAAACATTGCTCACTGATGTTTCTGTCTGGGTTAGGTAGATAAGCGAAAGGTTTCATGAATAAAATCGAGTCTCAAAGCAGGGCAGAGAAGCTCATAGGTTGAAAGAGATTTCTTTCAAGGCTTCCAACCGGAGGTGAACACTACCATTAAAACACCCTTTTGCTACACAATCAATACCCGCATGGCTGTCTTGCAGCATTGGTGAAGTTTCTGGACACGCTCAGAGGAGATGTGATTCTGTTTCCAGAAGTGCCTCGCTATTTGTTCAATGGGAAATGATGTTGGACTATCATCTCTCATGCAGGCTGTCTAATCTCCATCCCCTCTGAGCCTGAAAGCAAAAACTTCTTTGCCTTTCACGAAACCATCACTGGAAAAGACCAACAATACGAAATTTGGGGGGAAATAGCCCCAAAAGAGATGTGTATTTGTGACGTTAAAGACAGCGCACGCCATTGTTTATTTGATTGATCACTGACCTGACACATTTAGTTTTGACACCTTTGGGAGCGAAATTATTTCCATTCGCTTTGGTCCCGTGGTGTGTGTGTGTGTGTGTGTGCGTGTGTGCGCGCGCGTGTGTGTGTGTGCAGTTTGCAGAGCTCCATGCCTCCTCTGGTTTGCTTGCACATAACTACTGATCTTTATTCTGTCTTGCCCGTTTGCTTTGATAATCTTTCCCAGATTTCAAAGAGGAGATACAAAAAGCCCCGGACCCTGGCGTTGCAGCTCAGTGACCAAGCATTTATTTGTCAATAACTTTACAAACCAGCTGCCTTGAAGGCTACTTTGGAACCCTCCCCCGCCCCAGCCACTAGAAATAAATAAATAAACGCACAAATCCCACCACCCCCTGGTTGCAATTCAAGGCCTGCAGAACCCTCGGTAGTTCTCCACCCAGGAGCTCGAGGGCAGCTGCCCGGATTTGCACCCTGAAGCTGGGGAGGAGAAGAGAGCGGTGCTCTTTATAGATAAGCACTTGCAACTCTCTGTGGGCTACCGGCTGCCCGAGGGAGACATTGAAGGCGGGAGTTGGATCGCTAAACTCCAGCGAGGGCCTGGGGATTAGCAGAGACCACCCCACCCTTGACAGGCAGACAAACAGAGCGACTCCAAAAACGCATTCCTCGCTTCCACTTGGTTCCATTAACACTGTCAAGTTCGGATTAAAAATCTATTTTCCCCCCGTTCTTTTCCTCAGCCCCCCTGGGCGCACACACAGCCGCACAAGTACACACAACACAAACGCAGGCACACACGGCGCATCCCAGCACCCGCGTCCGGTGCTGTGTTCTTATCTCTTCGTAAAGAAAACGAAACCAACCGCAAAGACAGCACCGAGGTAACACCCGAGCGAGGAATATTTTAATCCCTACCCAGCGGAAAGTTCACCCCCGCGTCGCATCGCTTTCACTTGTTATATTTTCCTTATCCTTCCTCCTTTCCGCCCCTTCTCTGCCGTTCCCCAATTTTTCTTTCTTTTGTGCTTACCCAGCCTCCCCTTGTCTCTTATGAAGAAAAAAGGAAGTACACAATGCGTTGGACTGCATGAATGTAGAGCAGACAGTCTGAGGCCAGGAGGGAAAAAAATCTCCTGCTCGCCTACGTGGCTTTTATTTGTCATGTTCTTTACCTTTTTAAAATCAGTCAGGGGAAAGGAAAGGCCACTTTCAGCAAAGTAGTACACAGCGATGCAGCCGGCGGCTGTTTTGTTTTCCAAATTTCTTTGGCTACTTTCATATCATATTTCTTCGGGGGGGTGGGTTAAAGCTGGTGGACGGGAAGTATCTTTAACACAACAGATTATTGACAAGAATGGCCTCAAAGTGCCTTTCTATGGACATAATATTTAAGTGTATGCTCCTCCCCTCACCCCAAGGAAGGGAGGACCAGGGAACAGGTAAAGAAATTGAATGTTCAATTTAAAGTTTACTGTAGAGGAGGTTTTGGGTTGTTTTTGTACCTGTTTAAGGGCTACTCACACCTCGTTTTGTTGCTAAGAATTTTGCTGGACGTTATAACTTTGGATTCCAGACTCCTTAGTGTCAGCGACAATAAATTCCGAAGTGCCATTAAAGCCCGGGACCCATTTATTTAACTATGTTATGGTGGCTTTCCAAAAATGTCGGGTTTCCACTAAACAAATCCCATTACAGACGTTCCCAGATGGAAGCTTGTCTAAAGCACGGGAAAGTGGGGGGAAAATCTTTAAATTACACGAAGTGTTAATCTCCCAGGCATCTTAAGCTATCTTGGTTTAGGGTGTGCGATATGAAGTACAGGTCAACAAAGGGGTGGGGGGGAAGAGAGACATTTTCCAAAGAAGCAAATTAAAAGAACAGCAGGAAAACAAGCCTGAACCCAAAGAGTAGAACTGTACACTGCCTGAAGAAACATATTTCTATACGGCTCCCTGTACATTTATTACATTTCTGTCAGACACCCTGTAATTAGCATAAATAACTATAGTTCCAAGCAGCAACTTTTTTGTCTGCAGATTCTACGGTTCAGGCTGCCCGGTTGCACTCCGGCGAGAAGGAAGGATAATCCAAGGTGTTATGAGACAAGCATGCACCCCAAGAGGACAAATAACTTGGCTTTCTTTATTAAAAAAAGAGGGCGTTTCAGCTTAAGGCGATGGCTTGCATCTGAGTATAAACCTCACGAGCTCTGGGCCTTGTTTAATGATACCTGCCTGGGGCAGACCAACCTACTGCTTAACCTGCCTTGGTCGACATCAGAGTGAACTTTCTTGCTAAACAAATGAAACACCCCACCTCTCCCCCTCCCACACCCAAAGCTTTGATTTGACTCTGTGAGTGGCTCCCCAGGACGGTCTGCACACCCCACGAGCGGGGGGCCAAACACCACGGCGGCTCGGAGAGACGCCCCAAGACACCTCTAACAGCCTTTAGGAGAAGGATTTGAGAGTGGTTAGAAAATTCCGCATACCCACGCCGGTGGATTTTCCAAACCTATCGCAGCCCCGCATCTTCCTGGAAGCAAAACCCTCAAGCTTAGGAGAGACGAATGAAAGAAGGAGGAATATATACATCTAGATAGATAGATAGATTCCATACGTATATAGCTGCTTTTCTGAGAACAGCAACAAAATGGAGGCGCCTATAAGCAAACCTTAGCTTCCCTGTTACGAATTCACAATCTCCTACTAACTTCTAACCCTATTTTTCTTCCCCAGAAGGTATTTTCTTAAAGCGCCACAAAATCACCAGAGGCAGCAATGAACACAATGCAAAGGGACCCGTAGACCCACAGACAAAGCCTCCAGGTTGCAAAATAACACCTGCTGAGGGAGAGAGCGTTATGCGAACATAGGCAAGAAAAATGACATCCTCTACCATATAGCAATATTGCTAATATTTTACCCTGAGAACAGCAGCATCAGAAAGCGGGTGCATATTGAATTACAAAGCAAACAACATGATATGAAGTGAGATGAACGCGAACAGCGTGGCGTCTGTTTGACTACCCATGTTTTTTACATAGAAAACAGGAAAATTTTACACAAAATTGTTAAAGCCAATAAATTTCCCTTCTCACGCCTTCTGATCTAATATCATAATTAAAAACCCAGTAGGGGAGGTTTTAACTTTTATTGCATTTCTGGAGTTGGGTTGCTCAACATAGATTAACGTTTCCCTTCCATCTCTCTACAGGGATGGAACCTTTGGTATAAAATCAATCTTAATATCTACCGAACAGATATATTTTCGTAGGCATGCTGTTAGAGGAAAG